>NC_058132.1:585332789-585704703 GCF_016433145.1 Gracilinanus agilis | reverse complement strand
ATGCCCATACTTTCCCCTGGAAATATATAGTCAGTTTTGATGGGTAGTTGATCCGTGGTTGCAGGCCCAGCTCTCTTGCCTTTCTGAATATTGTATTCCAAGCCTTACGGTCTTTTAGTGTGGAGGCTGCCAGATCCTGTGTGATCCTGATTGTTGCTCCTTGATATTTGAATTGTTTCTTTCTGGCTTCTTGTAAGATTTTTTCTTTTGCTTGGAAACTCTTGAATTTTGCAATGATATTTCTTGGTGTTTTCCTTTCTTGATCGAATGCCGCAGGTGTTCTATGAATCCTTTCAATGTCTATATTGCCCTCTTGTTGTAGGACTTCAGGGCAATTTTGCTGAATTATTTCTGTTAGTATAGAGTCCAGGTTTTTATTAATTTCTGGTTTTTCTGGAAGACCAATTATTCTCAAATTGTCTCTTCTAGACCGGTTTTCTTGGTCTGTCACTCTCTCATTGAGATATTTCATATTTCCTTCTATTTTTTCAGTCTTTTGACTTTGTTTTATTTGTTCTTGTTGTCTTGAGAGATCATTAGCTTCTAATTGCTCGATTCTAGCCTTTACGGACTGGTTATCGGCTATAATCTTTTGGTATTCCTTTTCAATCTTGTCATTTCTGGTGTTCAATTTGCTTATTAGTTCATTTGATTTCTGAGCCTCACTTTCCAATTGCAAGATTCTACCTTTTAAACTGTTATTTTCTTGCCAGATCTCTTCCATTTTCCTCAGAATCTCAGTTTTGAACTCTTCCATAGCTTGTGAGGAGTTTTCCTTATTTGAGGAGGGTCCGGATGCTTGTTTGTTCTCCTCCTCTGTTTGCTCGGTTGTCTGGATTTTCTCTGTGTAAAAGCTGTCGAGTGTTAAAGACTTCTTCTTTTTGTTATTATTCTTTCTTTTCTGCACTTCCTGATGCTGAGTAGCCATCATTAGCCCAGCAGCTTCTCAGCTTTATCCTCGAGCTCAGTGTCTGTTCGCGATCTATTGGCTCCTGAGGTCTGAATTCTGGTTTTTTCCAAGGTCAAGCCCCCTGGTGGGCCCTCTTGCTTGATCCTCTGCTGGAGGTTTCTTTACAAGTCTCAGGGCGCTGCTTCCACAGTCGTATACCCGTCTGCACTGGTTCCCCACTTAGGCTTTAGTTCCTGGTTGTGTCTGCCTCCACCCACGCCTCTCCTCAGCTGGTTCTCTGCACCCAGCGTCCTGCTCCGGCGCGCGCGCTCAGATTTCACGTGCTTTTTTTTGACTTAATGGGGTCCTAAGTCTAGCTGCTCTCAGGAACAGGTCCCGGAGCTGCTGATGACTCGATGGGTGCCCCAAACTTGCCCTATTTCTTTTTAGCTGGTTTCGGAACTATAGATGAGTGTGGAGGGGGTGGGGGTGGGGCGGTTGCTCAGCCTGCGATTGAGTGAGAGCCCTTTATAGCCTGGAAATGTCTCGATTCCACGTACCTTCCACGCTGTGCCCTGTTGTGGGGTTCCTCCGTTCGTCTGGACTTGTTTTTATGTCCCCTTGAGGAGTTTTGTATGTTTCGGTCAGGAGAGGTTAAGAGCTGCTTCTTACTCTGCCGCCATCTTAACCCGGCCACTGCAATTTGTTCTTAATTTGAAATAGATCATGGAATCTTAGCCCTTGTGTGGACTTTGGTAATGATACTTGAAGAAATACCCAAAAAGCACCTTCCTTACTGGTGAAACACTAAATTGATTTTTTGATTGTGCCGGTTGAAAATAAAGCCCACATATTCCTTTCTCATTTTAGCAATATATGACTCCTCTTTGTCAGAATTTACCACTTTGATATCCCATGTGTCAAAATGTTCCTTTATTTTTATCTCATTGACAGAATTAGGGGGAAGAAGGTTAAAGTGTAAGCATGAAATCCTGGTTTAATATAGTTTACACACAAATTATCTGATTAAATTAAAATATCAAATTTAATTTTTAAAAGGAGTTAAAACCCAGTGATTTTAAATGGTTTTGTTTTATATTCCTTTAAAAAACTTAAATGGAGATAATGAATTTTATAGTTGCTGATTTGGGAATATTTATTTTCCTTGCAAGACTGTATGACTGGTTTTCATAAAATATTTTGCTTCTTAAAACCAAAAGACTAGAGTGTCTAGGATGGAAAATGATCATTCATACAAAGCAACTAAATCATATCATTAAAGACTTTATTGCTATACTCCTTTGTCTGTCTCTGTCTTTCTCTCACTCATAGCCCTACTTTCTATGAGAATTATATTCAAATAGCACATTCTTCCATTAAATGCTAAAAAAGTTGGCATTCCTGTTTTTGGCAAAGGAAATGCATATTTTCAATGATATCTTGCCATTTACTAGTGTTGCTAATTTCCTCCCTACCTCCCTGCTTCTATCCAACCTACATAACCTACATAAACAAGATGAAACAAATGCTTCACAATGCAGGGTTGTTTATCAGAAGCTAATCAATTAATTAATTGATTGATCAAATAATATGTTCTTTAATTGGTAATTCCAATATAAACTCTGAAGCAGCAAAATTAACTCCCATCTCTGCCTTGAAGCCTTTTTTGAAGATTCCTTATTTTCCCTCCTGTAGAAACTTGAATGCCATTTAGAAAATTGTGCCCTTCTCTTCCAATCTAGATATATATCTAATAATGATGATGATATTAATATTTAAGATCAATATTAATGTTTATACATGTTATTTGATGAAATTGAGTGAAAAAAGATTAGAGTTCTCAAAGAAGGAAAACAGGTGTCTAGATTAAATACTAAGGGGATAAGGGCAGTTTATGTGGCTCAGTAGATTAAAAGCAAGGTCTTGATACAGGTGATCCTGGGTTCAAATTTGAGCTCACTACTCTCTAGCTTTATGACCCTGAGCAAGTCATTTTACCCCAATTGCCTAACCCTTAGCACTCTTCTGCATTGTAACTGATATTTGTTATCAATTTTATGTCATAAGATCATGGTTTTTAAAATATTAATGTAGTGATGATATACATGCCTATTAGTTGATATAAATACGAGTAAGTGGAAAAATGAAAAGAGGAGAAACCAAATATTAATGAACTGTGTTCTGATAAAAGCATAAGGTTTTAAGTAAATTTCATTAGGAAGAAGGGGCAGATCTAGAGCTCAAAAAATTTATGAATCTTCAAATAAAATAAAACTACATTCTTGAAAAGGAGCAAACACATGACAATCTTAGGGACAGTTAAGACAAAAAATATAAAAGAGTAAGGATAATAATCATAAGAAGAGAATACAAAATATGGAATGAACTATCTGAATAAAAAATAAATGTAAAGTTAAGTGGATGGTTTTAAACAGAGTAGAAAATTTGTGACAGATAAAATTTTATACATATGTCTAAATAAAAGAAATATTTAGAAATAAAATTCCATGATTACAGAGGAACACCTACTCATTTAAGAAAACAACTTCTCTTTGATGTTCTGAAAAGTCTATGCTGAGAAAAAATTGTTGTCCAATCTAGTCTACTGGATGGATATTTATTATGAAGTCAGTGATTGATTATTAACTCTTAATAAATATATGTCTTCTCAATAACTTCACAGCCCTTTGCATTGTCTTCTAACTATCACGAATTAAAGTTTGTCTTTCCAAATTTTCCATTAACTTTTTCCTTGCCAAAGAGATAATATTTTATCAGACCTCATCTTTCCTAGACTGTTTTTGGCACTGGACATTGTTGATTATGACCTCCTTTGGAATAGTATCCTTTTTTAAAGATTTTTGGTGACATCCTGCTCTCCAGACTCTTCCAAATTTCTGACTACTCTTTCAAATCTTCTTTTCTACTTATGCCTTAATTATTATTATCCTAGCCTTAATTATGATTATCCATATCATATTATGTCAGGTTGAAGAAATGGAAAGTGTTTGATTGAAAAAAGTTAGATTTAGGGGGAATATGATAGTTCTATTAGAATATTTTAAGACTGGTAAGATGAAGAAAAGCCCATTTGTTTCCAGAAGAATGGATTAGGATCAATGAATGCAAGTTAGAGAAGGCCAAATTGATGTTTTGTGTCCAGAGAATATTCCTTTTAATTATAATTATCTAAAATTAGAATAGGATACTTTGAGGAGTAGTGGTTTCCTATCTTTGGAAGTCTTTTAGATTGAATGATCATTTGTCAGGTAGGTTATAATTGTCATTCATTTCATTTGTGGGTTGGCCTAGATGACTGCTGAGGTCCCTTCACACTTTCAAATATTTTGATTATGAGTTAACAATTTGATGTTATAATAAAGTATGCACAATACAAAGTATGAGTGGAATAAGATTCCTTCTGCGTGGTGGAGTCCTACAGAGTCTCTATATTGTGTGTGATCTTGTGCTGATTATCATATCCTAGAACACTGAAGACCTTCTAAATGAAATCTATCTTTACTTAACATAGAGATATATAAGTAGAGGTTTTACTAGTTTTTGTCCTATTTGAACACAAATGACGGTGCAAGTATATGAATATGATCTTGCACAAAGGGAAATTTCTTGAAGTACATGCATGATGAATATTTAACAACTTAATAATGTCTTGAGGTTTTCATCATGAAAAATGCATTTTTATCTTTAATTTTGTTATCTTTGTTTTTAAGATACCCCTGATTTAGCATTTTACTGAAGTATACTTGATCCATTCTTCAACATGATAAAGTGTAAATTATTTCTTATAAATACTTTCTACTAGAAAATGATTATTAAACTACTTTTTAAAATGTCATGATAATTGTTCAATAATAGCACTAAGAATAATTGAAATGACCCATAGATATATTGAGTACAATGAGAATTAAAATTCATTAAAAGTATCTCTGCTGCTTCAAGTCTTTGAAAATTTAATATAAGCTTTTAATCAGGCTTTTATAAATTTTGAGATAATATTGGCCTCTAGCTGTTTATACAGATATGTACAAAAAGTGTATGTATGTATAAACACAAATGTCTACACATGTACATATATTTATGCATGTATTGTCCCACTGTTGCATAGAATCCAATTTCAACTTTACTTGATATCATAAATGCAATTCCATATGTGATATAACATTGAAATTCTTGGCCATATAAAAGAACAACCTAATTTGGTCATATTCCAATTGAGTCCTTTCAAAAGCATTGTTCTAACAACCAAAGACTACATTTTAAGTTTGGTTTAATTAATGCAAACTTTGCAAAGTTATTGTCTGAAAAAGCTCTTTATTGATTTTCTGACATCTTATAAATAAGTCATCATGCTGTATAAAAAGAAATAATATTTGTTTTTTGCAACGTGTAGAAATTTAGTAGAAATTCTTTAGTAGAATTTGAGTTCCCATTATGAAATTTCGAGTTCTTGTCTATGTAGAATGATGACAAAAATATGAAGAAGTGGCATCATCGGTGTATTTACTGGAAAAAATATAGTATTTTTCAATTTCAAATAATTTCAGATTTTTGTTTTGATATATAATTTAATATATTAAAATAACCTTTTGGGGGCAGCTGGGTAGCTCAGTGGATTGAGAGCCAGCCTAGAGATGGGAGGTCTTAGGTTCAAATGTGTCCTCAGACACTTCCCAGCTGTGTGACCCTGGGCAAGTCACTTGACCCCCATTGCCTACCCTTACCACTCTTCTGCCTTGGAGACAATACACAGTATTGTCTCCAAGACAGAAGGTAAGGGTTTTAAAAAAAATAACCTTTTAATGTTATACTTTTTATAGAGTATAACATTCATAAATGTACTTTGACAAAAGAATTTTTCTGTATCAATTTGTTTAGTCATGCAGATTGAATTGATTTTTTTAATCCCTTACCTTCCATTTTAGAATCAATACTAAGTATTGGTTCCAAGGCAGAAGAGTGGTAAGGCCTAGGTAATGGGGGTTAGTGACTTGCCCAGGGTCACACAGCTAGGAAGTGTTTGAGGCCAGATTTGAACCTAGAACCTCTCATCTCTAGGCCTGACTCTCAATTCACAGAGCCACCCAGCTTCCCCCTTTTGTTTTGTTTTTAATAAGATCAGAAATGCTTATTAACTTTGTAATTTTCATCTGTCCTTGCCAAACTAGTATGAAAACAACTTGGGCTAAACTGGACAAGCTCCAGGGGTGACCATGATCCTTCATCCTGGCCATATTCTATCTTGCTGCCCCTCTGATATTATGGCAGCTGCTATACTTTTTACAGTAAAATCTTAAGAATCTGTGCCTTTGAGGAAGTTCGATGCTCAGCTTTAATACTACCATCCTAGGGCAATCATATCTCAATTGATTATTGACCATTATATCTAGTCAGTCCTAGGCCTATGTAATAGTTAAAATAAAATTATGTAGTAGCTTTGATAGCTTCATTACATCAAAGTAGAGATAGTAATGAGAGGGAAATGTAGGAAAGAGGAAAAGGGTTGCCTAGAGTACCAAACTATGTGCTATTTTGATGAAATGAAGCTCACCACAGACAGGGTTCCAATCTTCAGCTAGAAGTCCATGAGAGTCTCTCTTAAACAAGAGTCACCAATGCTAGACTCAGAATCAGAATCCAAATAAAAATATCCAAATGAGAATCTCCATCAGAATATGAATCAGAATTTCCTCCAGACTGTTGGTCTTGCCTTTATAAGCAGTTTTCTCCACACATTAGCTATCCCACCTCACATCTCAGGAACCAATCATAGTTCCTTAATTTGCCTGGCACCACCCAGGGGCAGGGGCAGTGCTTGTGGGATCAATTTCCTGTCTTGTTAGTTTCAATTCCTTTCATTGTGGGCGTGTGTATCCTTGTACATCTCAATGGTAAAGGACCTCCACTTCCCTGAATAATTAAACTAAAACAAAGGGAACAGAATTCCCTTCTCACACCTATGACCATGTTCCTCTAGGGTCACCTTCTTACTTTGCCAATACACAAATACCCCATACACACACACACACACACACACACACACACACACACATACACACACACACACACACACACACACACACACATATGCTCATACATCCTTTCTATGTTCTCTATATATTTCTGTGGACAGAGCTATACTAATCTGATTAATATTAATTTGGAACAGATGAGTCAAACTACTCACTTATGATTCCACTCCCCATTCCTGTGACTTCTCTGAACAGCACACACTTACCTAGACAACATTCCACTCTTAGACAACATTCCCTTACTCCACAGATGTCAAAAATATGGTCCATGTGCATGAAAGCCACTATATTCTGACTGAAGGTGAAGATTAAAATGGCCTTGGGAAATATTTCCCAAAATAAATAAATATACAATAAGATATAAATAATGTTAGAATGAAGTTTCTGAAGTAATTATAGACATACAAAGATATTTATGCAGTTTTGTAGCCCTTGTTTCTATCTGAGTTTGGCACAGCTACTATGAACAATATTCCCAAATTTGAACATAGATGAGATCAGCAATTTTCTTGTGATTAATTCACAGTACCTTGTATATAATACAGCTTAGTAATTTTTTCTTTCTTTATTTCAACATTATTAATACTGATCGATAATTTTCTTTCCCTCCCACCCCCATCATGTTCCTTCCTTATTACAAGGTCTATAACGGCTGCCTGTCTAATTTAGTAAAATAAGGTCCCTTTAAATTGTACTTGTTGATCATGTTTTTGTCCATAGAAATCTGCTCAAAATATATTCATTTTAATATACAAATGTTAAAATCACTGAAGATCACAATCTTGTATCCTCTTCCAAGTATTCCAGGTTCAAGGAGACAGAGGGAAGCTTCCAGTTCTTTCTGCAATCAATCCTTCATGGTTGAAATTTTTTCTTACCAACATGATTGCAATCCTTTTTATATCCTGGAGCTTGTCAATATCCCCATCACCTTTCAAAATCTAGTGCCTGAAAATAAAAAATAATAATCTAGATGTGACCTGACAAGGAGGGAACATAACAGAATTGTCAGCTCCTCTGTTCTGGAAATCATATTTCTTTTAACTCAGCTTAAGATGCCATCCAATGTTTTAATGACTATGCCACTCTTTTGGCTCCAGAAATATCCTAGAGCTCTTAGATGGTTTTTTTCGTTTGTTTTTTATTATCACCTGCTCCTCTTTCCCCCTAAAATCCTTTAAATACATTGGAGATTTTTTTTGAAAACTAGAAAGCAACATTTATATTCATTGCAATTGTTATAATCATTATCTGGGATAAGAAGGATGCCACCTTGACCAACAGGGATGGCAGTTGAGAGTTTGGAATGTTCCCAGGTGCTGTGAGGCAGGGGCAAATGTCAGTTAGCCCCACCCTATATATACCCCTTCACAGCTACATTGGGAAGTCTCTGGACTCAGAGGCTCAGAACTGGAGGTCTCAGATCTCTGAATTGAGACTGGCAAACCTCTGTGGTTCAATCTGGATAGTGGGTGGTTGAAGGGTGGTGAAGAAGAAGAGGGTAAAAAAAGCCTGAATCTATTTCCTTTCTAGACTATGAGAGCTAGTGAACCATCAACACTATTGGTGAGAAAGCTGAGAGAATAAAGACCATCAATATTTATCTATAGCAATAGCCTTCCCTATTCTGTGGCTTGGCTGTGGCCAGGTCTGGCCAGAGATGGTGAGAGGGTGAATATCTCAATCCTCCACCAGCTTAGTAGCCTCCAGTTCTGATTATTAATTAGTTTAATAGATAATAGAACAATAGGGTTTCTAATCACCAATCCTTGACCTTGTTATCCTTTTCCTACCTATAGATAAAACAGTGTTTAATAACAATTACCTTCCTGAGTGGTCTTCCTATCACAGCCCTTGGGAAGGGAGTTCAAATATGCAGTCAGATCCTGATCATTATCCAAAGCTGATCAATAGCCCATTATCAATCTATCCAACCCCAGGTTGGGTCTGGAAAGGTTAACCATCCATCTAACCTCTCAAGGGTCCTTACTTAGGCAGCTGTTAAAGGAATTACTGACAGGTTATCAACCAAACCTGTCAGGGAGAAGGGGATAATTTATAGCAGCAGCCAGGGTGAGAGGAGTAGGGGTTCCTCCCCAACAACTACAGTTGAAGAGATCATAGACAGATACACATCATCACTATCGTTGTACATATATCTCCATTACTCTATCCATATTTGTTTAACACCATAAAAATCAATTTTATTAAGTTTGACCACTATATCTTTAGATAGAATAATATCTTTATTCAATTCATTGTTAAAAATCTGTACAGGATGACTCAGCAATATCACCATTACATCAACATCTCAAAAAGATCAATGATGACGGAAAAGGACTTACTTGTACAAAACTATTTATATAGCTCTTTTTGTGGTGGCAAAAACCTGGAAAGTATAGGTATGGTCAACAATAGGGAATAGCTGAACAAGTTGCTCTCTAGATATGTAATGAAATACCATCTTGCCATAAGAAACATAAAGTAAAGAATGACATACTTCAATCTATATTAAAAAAGTCAGTCATTTGCCAGTGGATAGCCTTTTTTGGCATGAATTCCTTGGAGTTATACGGATCATTGAATTGCTGATAATAGTTAAGTAATTCAGTTTATAATTGTATTTCATTGCTATTACTATGTACAATGTTCACCAAATTCTGCTCAATTCATTTTATTTAATTTCATTAAAGTCTTTCCAGGTATTTCAGTGATCATCTTGTTTGTCATTTCTTATGAAACAATAGTATTCTATTACAATTTTTGAACACAACTTATTCAGCTATTCCATAACTGTTGAACAGCTCTTCAGTTTCCACTTCTTTGTCATCAGAAAAAAAAAAGTGCTGCTACAAATAATTTCATTCAGGAGGGTTCTTTTTGCCTATTTGTAATCACTTTAAGATACAGACCTAGTAGCTGTATGGGTCAAAGTATATACACAGTTTGATGTCCCTTCAGGTACGTCCCAGATTGTACTCCAAGAATGATTGTATCAGTTTGCAGTGTATTAGTCTCTTGATTTTTCCATATACCTTCCAACATTTATCTTTTTCCTTTTTTGTCTTGCTAGCCAATATGATGGGTATACACTATTAAATTAGAGTTATTTTAATTTTAATTTCTATTATGAATAGTGATTTGGAGAATTTTTTTCACATGACTAAAGGTAGTTTGTTTTCTTCATTTGAGATTTGGCTTTTCGTATCCTTTGACCACTTGTCAATTGAGAAATTATTTTATTTTAATAAATTTTACTCCATTCTCTCTATTTTTTTTCTGCAAGAAGAGGCTCATTCTTTACTAGCAATAATAGGTAGGGTAGCTAGGCAGAGAGGAGTGCCTGAACCGACCCCTTGGAATTCTCAGCCAAGAGTTTATATAGAAATGTTTGGGGAAGGGGGTTGGTACATACATAATTATCAAGGTAGTGTCAGGGACAGGTGGTCAGGAAGCATCTGGGGAGGGGGGTTTCAGGGTCAAGGGTCAGGAAGCATTTGGCAAACATACATTAAGTAGGCAAATATTGTTAAGCAGGCAAATATAGACAAACATTCCTCAAGAAGGTTAATACCCATCAGATAAGATAGCTTCAGTTTTAGTTTTATGATAGGGGGAGATAAGGAAGACTGTACTGGGAAACCTTGGGGGCTGGGGGTAGCTTGTCCAGGCCAGAAATAGTTCAGTAGACTGCCAGACTGATTTTTAAATCCAACATTCCCTTCTTTTTCTTTTGATCCTGAGGAATCATCCTCAGGTGGTCCTTTAAAGATTGGTGACAGCACACGCAGTATCAAGGTTGGGGGTTGTCAGGCAATACTGATGCAGGACCATAAGCTAAAGGGTGTTAATTCATTCCTTTACAAAAGCTGCTAGGCGGCTAAGAATAAGGGGAAGGGTACATAGTGTAAGCAAAGGGATTTTCCTGCCTATAGTTTACCGAAGGAAAAAAAAACAAAAAACAAAAAAAACCTTTTTCACTATGGAGGTACAGTGTTCTATGCTGTCTCTGGGGTACAATGTCCCACAATGTCCCATGCCGTCTCCCCTCTCCTCCTCCAAATGTCTAAGGGAAGAGGGTCGATGGTTTCCATCTTCTGTAGCTTCTTCAAGCTGAGAAGCAGCGTAGAATCTCTGAGAGGGGGAACAGGAGGAGGAGCTGTGGGCACAGGGTCTTTAGAGGCACCTCTGCAGCGAATGCCAGGGTCCTGAAGGCTTGGAGATCAGAGACTGTTTCCCCAGACTGACAGACAGGTCACAAGGGGGAGCATCCATCCCCAAGGCAGAAGTATAGAACCTAGGACTGGGGCAAAAACTCGTCAAACAGCCCTTTCAGAATCCATCTTCTAGGAAGCCAGGGCTGCTCAGGCTCACTTTTCTCTTGGTGCTTCTGCTCTCCAAGAAGAGTATAGTTGCATCTGCTTCCATCCAGTAAACCTCAATTGAGAAAATCAAGAATTCCTAGAGTAGTGAACCCACAAAAGTCTATCTCAAGATCCTTTATTCTTTAGATGTACAGAGGGAAAAAAACAAGTGGAAGAAACAGCCTGAAGTTGTCTAGTCTATGTCAGCATATACACACTCTGGAGCAGCAGCCCTGGGCGCCGTAGGGACTGGCGGGTGACTCAATTCCGGTGGTGGGGGTGGCTGCTGCTGGCCTCCCTGGGGGGCTGGGGAGCGGCCTCCGCCCCGCTCCTAGTGAAGGATAAAAGCATCCTTCCCAGAGCTGGAAGAGTTCTGAGTGGAGCGGCTGGAGGTCCCAGGCAGAGCCAGAAAGCAGGACTGTGCAGCACCGGGGCAACCCCTCTCCTGAAGGGAGGAGAGATCCCATTCTCTATATTTTTGAGAAATTAAGTCCTTCCAGAGACTTGCTATGAAGATGTTTTTTCCCAGTTGGTTTGCTTTTTTATCTTGGTTGCATTGTTTTTTGTTTGTGAAGAAACTTTTAAATTTAATTTTAGGTAAAAATTATTCATTTTACCTAATTATACTCTAGAGGTTTTTTTTATTAACTTAGTTTTTTCCTTTATCCATAGGTATGACAGGTAAATACATTTTACTCCATTAATTTTTTAAAATATTACCCTTTATTTCTAAGTCATGTATATATTTTGACTTTAACTTTGTATATGGCATGAGGTGTTGGTCTATGCTTCATTTCTGCCATACTATTTTCCAGTTTTCCCAGCAGTTTTTGTCAAATAATAAGTTTTTCCAAAAGTTTGTTAAAAACTAGAGTACTGTGGGTATTTACCACTGTATATTGAGTGCCTAATCTATTCCATTGGTCCTCCAGTAACAGATTGTTTTGATGGTTTTCACTTTATAATGTAGTTTAAGATCTAGAACAGATAACGTGCCTTCCTTCGATTTTTTTTTTCATTTATTGCCTTTACATTCTAGGGCTTCTATTTTTTCCAGATGAATTTTGTCATTTTTTTCTATCTCTATTGATAATTTTTGATTGTTTGATTGGTATGGCAGAGAATAAGTAAATTAATTTAGGAAAAAACTGTCATATTGGTTTGGCCTACTGATGAGCAATTAGTGTTTTTTCTAAGTTGTTTGGATCTGGCTTTTATTTGTGTGAAAAGTATTTTGTAGTTGTGATCATATAGTTCTTGGCTTTGTCTTGGTAAATAGAATCCCAGATATTTTATATTGTCTACAGTTATTTTATTTTATTTTATTTTTTTTAACCTTTGTACTTCGGTGTATTGTCTCATAGGTGGAAGAGTGGTAAGGGTAGGCAATGGGGGTCAAGTGACTTGCCCAGGGTCACACAGCTGGGAAGTGGCTGAGGCCGGGTTTGAACCTAGGACCTCCTGTCTCTAGGCCTGACTCTCACTCCACTGAGCTACCCAGCTGCCCCCCTACAGTTATTTTAAATGAGATTTTTCTTTCTACCTCTCTTATTGGACTTTATTGTTAGTGTAAAGAAATGGCGATGATTTCTATGTGTTTATCCTATATCCTGCAACTATGATGAATTTTTTTAATCGTTTCAATTAGTTTTTGGTTGATTCTCTAGGATTTTCTAGATATATCATCACATCATCTACAAAGAATAATAGCTTTATTTCTTCACTGCATATTCTAATTCCTTGAATTTCTTCTTATTGTTGTTATAACTAGAATTTCTAGTGTAACATTAAATAGTAGTGATGATCATGAGCATCTTTATTTGACTCTATTTTATTTGGACTCTCCTCTAGAATGTACATTTTTTTCTTTACTTTATTTTCACTATACCAAAAGGACACTTCTCATTATTTTTACTGTGATGATAGAAAAGATGAGTGAAAGAAAATATTTCTAACATATCCTTAATACCAAAAAAAAATTTGTAATTAATGAGAGAGTACAAATTCACAGTGATGCTGATGAAAAAGCTCTTCAGGCTGTAAGTCTCTAGGGACTTCTTAAAGTGTAAAGGACTATTAGCTTGCTACTTTATTAACTTCCATACAGCAAATGGTAATTAGTCTCCAGGTAGCTTCCTGTAGGCCATTCTGAAGGCAATAGAGAAAAGTTGATTTTACTAGTCAGAAATGGGATGGCTGTATCAATCAAAATCCCTTTCTCTTAATAAAGTAACTGTCTTTATCTTGCTTTGTGCATTACTGAGGCAGTGACATCTGCCAAAACCGAAACTTCTTTAGATTAATATTTCTACTGCCTTTTAACAGTAAGCAACAGGAATGACTGTACTTAGAAGGTGAAGATATGGATTGAAATGGTTTCAATATGACTTGTTAGCTGTGTGACCATAAGTAAATTTTGCTACATGAACCCCAATTTCTTCAACTAAAAAATAAGAGGTGTAAATTAGGTAGCCTTTTGATGTGTCTTTTAGTTCTAAATCTCTGAATGTATGATCCTATATGACCCTAAGTGAAAGATAATGCTATTAGACTCAAGTTTCCTCATCAATAAAAAAGGAGATATGATATGTACTACTTAATTCATAGGTGTGTTTGAATCAAGAAACAAGTAAATCCATTTAAATCTTTAAAGAACATCAGAGTAAATTGCCATTCTCAATCCTATTCCAAACATCAGGACAATTTCACTGACTTTAGTGACCAAAGCCTTAATTTTTAAAATTTAATTAATTTAGAATATTTTCCCATGGTTCCATGATTCATGTTCTTTCCCTTCCCTCCTCCCATCCCTCTCCTATAGCCAATGAGCAATTCTACTGGGTTTACATGTGTCATTGATCAAGACCTATTTCCATATTATTAATATTTGCACTGGGGGAAAGTTTAGAGTCTACATCACCAATTGTATCCCCTTTGAAACATTTGATTGAGTTATTGTTTTTCTTCTGTGTTTTGACTCCCACAGTTCTTCCTCTGGATGTGGATATCATTCTTTCTCATAAGTCCCTCAGAATTGTACTGGATCATGGCATTACTACTAGTACAAAAGTCCATTACATTGGATTGTGCCACAGTGTTTCAGTCTGTATATGGTTCTCCTGGTTCTGCTCCCTTCACTCTGCTTCAATTTCTGGAGGTTGTTCCAGTTCACATGGAATTTCTCCAGTTTATTATTCCTTTGAACACAATAGTATTCCATCACCAACAGATACCACAATTTGTTCAGCCATTCCCCAATCTAAGGGCATCCCCTCATTTTCCAATTTTTTGCCACCACAAAGAGTGCGGCTATAAATACTTTTGTACGAGTATTTTTATCTATGATCTCTTTGGAGTACAAACCCAGCAATGGTATGGCTGTATCAAAAGGGGAGGCAGTCAGCCCTTTGGGAATAATTCCAAATTGCCTTCCAGAAAAGTTGGATCAATTCACAACTCCACTAGCAGTGTATTAGTATCCAGATTTTGGTGCATCCCCTCCAAGGTTTGTTACTTTCCTTTGCTGTCATGTTAGCTATTCTGCTAGATGTGAGGTGGTACCTCAGAGTTGTTTTGATTTGCATTTCTCTAATTATAAGAGATTTAGAACACTTTTTCATGTGCTTATTGATAGTTTTGATTTCTTTATCTGAAAATTGCCTATTCATGTCCCTTGCCCATTTATCAATTGGGGAATGGCTTGATTTTTTTTGGACAATTGATTTAACTCCTTATAAATTTGAATAATTAGACCTTTGTCAGAGGCTTTTATTACAAAGATTTTTCCCACTTTGTTTCTTCCCTATTAATTTTAGTAGCATGAAAAATGCCTTCCTGATTTGAAAGACACTATTTTATCCTTATTTTATTGTAAATAAGGTTAAAAAAACTTGTAAAAATACAGATTGTAATATTATATACTAACAAAATAAATACAATAATTAAAGTTTTTAAAATGTTTTAATAAATCAATGAATAACAAATAAATGAGTAATGTATTAGGTAAAATGAAAAAGTAGAAAGAAAAAAAGGAATTTTATATCCTTTGATACTATTCTGGCATAAATATTCCTGGATTGGGACAAATTTTATCTATAAAACTAAATAATTTCATATTTTAGTTAGAATGAAAGCTCTATTTTTTTCTTTTAGTGTTAGGAAGAACTTATTCGTGGGCAAAAAAGTTAACCATAATATATCATATTTCTATTTTTTAGTACAGTGATGGGCAAACTATGGCCTGTAGGCCTAATGGGGGTTGCCCCCTGAAATGTGTTCTCTGGCACCAAGACATTATTCCTAATCTGAAAAATACAATGAGTAGGATACAATACAATGAAACTTTGAAAGAGTTGCCTTAGAAACAGACTGACAGATGAGCATTTCCTTTTCTTTGGACCCCTCTTTTAAAAGTTTGCCCTTCACTGGTTTAGTGGTTTCAGGGTGACATATTTTGATTGTAACCAATAACTATGGTAAGGTGAAAATGGCATACATATGAAAAATTGGGTTTGAGGCGTGGTTCTAAAAAATAATTAGCTTCTTGGGCAAGTAACATATATTCTAAGGTCTAATTTACTTATCTATAAAATAAGGAGCATAACTTTATATTTCTTATTGCTTATAATTATAGACAAGCCAATAATATAAGGTTTACAAATATCAAAAAATAAGGTTTACAAATCATTGTGGTATTTTGCAAATTTGAAAATCTATCTCTGATCTTTTGTATTATATATTATAAGTCTTTACATTCATATGTTTTGTTTTATTTTTTAAGTTCTTTATCTTTATTTTATTATAATATATTGACATATTATAATATTACATGCAGTTCATTACAGGCTGTAATATTCTATATTGTTATATTATACCCTGTTATATATTGTAGCTTTCCACACCCAACATTTCTAGCAAAATTATTCCCTTTGGTCCTTATAGAAAGTTGCATAAAAGTAAACATTGATTTAAATTGCATATTAAGTTGCAAATATTGAAAACATGAATATAAAAAAACCTTTAAAATGTCTTTGAAAAGTAACTTTCTTTTTTGGTATAAAGGCAAGTACATTATGCCTTTTCAAATTGTGAAAGTCATATTTTTTTCCAGTTTCTTCTTTTTTAAACAGTAAGAAACAGATGTTTCAAAGTAAGTAAGATGCTTTTCCTGTGAGATCCTATCCAAATAAAATCCTTTGGTCATTGAAAAAGAAAACCATAAACTTCCAAATAAACAACATTAGCATTGTGAAGATGAAAGGTAATCAAGCAATGATTCTTCTTCTTAAAATTTACTCCTGACTCCTCATTTTCTTTGAAACATGACTTTGAAGACATTCCCATTCTCAAGGGGCTTTTCGCTGACACATATAGACCACATGTTATACAAAAAGGAAGTTAGGAGAAAGAATCAAATACCTAGGAATTTTAATGTAACAAACAAACAAATTTAAAAATGAGAAACAAAACCAAGTAGACCTTTGACAAAAGAACACAGTTGCTAAACTCATATTGGCAGACAATGTGGATTACTACATATTTTCATGTACTCTGAATATAACCTTCTTTCTGTTGAAAATTGGCAGTAATTTTTAAGTAGATGGTGATAGCTCATATTGCTGGTTCATAGGATATCTTTTCAAAGTTTCTAGAGATAAATGCAATGCAATAACAGCATGCAAATAGTGCATTTTGTCTTGATGTACTGAGCACTTGGTGGGTCTTTATAGTAGATGCCTGATAACTATTCATGTTTATCCCAATACTTTGGAAATATTGCTTGGCTACAACATTTCCCATCATCATTCACCAATGACCTGAATTGCTTACTTAAGGATGCCTTTAGTGAGTTGAAAATATTTTGATAAGTACTCATAGTAAGTCTTCCTGGAATAAGTCTTCTGGGCTTAAAAAAATACCAAACATAAACAATAAAACAAGACAAAATAAAAAACAACATACCCAGAAATGAGACATTTTAAATGCATTTCTGTAAAAAGCATTTAGCATATTTGGCACATAGTAGGCACTATATAAATGTTTATTCCATTCACTTCAGAGAAGGGAAAGGATTATGCATGATTTCATTAGGAACAAGTATAAGCTGACAACTTTTCAGAAGTTCAAAAGTTGCTTAGATCACTATGAGGATAAATCATTTACTCAGTCTGCAATACAGATATGTTTTTAGGTCTTGATTTCAAAACCATTCTCATCTTTATTCTCCTAGAGTTGCCTCTTAAAAGGAGAGAAAAGGGAAATTTTAAATTTAAATTGCTGTCATCCCTCTACTCTATGTGTCTATTATCTTACCATCACAGATGTCCTTCCAGTGAATTAACTCTTTTTTAAAAATTTAATACATTACTAGAAAATGGGGGTAATGTTATCTATCATATGTTGATAAACTAACATAGTCCGATCAATGGAAATGGGGAAAAAATTAGAAGTTGTATTCCTAGCCACTTTGCCAAAGCTCCATAAGTAACACTAGATCTTCCTTTTTTCCTGAATTTGAAAACTCCTCTTTTATCCCTTCCCTTTTTCCTTTTAGAATGGAAGTTCCTTGAGATCAGGGACTGTTTCCCTTTTCTATTTTAATCATCAGCCATAAGGATAGTGATTTACATAGTAAGTACTTCAAAAACTATTTTCTTTTCATTAATTAATCAGTATCACTGGAAATTGTCCAATGAAATAATAGATCAAAATACAATATAAAACTTCTTTGCAAATTTACATTAAATTATATTACTATTTTTTCTACTACAATGGATATACCTGTTTTATAGAGGAAAGAGCACTAAATTTGAATTTAGAGGATATTGGGATCAAATTCTATTTCTGCTATATACAAATTTCCTAAGCCTAAGCAGAGTTCCAAAATACATTACATTCAGTGAGCAGTACATCCTATAAACTAGATTATCATGGATTGTATCAGGTTTTCTAATCTGCCCGATAACTTGCAATGTGGATGGTTCCTACTTTTTTTCTTTATCTTTAACTCTTTCACTGATGCTATTTTTATTTTTTTGTAAAGCATCGCTATAAATCCACGATTCCCTCCACCACCCTATAGAGCCTTCACTTGTATAACATATAGGAGCAAAGGAAGACAAATCACTACGCAAGTCATGTCTAAAACTACATACTTCATCCTACTGCCCTACTACATGAACCTTCCTTCATTACTGTTCTCATATTACATTCAGAAACATTTGGAGTTCTGAAGTTATTTGATAATATTTTCCTTTAAAATATTGCATATTGTAATAAATTATTCACTTAATTCGGGTTGGTTTTCTCTGAAAAAATTAATTGAAATTTGTCAATTTCATTCTTAGTCTTTGATCTTGGGATTTTGATTTAAACCCTTGAACTTTTGTTTTGGAAAGAGGAGAATGAGAAGAGATTTTCCTGTGTTAGGCAGTGGCAAATACTTAACTATCACTTTGGGAATCTAACACTGAAAATTGTGAATTTTTTCCCATTGTTTATTCTACAATATGCCCAGGAGGGTTTATTTAGGTTGTACATTATTGTTATCATTATCAGAGTTTTTATTATTGTTTTAAATAAGTTAATTCATACAATAATCTTTTGATTATCTTGACACCCAGAGGGAAACATACACCATTTATGTGATACATATCTAATGCCATATTGGATAGAGTAGTAAACTTAGAGTTAGGAAGTTCTTAGTTGAAATCCTCTCTCTGACACTTAGAATTAGCTTGGGAAACTTGGGCAAATCACCTAACATATCTGAGTTCTAGTAAATCTTTAAGAGAATTTTATAGTTTATAATCCATATTGGTGGAGAGCATTCTCACATCATTGAAATCACATGTCTTATATATCTTCATACCATTTCTAAGTTATACTATTAATAAAATTATCAATTTTTGTATCCAAAGTTTTGGCTTTTTTTTACCCATAATGGAGAAGTAAGATAAAATTGTTATTACTATTACTATAGAGGACTACAACTAAAATAAAAAAAATAGAGAGAGATATAGTTATTACTTTTTGGAGATTTTTCCCTTCAAAATCATTTGGAGGAATTCTTATTAAAGTCTTATTCTGAGGCATCATTGTGGTGTAAATGTAACACTGGACTCCCCAAAGCTTATCTAAAGGAAATGAGCTTAATTCTTCCAAAAGAAAAACTTTTGAATAGTGACTTGCTAAGAAGTCACTGAACTAAACTGAATGGCTCTTCAGCTGGCAAAGATAGATGATGGCTGTTGTGGTTGGGTTTTTTTGTACAAAAAGTATTTCGAAAGTCATCTATTTGTTCTTTTGAGAGCTAAAACCTTCTGCAATTTATAAACATGACCACACTGATGACTTCCTGGACATCTGAAATATCGGAGAAAAATTTAGAGAAAAACTGTTGCAGGGAGATCTCGCTCATCATTCCCCAACTTCACGTATAGTCATAGAGAATGTTCATTTTTAAACTTCTATGTCTTATAATTCTTTTCTAAACTTTTATATTCCTCAGTCACAATAGGTTCCTTCTGTGTTATGTGTTCCATATAATTCTTTGCCCCCAAGCTCCACAATGTTGGGAGAGGGGCACACTTAACCACACTTAGCTGTTCAACCTTTAGGTTTCAACACTACATTTTCCAAACAGCTAACGAAACCCAGTGTCTTTCCCTTTGATTTCTATTATTATCACATTAAGAAATCAAAAGGATATACCTATAACCTAAGAGTCCTACCAAAATTATTATCTAGAGTATGTTACGAGTTTGGGTCTGTACTCATGGTGTAAAAGGTCGTGTGCTGCAAGGGTTGGGGACAAAGTTAACAATTTGATATTGTATAGAGTTTAAACTTTTTTTATTCTATGTAAGGAGAAATGTAATAAAGAAACTGGTGGGTTTGAGTTATGGGGACTGGGAGATATCCTAAAAAGATCAGATCCAATATAAGAGTAAGCCATAGAGAGGTACCAGTTCCAGAGTCCATTACAGTTTCTAACCTTGGAAAATTCTGATCATGATAATATGCTGCAATATGGAACATAAATATGTTCTGCTGATAATGGGAATAGACAAACTAAATATCAGAGTAGTATTCTGAATAGACTAATATCTTAGAAGTCAAAAGGTCTCTATTTTAAGACTAGAACATGTACTTTGTTGCCAAGTGACCTTGCTCTTAAATACACGGAGCCTCAGTTTCTATATATCTATTTAGATAAATATAGATAGAGATACAGATAAAATTTCCTGGAGGTAAGTGTGTGGGGAAGGGAATATATGGACTGGAAAGCCTTTAAGGTTTCATTTTTCTCAAGTATTCCTAATTCTATGCACAAAGATGAGAGCTGCCTAGTTATATCTTTAACCTGAAACTTCTATTTAAAATTCTTTACATTTTGCTCTTCTCCATATTATCAGATTTTGAAATTGTATCTATTCAACTTACACTGGTGGCTGACTATAAGGTCTGGAGAAAGGAGGAGGGGACCTGAAGCACTTCAGGAAACTACTTCTGTGATGATGTGATTAATAAATCAAAGTGGAGTGCAAAGTCTATGAGCACAGAGCAATGTTAGTCCTTCCACCAGACTTTATTAATATTTCTGCTGAATTTCAATATAAAGCAATCATCCCATTTCACATGGATGATCCGTATTTTGAATGAGTCTAAAGATTTGAAACTTCTGATCAGAGTTTAACACACGTCCTTCTTATCTGAGAATACCATTAGAAATGTTATTTGGATTATAAGCAGAGCTTTCACTTGTGGAAGCAGCCCATGGCAGTCTGTGTCATAAATATGCACATATCTCAGCCACAGCAAGACTCTTCTAAGTACATTTCATGGTACTTCTCATATGCACTGGATTTGATTTGTTTTAGGGCATGATATAAATTCTCCGCTGTGATGAAGGATAAAAGAAACACTTTTTAAAAAAAGAAACCTGCGTTAGTGATGAAGCTTTATGCATCACAGTGCTTTGAGATTTATTAACTGACTAAATTATCTGAAATCACTGTTTGTTTATTTGTTTAGAGAGCTCCTCACCAGATGCTGGCTACTATTTCTACTGTTTCTTTGCTGCATGTGAGTCCATGAATTTGCCCTCAGTTGCTAGCACGAATTCTTCTGGCAGATAATGATAGCATTTCAGATTCTGTGCCACAAACCACATGATATGCCACAGAATACAAATGGGTAGTAGGTGTGGGTTTCATTATCTTAGGGTCAGGAGAATTTCAAGAGCTCTAAAATTACCTCTATCAATGATGCAAGTGTCAACTTAGTTTTAATAAATCCTTAGCAACAGCCACAAGTTACTTCTAGGACATCTCTTCATTTCCGGAAATACATCACTCCGCTGCCAAACCCACTATCAGTTGGTAGCAAATAGAATTTCCTCTGTTAAATACAGAATGTCACTTGAGGCCTTATATGCCATTGTTTTATGATAACTTAAAATGTGATTAACCTCAAGTTTTATTGCTATCCATCCAAATGTATGTTCCTGCACTAAAATGAGGCAAAAGACTATAATGCAGACAATTCTAAAGACAGATCGTGTAAATGTATTTCCCATAAAAGAATATGTAGCCCACTATTCAATTATCACTTGGTATTGCATAATGGTGAAAATATATCATTAAATGTATACCTAAAGGTAGATTGCAAGGCATCTTAATTTTCCCAAGGCAGAGCTGCAAAGTAATAGATTTAAACAACCAAAGACAAGCATATAGCGAAATTTCTTGTGATGCACACAAATTCATTTGCTTCCTTTTTATTTCTCCAATACTTGACTACATGTTCCACTTTAAGAAGGCTAGATTGTAAGTTTCTTCTATGATTCATATTTTCATGAATAACTGTCATTATTTAAAGTTTATGAATTTTATCTTCTCTCCTCCCCCAATGAACCACGAGCCATTTTCAAAAGATAATGTTGTAATTTAAGAAGACAAAATAGCTTCTTTGTGCATTGAAAAGTAAACAGCTTTTGAAAAAGTCATAAGCACCACAGGATACCAATCTAATACCATAAATATCTCTCATGGGACTACTCTCAATTGCACAGTATTTTATATTTAGAATGTGATGATATTCCGGGTCCAGAAAGAGAGGCTCAGCATGATAGTTGGCAAAATTCAATTCAAGAAGAGATGAACTTTGCTTAAACTTTTAAAAAATCTTTCCAGTGCCTGTAGTCTGATTGGCTATTAGAAAGAGATTGAGAGACAGAGACAGAGACAGAGAGAGAGAGAGATGATTGCAGTGATAGGGTGTAATAGAATGAGCACCTCTCTAGGTATCAGAAGACCTAGAAGAAATTTACAGGCAAGTAAATTTCTTTATTTTATTTTTTATTTTATTTAATTGACTAATTAAGAAAAATTTTCCATGGTTACATGATTCATGTTCTTTCCTTCCCCTCCCCCCACCCCTTCCCATAGCCAAGGAGCAATTCCACTGGGTTTTACATGCGTCATTGATCAAGACCAGTTTCCATATTATTAATATTTGCACTAGGGTGATTTGTTAGCATCAACATGCCCAATAATATCCCCATTGAATCATGTGATTGAGCTGTTGTTTTTCTTCCGTGTTTCTCCTCCCACAGTTCTTCCTCTGGATGTGGATAACGTTCTTTCTCATAAATCCCTCAGAATTGCCCTGGTTCATTGCATTGCTGCTATTAGAGAAGTCCATTACCTTGTATTGTACCACAGTATATCAGTCTCTGTGTACAATATTCTCCTGGTTCTGCTCCTTTCACTCTGCATTAATTCCTGGAGGTTGTTCCAATTCACATGGAATTCCTCCATTTTATTATTCCTTTTAGCCATTCCCCAATCGAAGGGCATAGCCTCATTTTCAATTTTTTACCACCACAAAGAGTGTGGCTATAAATATTTTTGTACAAGTCTTTTTATCTATGACCTCTTTGGAGTGTAAACCCAGCAGTGGCATGGCTGGATCAAAAAGCAGGCAGCCTTTTAACGCCCTTTGGGCATAGTTCCAAATTGCCATCCAGAATGGCTGGATCAATTCACAATTCCACCAGCAATGCATTAATGTTCCTATTTTGGCAAGTAAATTTCATTAAAAATCTCAAAGTACTATACAACAGGAACAATAATGAGTATTTCACATTTTTTAATTTTCTACTATATGCAGAAAAGAGTACAGTGGAAGCACAATATGTACATTTAGATTATTATAATACATTATTATTCTTCAAAACCATATCAATCCTTGTTTGTTTGTTGCTTCCTGAAATTTAGTTTATGGAACCATCACTTTGGCAGCAAGATGGGGTATTATATTAACTCTTTCAAATCACAAAATTTTATTTGGGAAGGATAAAAAAAAAGATGACTGAGTCAACAAATAAAAATAATTTTTGTGCTAGCACAATGCTAAGTATTTGGAATGTACATTCAAAAGTATTGTCATCTGAGAAAAATTCTATTAGGTGGTAAATTATACACAGAGAGTGGTGGCCAAGGGAAGGGAGTTTTGATTTGGTAAGTAACAGCTATTACAAGCTTGTTCATTGGGGAATATTGAGATATTCTATCCAGAAGCAATGGGAATATTGGTCAGATGATTGTCCATAGCAAGAGGAGGAGAATTGGAGTAATATTCTTGGGGTGGGAGTTAGAGGATGGAGGTATGTCTGAAGTTGATAACTAAATAACATATGGAGATCCAGTTAGTCTGAGGCTAGCTACATTAACACAATTAAGATGTATCAGTCTCAGGGCAAAAGTTTCAAAACCAGCAGATTAATTGCATAGAGACTGGTATACTTTTTGGAAGTTAAGATAATAGATGGAATAGGATATGCTAATATTCATATCTAACTGGTATGAAAGAGTTAAAAAAGAATGATCCATGATGCTGTGGTCAACAAATTCCAAGATGAACCAATAATTCTTTATTGGATGTTGTTTGAATACTAGAAGCAAAATGCTTCAATATTGTTTTGACAGAATCACAGTGTCTATCATTATACTTTATGTCCTTAGGTGCTTAATATAGAGAGCTCTCAGATATCTACATTAATAAGACTGAAGAAAATCAGGGTAAATGGAAATAATAAATAAAATAAAACTAATGAAATCTGGATTTTATACTTCATATTAACACATATATATCTGATGCACAGTCATGATAGTTTACTATTTCCTAGTCCTAAAGTTGTTACTCTCCTGCCATTATCACATAGTCCTGTGACTGATAATGGTCTCTGAGGCACAAAAATTCAGCACAAAACCCCTACATATGACAATTGTCTGCTATACATTTCAAAGTAGTGAAAAAAAGCTGTGAAAATTTCTCTGGGAAGCCTTGATATACTTTCTAATTTCCCTGCCCTGCATTGTTGAAGGGGAAACTGTGAGGTGACTATATTAACAAGGTTATTCACAACATAATAAAAAAGGATGATGTTTTAGTGAAATGTTACTTTCATATTTTCATGATATACTTAAATGAAAATATAGAAAAGAAAAAATTGGAGAAAATAAAATAACATTTACTCTTTTTTTCTTTGTTTATTTTAAAGCATTTATTTTAACCTTGATTTAAGGTTAAAAGAAATTTAAGGTGTAATTTGTCCCTCCCCAGTTCAATTTTTTGTATATTATATAAATTCTATTAGAAATGAAGTACTAACAACTTTTTAATGAAGATATTTTAATAAAATTTCAAAAAAAAATAATTGGCACAACTAATTGGTGCAAGTCTATAGAGTCAAAAATGACAACCTGTCTATAGAGGACAGTGGGAAAAAAAATCATTACCTCTTTCCCCCTTCACTAGTCCAAGAAGGTTTCCACTGAGATATATTCATTATAGCTCATGGTTCAGTTCTCTTCTTTTGAAAAGCATAAATCTTTTCTTTAGAAATGTATTTTAGAAATATAAATCTTTCCTTAGTTCCATATCCACATGATTCAGAGAAATGTTATTGATCAATTTAATTCTTAAAGAAAGTGACACATACACTGTTGGTGTGGTTCCCATCTGATTCAACATTGTAGAGAAAAATTTGGAACAATACTCAGAGGAGTCTAAAACTATGCATAACTTGTGAATCATCGACACTATTACTAGGTCTATCCTAAAGAGATAATGAAAAAGTAAAAGGATCTATTTGTACAAAAATATTTTTGCAGTTCTTTTTGTGGTAGCAAAAAATTTGGAAATTGAGGAATTGTCATCGATTAGAGAATGGCTGAACAAATTGTGGTGGAATACTATTGTGCTATAAGAAATGACAAGCATCATAATTTTGGAAAAATCTGGAAAAAACTTACATGAACTGATGCAAAATGATGTGAGAAGAACTAGAATAACATTGTACACAAAGGCAATATTTTTTCACGAACAATTGTGAATGAATTAGTTATTCCTAATGCAGTGTTCTAAGGTAATCCCAGAGACTGGTAATGAAAAATGCCATCTGCCCTCTGAGAAGGAACTGATAGAATCTGAATGCAAACTGAAACAAATTATATTTCACTTTTTATTCCTAAAAAAAGTTTGAGAACTCCTTCACAAAATTCCAAATATAGAAAAAATGTTTTATGAAATTTCGCATGTGAAAAATCTACATCAGATGGCTTACCATCTCTGGGACGAGTGAGATGAGGGAGAAAGTGAGGGAGAGAGGTTTCAAAGGTGGGAGGGAATTTATAACTCAAACCTTTAGAAACTTAACATTAAAAATTGTTTTTATATTTAATTAGAGATAAATAAAAAAATATTTAAATAGAGTGACATTTCCTCCCTTCCTATTGTTTTGGGAATGAACTCTGGTGAACCTTGAGTGAGAACTGCTTTGGGCATATGCTACCTCACAATGGGTAAGTGAGGTTATCTGAAGTGATCCACAGCTTCTTTTTGAAACAAGAGGATTCCCTGGGATTAGCATGTACAGTAAGGATAATCTATTGAAGGTTCTATTTAACCCCTGGGTTTTTTGTCACTTTCAGTGAAGAAATGAGTTATAAGTGATGTTTATAATATTCACCATACTAAGACATCTATTTCATGATTTTTAAAGTTCATTTCATTCAAAATAATTTTGTTCATTTTGTATCACTTAGATTGCTTTTGTATCCTTCCCACTTCCAGTAATAGTCATTACCAATTTTAAAAGTTTGATACATGTGTATATGTATATGTTTATACATATGTACATCTAGAAAGACACATACAAATACTCATAAAGCTTATACATACATGCATGAGCAATACATAGATATACAACTTGTGTTTGCTTATGAACACACATGTATATGTATATATATATATATATATGTTCTGTCCAAAGGAGAATATCTTATAAATTTAAAAAGTTACTTTCTTCTCATTTTAATAAACAGAATACCACTAAATTAATTAAATTAATATTTATGTGGATTTTAATTAATATAGTTTTCTCTTAAGAATCCTAAAAAAGGATAATGCTATTTGATAAATTACTTAACTTGTATGTTTATCAAAATTTATGAAGTTAAATAAATGAGTTTACTACTGTTTTTATTCTTGGTCAGTTATTTGGGATTCTAACAAAAAGTTTAAAAAATTATGGTTCAGTGACTTCATGAATGGATAATGTGTGACTGTATGTTAAAAACAATGTTTCAAAGTTTTGAAAACTATACATATTCAAATGTTAAGGTTTCCTATCAATATTGTTATAATTTCCTTCTTCCTTCTTCAAAAAATAAAAGTATATACTTGAAAATGTTCTGTGGGTCAGAGAAGTCAAATGAAGAAAAGAAAGATGTAAATACAGAAGCGTTTAAAATAAAAAAAAAAAAGAATCACCAATTTAAAAGACGAAGTTGAATTGAAAATTAAAACTAATTTGATTTTCTTCTCTGCCTCTAAGAAGAAGAAGCCAAATTAACCTATTTTTTTTCTAGTGATAGTTGAAAATAAAAAGAGCACAACCCATGCTTAATTTAGGAGCTTAAAAGGAAAAAAACTAAAAGCATCAAACGAATTTTCTTCTTTACTTATATTCATCATTAAATTTTGCTCAGAAATTTTCTCCCTTTTCTGTCGAAGAGCTCTACATTTACCCATGTTTAAGGGTTTTACGTTTTAATTGTCTTTGCTCAGTATAAGATTATTAAACAAGAAGGGACCTTAGAGATAATCAGAACCAATCTATTCATTTTCCAAATGAGGAAACTGAAGCCCACAAAGGTCAAGTGGGCCCCCTAAGCAAAGAAAGATCTAAAGCAGTATGTGAACACTAATCTTCCTAACTCAATTTTGAGTGGTCTTTTATTCCACTGCCCTGAAAGTATGTATTTATTAATTACTTTGATACAGAATAAACTGATCAGTATGGGCCATTGCAGACTCTTCTTTAGTAGTCCTAAAAAAGAGAGATAGTATATTGGTATTTACTGCCAAGTCAGAAAATACACACAACTCCAGCTCATTCAGCATTCCACATTGCTTGCCCTCCATTAGTGAATGAAAACAGCAGAGTTGGGGAAACCTTCTGATTTTCCTAAGGATATATGGTCACAATTCTCCTTATGATGTTAGGAACTGCAGACAAAATAATGGATGCAGTCACTTAGTTAGACTGCCAACAAGCAACTATGAGTTACTTAGAGGTAGTATGCGAAGTACTAGAGATTGAAAGAAAGTTAAAAATCTAATATGATATAAGCACTGTAGAGCATCAGAAGTTCTGCACTCATCACTCATCACACTTTGCCATGGTACCTCCTACTGAAGCAAAAGCTCATTGCACTGAGTCTGCAGGGGACTATTGGCTAATATTTTATTAACTCTATTTTTGTTTTTTACTAAAACAGCATACCCATGAAATTCTTTAACTGAAAATTTTTGTCCTTTGGGGTGGTAAAACAATGTCTGGAGAAAGCCATGAAACTTAACCATTGAGTGGATGATGTATTTACCAACTCATTAAGAAAAAAAAAAAACACTTCCAAATATGGATGAAAAGCTTATGCTAGGTTGCTGCTATTTTGGAAAGGGAAGAAAAAAAAAAGAAATAGAAGGGAATTCTTTTTGGTAGTTTTTTTAATTTTATCTATTCTTGCTGATTTCAGTTTAAGTTAATTGTTTCATGGTTATTAGACTGTCACTGAAGTTAGAAATCTACAGTCATCAATACCATCATTTCATAAATAAACTCACATAAATCATAACCATTTCCATATATTAAAAACAAAGTCCAGACTTCTGGGTTAAGATGGTGGCTGAGTAGATGCTGGGCCACTTCCTCTCCTTACCAACAGATATAGTATACACCCAAAAGACAAGAAAAAAATCCAGATGAAAGAAGGGATCCCTCAATAGGGCACAGGATTGAGGGTAAATGGCATTTGGGTACTTCCATGCTATAAGGGGGGGGAAATAGCTCCCATCAAAATGTGAGCAGATCACCCTTCCCCCACCCCACCCACAGTACCCGAGTCAGAGGCTGTGCTCCAGAGTTAGAGCAAGCAGGGGCACAAAATCTAGCCCCTAGGCAGCTAACTGGCACCACTAGGAGCTTGCCCTTAAGAGCAGCAAGACCTGAGAACCCAGGTGGCTGGAAAACTCAGACCTTGGACACAGGAGTGGGACTGAGAGAGGCAGCAGCAGTGCCCAGCACACTCAGACTCAGGGGGGGAATCTCAGTTGGAGGAGCAAGTGTGGGCCAAGTCCCAAGCTCTGGGCAACTGGCTAGCAACATGGGGCTCGACCCTGAAAACAGCTAGGCCAGAGACCCCAGGAGGGTCCCCAAAGAAGCCAAGAGACTCGCAAAGTAGCCTCAGGCAAAAAAATACTCCCTAACTCCATACAAAAAGAATCAGATTGCCTTACTGAGACTTCTGGCAGATAAAACAAAAGGATGCCAATCAAGATCCAAGAAATAAACAAGAAGACCAAGAAAAAAGCTCAAACACCTGATAACTTCTGCACAGAAAAAACTCAGAAAACAGAGGAGGACAAACAATTAAAGACATCCAAACCTTCCCAAAAAAATGAAAATGGGTCCCAAGATCTTGAAGAGTTCAAATCTGAGATCATGAAAAAGATGGAAGAGATCTGGCAAGAAAATATCAGTTTAAAAGGCAGAATTTTACAATTGGAAAGTGAGGCTCAGAAATCAAATGAATTGATAAGCAAACTGAAGACCAGAAATGACCAGCTGGAAGCCTCGAAGAACCAGATAGACCAGATTGAAAAGGAAAACCAGTCTCTAAAGGCTAAAATTGGGCAATTAGAAGCCAATGATAACTCAGGACAGCAAGAACAAATAAAGCAAAGTCAAAAGACTGATAAAATAGAAGGAAACATGAAATATCTCACTGAGAAATTGACAGATCAAGAAAACAGGTCTAGAAGAGACAATTTAAGAATCATTGGTCTTCCTGAAAAAAAAAACACAAATTAATAGAAATTTGGACTCTATACTAAAAGAAATTATTCATCAAAACTGCCCTGAAGTTTTACAACAATAGGGCAATATAAACATTGAAAGGATCCATAGATCACCCTCTACACTAAACCCTGAAAAGCAACCCCCAGAAATATAATAGCCAAATTCAAGAGCTTCCAAGTAAAAGAAAAAAAATATTACAAGAAGCCATAAAGAGACAATTCAAATATCAAGGGGCACCAATCAGGATCACACAGGACCTGGAAGCCTCCACACTAAAAGACTTCAAGGCTTGGAACATGATATTCAGAAAGGCAAGAGAACAGGGTCTCCAACCAATGATCACCTATCCATCAAAACTGACTATATACTTGCAGAGGAAAGTATGGGCATTCAACAAGGTAGACAATTTCCAAGTATTTGCACAGAAAAGACCAGGACTAAATGGAAAGTTCAATATCCAACCACAAAAAAACAAAAACAAAAACAAAAAAAACAAGAAAAACATGAAAAGGTAAATAAGAAATAGAGGGGAAAGAAAGAAAATTCTTATTCTTAAATTTACCTCTTTAAGGGTCTTAATAAGATCAAATTATTTGTATTCCTATATGGAGAAAAGTTATGTGTAATTTTCAAAAACTGTATTCACTATTAGTAATTAGAAAAAATTATTCATAGGGAAAGGTTGGAGCACTAAATGGTCTAAGATGAGACTGGGTGGGGAAAAAGGGGGTGTGAATAGTAGATGGCATCAAGAGAAACTTGAATGAATAAGAAAAATAGGATATTCTATATCACACAAAGAGAACATGGGAAGGGGAAGGGACGGATACTATTATAACAAGGAGAGGAAGAGAGCATTAAGAGGTAATATTTAAACCTTACTCTCAGTGGAATTTACCCTGAGAGGGAAGAGTAGCTATATCCATTTGGATATAGAATTCTATCTAACCCTATTGAGAAAGTCAGAAGGGATCAACCAATGGGAGCAATGAAGTGGGGAGGTCAAAAAATGGAGGGAAGGAGAGGAGGGAGAGAATTCATGAGGCCTTAAAAAATAAAAAGAGAGAAATAATAAAGGAGGGGGTAGAAAGGGAAGTAAATTAAGGGAGGGGACAAGGGGGACTGGTCTAAAACAAACCACTGGTTTAAAAGGAAATAGTATAAGAAAAAGGGTAGAACTAGGAGTGGATGCCAAAATGTGGGTGAATACACAACTGATAATTATAACTCTGAATGTGAATGGAATGAATTCTCCAATAAAATGGAAGCAAATAGCAGAGTGGATTAGAAACCAAAAGCCTACCATATGTTGTCTACAAAAAACACTTAAGAGGTGGATGGGCATACATAGGTTTAAGGTCAAGGGCTAGAGCAAAATCTTATGGGCTACAAATGAGAAAAAGGAGGCAGGAGTGGAGATCATGATCTCTGACAGAGGCAAAGTAAAAATAGATAGGGAAGCTAATTACATCCTGATAAAAGGCAGTATAGACAATGAGGAAATAGCAGTGCTCAACATATATGGACCAAACACTATAGCATCCAAATTCATAAAGGAGAAACTGGCAGACTCAAGAAGGAAATAGGTAGTAAAACCATACTAGTGGGAGAGCTAAATTTTTTTCTTTCAGATTTAGATAAATCAAACCAAAAATAAATAAGAAAGAGATAAAAGAGGTAAATGAAATCCTAGAAAAATTAGATTTAATACATATGCAGAGAAAAAGAAATAGGAACAAAAAGGAATACACCTTCTTCTCAGCTGCACATGGTACATTCACCAAGATTGACCATGTAATAGGGCATAGATACATCACAAACAAATGCAAAATAGCAGAAAAAATAAATGTAACCTTCTCAGATCATAATGCAATAAAAATAATAATTATAATAATTAGTAAGGGCACATGGACAGGCAAATCAAAAACTAATTGGAAATTAAATAATATGATTCTCCAAAAGCAGTCAGTAGAAGAAGAAATCATAGAAACAATAAAAAAATTTCATTGAATAGAATGACAATGATGAGACATCCTACCAAACTCTGTGGGATACAGCTAAAGCAATACTCAGGGGGAAATTCATATCCTTGAGTACATATATTAACAAATTAGAGAGGGAAAAGATCAATGAACTGGGCATGCAAATTAAAAAACTAGAAAGGAAACAAATTTAAAATCTCCAGCTAAAGACCCAATTAGAGATTACAAAAATTAAAAGAGAAATCAATAAAATTAAAAGTATAAGAAATATTGAATTAATAAATAAGACTAGAAGCTGGTACTTTAAAAAAAACAAACAAAACTGATGAAGTACTGGTCAGTCTAATTAAAAGAATGGAAAGAAGAAAACCAAATCATCAGTATCAAAGATGAAAAGGAAACCTCACCTCTAATGAAGAGGAAATCAAGGCAATCATTAAAAACTATTTTGCCCAATTATATGGCAATAAATTTAGCAATCTAAGTGAGATGGAAGAATATTTACAAAAATATAAATTGCCTAGAAGAAATAGTATACTTAAAGAATCAATCACATATCAGAAAATGAAATTGAACAAGCCATCAAAGAACTCTCTAAGAAAAAATCCCCAGGGCCTGATGGATTCACAAGTGAATTCTATCAAACCTTCAAAGAACAACTAACTCTAATACTATGCAAACTATTTTACAAAATAAGCAAAGAAGGAGTTCTACCAAATTCCTTTTATGATACTAATATGATACTGATCCCAAAGCCAGATAGATCAAAAACAGAGAAAGAAAACTACAGACTAATCTCCTTAATGAACATAGATGCAAAAATCTTAAACAGAATACTAGCAAAAAGATTCCACCAAGTGATCACAAGGGTTATACAATATGATCAGGTGGGATTTATACCAGGAATGCAAGGATGGTTTCACATAAGGAAAACCATTCACATAATTGATCATAATAACAAGGAAACCAACAAAATCACATGATTATCTCAATAGATGCTGAAAAAGCATTTGACAAAATACAACAGCTATTCCTAATGAAAACACTAGAAAGTATAGGAATAGGAGGATCTTTCCCCAAAATAATAAACAGTATGTATCTAAAACCATCAACAAGCATCATATGCAATGGGAATAAATTAGAAGCCTTTCCAGTAAGATCAGATGTGAAACAAGGATGCCCATTATCTCCTCTATTATTTAACATTGTACTAGAAACACTAGCAGTAGCAATTAGAGAAGAAAAAGAAGTTGAAGGTATTAAAAGAGGCAATGAGAAGACTAAGCTATCACTCTTTGCAGATGATTTGATGGTCTACATAAAAAATCCTATTGAATCAACTAAAAAAACTAGTAGAAATGATCAACAACTTTAGCGAAGTTACAGGATACAAAATAAATGCACATAAATCATCAGCATTTGTATATATCTCCAAAACATCACAGCAGCAAGAGGTAGAAAGAGAAATACCATTCAAAATCACCCTAGACAATATAAAATACTTGGGAATCTATCTACCAAAACAAACACAGGTATTATACAAACACAACTACAAAACACTTTCCAAAAAATTAAAACTAGATCTGAACAATTGGAAAAACATTGATTGCTCATGGGTAGGATGAGCTAACATAATAAAAATGACCATCCTACCCAAATTAATTTACCTATTTAGTGCCATACCTATGAAACTACCAAAAAACTTTTTTTACTGAATTAGAAAAAACTATAATAAAGTTCATTTGGAAGAACAAAAAATCAAGAATATCAAGGGAAATAATGGGAAAAAAATGTGAAGGAAGGTGGCCTAGCAGTACCAAATATTAAACTATACTATAAAGCAGTGGTCATCAAGACAATATGTTACTGGCTAAGAGAGAGAAGGGAGGATCATTGGAATAGACTTGGGGTAAGTGACATCAGCAAGACTGTCTATGATAAACTCAAAGAGCCCAACTTTCGGAACATAAATCCACTATTTGACAAAAACTGTTGGGAAAATTGGAAAACAATATGGGAGAGCGTAGGTTTAGATCAACATCTCACACTTACACCAAGATAAATTCGGAATGGGTGAATGACTTGAATATAAAGAAGGAAACTATAAGAAAATTAGGTGAACATTGAATAGTATACCTGTCAGATCTAAGGGAAAGGGAAAATTTTAAAAACAAGCAAGAGTTAGAAAAAATTACAAAATGAAAAATGAATAATTTTGATTATATTCAATTAAAAAGTTTTTGTACAAACAAAAACAATGCAACCAAAATCAGGAGGGAAACAACAAACTTGGAAAAATTTTTATAACAAAAAATTCTGACAGAGGTCTAATTACTCAAATGTACAAGGAGCTAAATCAATTGTGTAAAAAAATCTAGCCATTCTCCAATTAATAAATGGGCAAGGGATATGAATAGGCAATTTTCAGATAAAGAAATCAAAACTATCAATAAGTACATGAGAAAGTTCTAAATCGCTAATAATTAGGGAATTGCAAATCAAAACAACTATGATGTATCACCTCACACCTAGCAGATTGGCTAAAATGATAGTAGGGGAGAGTAATGAATGTTGGAGGGGATGTGGCAAAATTGGGACAATAATACATTGCTGGTGGAGTTGTGAACTGATCCAACCATTCTGGATGGCAATTTGGAACTATGCCCAAAGAGAGATAAAAGACTGCCTGCCCTTCAATCCAGCCATAGCATTGCTGGATTTGTACCCCAAAGAGATCATAGATAAACAGACTTGTATGAAAATATAGCCTCTCTTTTTGTGGTGGCAAAAAACTGGAAAATGAGGGGATGCCCTTCGATTGGGGAACAAATTGTGGTATATGCTGATGATGGAATACTACTGTGCTCAAAGGAATAATAAACTGGAGGAATTCCATGTGAACTGGAGTGACTTCCAGGAATTGATGTAAGTGAAAAGAGCAGAAACACAAGAACATTGTACACAGAGACTGATACACTGTTGTAAAATTGAATGTAATGGACTTCTGTACTATCAGCATTATAATGACTCAGGACAATTCTGAGGGATTTATGGAAAAGAACACTATCCACATTCAGAGGAAGAACTGCAGGAGTGGAAACACAGAAGAAAAATAATCACTTGAACACATGGGTTGATGTGTACATAGTTGGGGATGTGACACTAAAAGACCACACAAATGCAAATATCAGCAATATGTAAATAAGTCTTAATTGATCACACCTGTTAAAACCAGTGGAAATGTGCATTGGATATGGGGGGCTGGAAGAGGGTTAAGGGGAATGTAAAAACAAGAATCATGTAACCATGGAAAATTTTTCTAAAAAAATAAAATATTATTTACATTGAAAAAAAAAGTCCAGCAGCAAAAGATAGAGAAATTCAATTTAAAATAGGACTAGACAATATAAAATACTTTGGAGTCTACTTGCTAAGATAAGCATAGGAATTATATTAACAAAATTTAAAAAACTCTTCTCAAACAAAGTCAGTTCTAAATAGTTTGCAAAATATTAATTGCTTATGGTTAGGCCAAGATAATAAAATAAAAATAAAAATAACAATTCTACCTAAATTAATTTACTTATTCAGTGCCATACAAATCAAACTACCAAAAACTTATTTTATATAACTATAAAAATAATGGAATTTACCTGGAAGAATATAAGGTCAGAAATATCAATGACTTTAATAAACAAAAAACTTTGATGAAAAATGATCTAGCAATATCAGATCTCAAACTGTCATATAAAGCAAGAAGCTTCAAAATAATCTGATGCTGGCTAAGAAATAGAATGGTGGATTAATGGATTGGATTAAATGCAAAATATACAGGGGTCAATGACCATTCCAATCTAGTATTTGGTAAACTCAAAGGTTCCAGCTTTGGGGATAAGAACTCCATTTGACAAAAATTTCTGGGAAAAATGAAAAACACTGTGGTAGAAATTAATTCTTGACCAATATCCCACACCATATACAAAGAGACAGTCAAAATGTGTATGTGTTTCAGACACATTTTACATAATCCACATTAATTAATTATATATTATCTTTTGAAAATATTTTATTTTCTCAATTGCTAGTAACAATTTTCAATATACATTTTCCCAAAGTTATGATTCAAATTTTTGCCCTCCTTACCTCTCTCTCCATGCCTAGAGATGGTAAGAAATCATTTTCTAATTATTGTTTTCTAATGTTTTATGATCCATGTTCTCTCTCCCTTCCTTCCAACCACTTACCCCTTTCCAAGAAGGCAAGTAATATGATATAGATTTTACCTGTGTTGTTATAAAATACACAGCCCCATGTTCATTATGTTGTGAAAGAAGATAAAATGTGATACTATAAGCAAATTAGGGCAGCATTGAATAGTTTACCTGTCAGATCCATATGGAAGGGAAGAATTTATTTCCAAACAAATGACAGAGAACATTATAGGATGTAAAATGAATTATTTTGATTGTATTAAAATGGTTATGTACAAAATAAATTAATATAACCAAGATTAAAAAAGAAACAACAAACTGGAAGGTGAATTACAACCAAATTCTCAGAAAAAGGTCTAATTTGTCAAATATATAATTAACTGAATCGAATTTATAACACATCATTCCCCAAATGAAAAATGGTCAAAGAATATAAACAATTACTTTTTCAGATGAAGTCAAAGTAGGCAGGTAATATCATATAGGTTATACATTTGTTCTCAAACAATACCTATTTACATGTTTGTCATATTATAAAAAATTACTTTGCTTGTATTAGAGAAAAATCATGGAGGAAATAAAGTGAATAATGACATGCTTCAATCTACATTCAGAGTGTCAGTTCCTTCTGTGGCAATAGAAAGCCTTTTTTTATCATAAATCCCTTGGAGTTGTCCTGGATTTTTGTATTGTGTACAATAATTACATCTTTCGCAACTGATAATCATACTTTATTGCTGTTACTGTGTACAACATTCTCCTCATTTTGCTCATTTCACTTTGCATTGCTTCATATATGTCTTTCCAGGGATATTCTTGTGATCATCTTTTCATTTATTGTGTTGCAAGAACATTCCTGTCTTCCTAAAAGCTGCTGGAGTTGTGCAGAAGATGTTTTAAGTGATTATACAGAAGGTAAGCTTCTATTTTAAAACTCTTCTTCAATTTTTAAGGATAATCCATATAAAGGACAAAAGTGTGCAGAATGCAATTACAAACAAATAATAATAGGAAAACTTGTGCCAGGACCATATCTACCTGGGATCTGTTGTAAAAAATGGCAAGTAAACAAAATAGTTCACATATATTTGTATAATGTTTTGATAGTCATACAATATCATGTGTTGTTTCACTGCAACAATTCTGTGAGATAGATATTAAAATATCATTTTCCTCATTTTTATATGTGGGATGAGCTCAGAAAGTCTAAATTAAGACCATAGTTAAACACTTCGTGAAGAGCAACAGCAAGATTTGAAGTTAATTTTCTTAACTCTATGCTGAACATCTTTTCCATGTTTCCTAGAAGCCTGTAAATCTTTATCGCCCCTACTTATTCTATGGCTTTGTGTCCATTCAATGATACAGACCCAAAACAGGCATTTAAGCTGTCCTTTAATGATTCATTAGTACAGCAAATGTTTTGGTTAAAGTACCTCCCATCCTCCCTAATTGTGTAGACATAACAAATGACTGATTGTACTTGGACATGGAAAATGGTGTCTTATAATATAATTAGGCATAATTTTAGAAGCATAAGTCATTCTGTCCTGCTATGGTACTGGTCCACATCCAGTTAGTTTCAAACCCTTTTTCCCCCCTCAGATGAATAACATGTAAGCTAAAACTAAATGTATTGTTGCTGAAATGGTATGAAAAGGAATTTACACCCCACCATTTTTTAAAAATTATCTTCGTCTGAGATCCTTCTGTCAAAGTAACTGTTGCAGATATGGGTGCCTGTACTTTTCAGAGATAACCAAGTGCCTCTGTACTCTTCTTTTGAAAAGCAGGAGAATTTGTACATACATATGAATAGTACTCGGAGTATTTACATTTCAAATTGGTACTTGGGTTTAAAAGGTTTGAGGATTCCAGGGATATTACTATTAGGGTAAATGTATGGGGTGGACAGAAGACACTTAGCTATGTGAATTAATTCTGATTGTCTAACCTTGTGGTATGACAGGCAGAGCCCTACTGGAGTGCTGTAATTCTCATGCTCTACAGGAGGCCTGGTGTTATCCAAATCCCAGTGGTACTCAAGTGAATTGATGAAATGACCAGGAAAGTCTAATTAAAGCTGCTCAGCTCAAATGTATTGATGTATTACATCTATTATGGCTTGGTTCAATAGGTCTACCCTGTGAATGCTGCCACGAACCTGTAAAGCAAACTAAACAGACGGAATAAATAATGCTGGAAGGAAAAGAGTTGCCAACAAAATCAGAGCAGCAGAGCAAAAAATGCATTCAGTTGACCTGTAATCCTCTAAAAATTACATTAATCTTCATTATCATTATAACTTCAAGTTATGCAGATGCAAAACTGCAGAATCCAGAAAAACGTAATCTAATCTGTTACTTATATTAAGAAAATCCAGCTCTCATATTCCATTAAACATTTGATGAGTTTGCATAAACATTTTAATTTTTTATTTTTAAAAATGTATCCCAATTACATGTAAAATTGTTTTTATCAATCTTTTTTTTAAATTCAAGATCCAAATTCTCTCTTTCGTTACCTCTTGTGTCCCTTACCTGAAAAGGCAAGCAATTTGCTTTAGAATATACATGTTTAGTAATATAAGATATGTTTCTATGTAAGGTATACTGCAAATGAAAACCAATCAAATAAAAAAAAGTTTTTAAAAGTATGCTTCAATCTTCAATTAGAATTCATCAATTCTCTCTGGAAGTGGACAACATTTTTCATCACAGGTTCTGTGGTAAGCAGAAAATAAAAAAAAATCATTCATTCAAATATCAAAACAAATTTTGTACAATAAAGTTTTCTTACAAAATCATTTTGATCATGTTTTATTTTTGTTAATATCTCCTCTAGATATTGCTATAATGTAATATTGCTAATCTACTTTCTCAAAGTGGTGTCATCACAACTTGTTTTTGCAAAATAAATGTAGATAAAAAGAATATTTACATCATTTTATTTCTTAGGCTAATATGTATTACCTATTAAATGATAATTTTTAATAAACCATGGTGCATTTCAAAGCCCTGAGCTGAATATAAAATTGATTATATAATTATATTCTTAAATTACATGTCTCCTCCAGATATTTAGATCAGGAGTACTAAAAGTTAATTTTTTTAAAAAAAGAGTTCAATAACCAATGTTTGATTAACCTCAAAATATAAAATTATTTAAGAAAAAGCTCTTTTTCATAAGAACTATTGAGAAAACTGGAAAACATTCTGGCAGAAATTAAACTTAGACAAGCATCTTACAACAAATTTCACAAAAATTGAAACATATAGTTCTAAAGCCTGAATATTAAAGAATCAATTGTAAAATTTCACAGCTATTAGTAAAAGATAAATATTTGAAAGGAAACATCTATTACAAAGGTAAAACATTTGTTCAAATATAATTAATTCATCGAGGATGGTGATGGTGAACCTATGGCACACAGAGCACTCTCTAAGGGCACATGGCCACCATCCCCACTCCCCAACTCCAAAATTCATTACTAGAAAGGCAGAGGGACTTGGGCAGAGATGCTCCCTTCCTCCCCCCCTCCACCCCGCACTGTGCCTGATGACATTTCTTCACCTCATCTGCCCTTCTGCCCATTAGCCCAATGGGAGCAGCCAGGGGTAAGGTGGGTAGCTCACAGTGTGCTCAGGCCACTCCCCTCCTGCTCTCCACACGCACTGAGGACATTCCTCACTTCAACATGAATATTTTCTCCCTCACATGTGGGGTAAAAGTGGGAGAGGAGGTTTCAGGGCATGCCTAGCACTTGGTGGGGGGCAGGGGCATGGCATGTGCTCACAGAGGGAGATAGGCACAGCACTCAATCTGGGGCAGGGGTGGGGCCCAGCACCATCTCTAAAAGATTCACCATCACTGATCTAGGATAATAAGGAAGGAAAATGGGGATAAATTATATCAAATTTCTCTTTTTAGAATTCAAGGATCATAGACAATGTAAATATAAGCCAAATATCAAAAGAAATTATATCAAATTTCTCCTTTTAGAATTCAAGGATTATAGATAACAGAAATATAAGCCAAACATCAAAAGCAATTCCAGATATATAAGTGAGTGAAGTATGTGAATAATGATTACTCAAAAGTATTGTGAACTGTTATCAACTAGTAAGAGCCATATGAAAAAATTATTAATATCATATCTATATCATATCAAATATTATTATAATATGTTACAATGAAAACAACTCTGATAATTTACTTTTCACTCTTTTTATATCCATTTTAGAAAAAAATTATGTAGTTATGCAAATAAAAAGACTGAAATGTCCATATTTTTAAGTTATAAATTCCACTTTTAGTCATATACCCCCAAGGAGATATTAAGTTAAAAGAACTCATCTACACCATGATATTTATAACTTTTTTCTGATAGCAGAGAACTAGAGACAAAGTTAATATCCTCAATATGGAACATATTATAAGTTCAACATAAATTGTGGAAATTTAGGATATTTCTACACTAATTTAAAAGATATATTTAATTAATACAGAAAAGTATGAAGACATGTGATGACTACAAATGAAATAAATAAACACAAGAAAACAATATATGCAATGATTTCAACAATGTACATTAAAGAGTACCACAAACCCATGAAAATTTAATGTTGCAAAATGATAAAGATCAAGTTTGGTTCCTAGAATAAGATATGAGAATATTGCTCTCTTTATTCCATTTTAGAGTCAGGGAGATAATGAGTAATCATCACTGCTGTAGTATAGAGAGAAGGGGTCATATAGTTTTCTCAAGCTTTGGCTGAGTTCTGAAATCAGTTAGGGGTTTGGAATCTTGAGGGAAAAGTGAATTGGTTTGAGTCTCCCGTGGAGGGAGGTTGTCTGACCAGCTGAGCTGCCTCCTTACCTATCTGTAGAATTGAAATTTAGCCTAGCTTTGAAATATTTATTTAAGAAATTGTTATTTTGGATAAACCTTTTATATCTTCCTTCCCTATATTATTTCCTACCTTCCCTCCCTTACCTTATATGTCTGTGGAGTTAATAAGGAGAGTAATTAGAGAGGAATTCAAATCTGTGAAGGGTTAACTATAATTGACAGCATTAGATATAAAGAAACTAGTCAGTCATCATTTATTCCCTTTAGATATCAAGAGCACTTTGTAAACTTGAGTTAAAGGAAGGTCCTTACTCAGACTCCATCTCTGCCTCCCTTCCCCCACCTGAGGTTCCTGAGACAACTGTTAGGGCTTCCTTAATCCACTTTCCTGACACATCAACCTTTAAAGATAATAAACACTTTTGTGTTTTAACAGACTTATTAGTATAATTTGTCAGTTAGTTATTAAGAGAGGGAAGAAGAGGAAAAAAAAACAACATACTCTGGGCTTGAAGGGAAGCCGGGGTATCCATCTTGAAGGAAGGTGTAACTTCAAAACAAGTCCCTTCCTGTGAAATTAACTAAAGCCTGATTGTTAATTTCAGTTTAGTCTATTTCCCTCAGCCTGTGTTTAAGTCTGAGTCCTGGTCTATAAGCCCTGCTGTATTTGCCTGTTAGATTAATTCTCCCTTTCCCTGAAGATCTTTTTCCCTTCAGTGCTGTACTCCCTGTCTTCAGCTATATTATATCCTGAATCTCCCTGTTCCAGTCTCCCTGTAACCTAGATTTACTATCTAACAAATCCCTGATAACCTCCTTTCAAAATTCCCTTGTACCACACACCCTTCCTCAAATTACCCCCATTACACTGCATTTGCTTTTATTTTAATGTAATGATAAGTTTTGCTGGGTTTTTTCTTATTTTCCTCTTTTGACTTTTAAAAAACATTAATATGGCAAGTAATTGGAAAATTTACGGGGAAAATTTATACAATATAAAAAGAAACCAATATTTTAAAAAGAAAAAACAACTATTTTCACAGAAGAATATAAAACTTTCATTATGAATTTTTAAGCTTGCTCTCATCATGATTTAGTGTATGGAGAGTTAACTTTAAAATCAGAAATATCTGGGTTCAAGTTCTACCTCAGACACAGACTGATACTATGAACAACATTTAATCTGTCAATGCTCCAGACAGTATGCAAACCAGTTAATCTAACAGTGTTCCAGGCAATTCTCAAAGACTATTAATTGCAGAGTAGTTGCTGATTTACACTATAGAATTTCCTCTTCTAGGAAATTTCTATACCCTTAAAGTTAAATGTCTGATTCCTGTACCTTTGATATCCAAAAAGCATATTAATTTTTTCTCCTGTTTTCTATTAATTGGAATAATTTTAAAATGATATGAAGTTTGAATCAGTCACAGTTGTTTATGACAAAATACTCATATATTTTTCAAGCTATTATAATGTCAATGTAAATACATTGACTTATTTATTGGTAACATAAGATGTGTACTTCTTAATATTATATTTTATATATTCATAGCAAACCAATTTAATCTACTGATAATTTATTAAACTAATATTCCAGTATCCAACTGTGAACAGGGTAAAAGATGGATTTTTTAAAGTGAACTCATTTGTAAAATGAATAAGGTGATTTCACACTTCATATATTAACAAGTTTCTGATCTTTTTCACCTTACACACATCTTATCTCTGAAAATTTTGTCAACATTCCCCAGTAAATCCCAGACAGGTAAGAGGAATTAATCTGTATGGTTATCAGTAGAGTAGGTAACTATCATTTAACCTCCACACATGCAACATAACTGGCCAGATCTGGTATCCCATATTATATAATATAATGAGAATGAATAAAAGAAAGAGACTGAACTTTTAATTTTACAAATATAGGGAACTCTTGTGAGAATATTCCCTCAACCAACATCAACTGAAGCCTTCTTTGCATATTATCTTAAAGAAATAGCCACATTAATGAGGGATTAAATGATATGATCAGATGACAAGATTTATGCAGCAAATATATGGCTGAGGGACTTCAATCTAGGTCTTCCTAACTGAAATTATTTCTTTATCTATGTCATGCTGCTTTTCATGAAGAATACTGACATTAAGTAAATGGGACTTTTGTTCAGCACAGGCTTGAGATGATGCACTGTCTAATTTTGGAAATACAATCTAGCCCAGTGAGCTTTTCTTAACTCATTTTGGACCTGGCACATTTTCTACCTTCAATGCTTACTGGTGGGTCACCTGTATGAGTTCTACATCCAATAATATATCTCAGTCTTAAAAATATGCCTTCTTCATCCACTTGATTTTTCTGGAATGATAGCTTGTCCAACCTCTTTTGTATGACTGTAGAGTTCTTTTGGGAGTCTGAAGTGTTCTTAACTTTTATATGATCAACATAAAACCATCAGCTAATAGAAGTATCAGGTCAACCTCCTTACTTAAAGTGAATCCCTCCTTTTTTTGTGACTCTGTGTGAAGAGCCCTCATGATAGAGGTGAACTGACTTTGTGAATGTTTCCTTATTTTGTGTCCTGCTTGATAATAGTAAACAGTGGGTTGATGTCAATGCTATTGCATTATTTAGGAATTCTTGTACGATTTTGAAGATATTCAGAGAAAATATGTTTTCTGCTGACATGAATCAAGTGTTTTATAAGGAAAAATAATAAAGCAATGGATGCCAATAAGCATTTTATTCTATTCCTTTTTCAGGCAGCTGTACCTGAAGATGAGATATGATATTGGATATCATATATGTAAGCATGAATTCTACTATCAGATTTTCCTCAAGCAATACATAAATAAGCCCTTTAAAATATTCCAGATATGGGAAAGTAGACCTTTAGCAGAGGTCATTAAACTGGAGTCTGTGAATTTATTATTAAAATATATATTTTGAAGATAATATTTAAATATAATTGGAATCCTTTGTAATACTATGTGTTTCATTTTATGCATTTAGAAATTTTATTCTGAGAAAGATTCCATAGAATTTGCCAGTCATAGAGGATGAGGACATACACAAAAAGGTCTGAGAAGTCTTGGTTTTTTTATTGCTAATATTTGATCAAGTGAGATGCATTTTTTAGAGTAACAGCCTCCTCAATTTTTTCCCTAGTGAATGAATTTCTCTTCTTTCAGATATCTTGAGAACTGATACTTAAGTATCTTCTAAACTGTCTTGTATTTAGTAAGTACTTCTGCTGAGCATTATTGGTTTTATCCAACTGACCTTCAATTGTTTTATTTTCCTTTCTATTTATTCCATGGGGACTGTGATGTTAGATACTAAACATGATGGTTACAGTCTTATTGTGGAGAAAATGAATTTGGTGTAGAGATGTTTCCATACAATTTTCATTTACTGACATAGTTTTTGTTTTGTTTTTCTTAGATCCCTTTTGAATGATATTGCTTAGTTTGGTCTCTTGCTGAGCTTCTTATAAATGTGAATCTCTTTACAACAGTTCACAATTTTTTATGAGATGACAGCTCTCATAATTTCCCTTCATCCTTCTCTGCCATATTCTAACAAACAAATTTCTATAATAAACTAGTGCAGTGTTGCCCTTTGCTGCCATATGTCACTGCTTGGCAAGGAGATAGAGTGCATATTGCTTGAGATGGTTTCTGTGCTCCTTGGTTCTCTTCTTTGTGACTGATTTACTTCAACTAAAATTAGGCATGATAATAATAATATATTGTTGATATATGTTCTTTTATTGACTTCCAATTTTCTGCATTGACAGCTTATTTACATAGGTCAAGTTAAAAGTTGTAAATCAGTCTAGTAATCCTTTCAAGTAATAGAAAGTGAGACTGTGTTCTGTGTAGTGGAAGGGCACCAGGATGGTATATTGATTGAAAGAACTGACAGATTTATTCTGAATATAGAAAGTTTAGGGATATATGACAACTTTTTTCAAATAGTAGGAAGGTTATCATGCATAAAAAGGGATTAAAGTTCATTGAACTTAGCCCCAAAAGATAGAGCTTGCATCAACTAGAGCTAAACTTGATATAAGGAGAGAAAAATGTCATCATAATTAAATCTATATAAAACTTGCAGACTATATTGGAAAGTAATGTGTTTGAATAAAAGACTGTCATTTGAAGGCAGTATGATCATTTGGGAATATATCCCTACTTGGGTTTGGTTGGGATTAGATTATTATTCTTGAGGTCCCTACCTCTTCTCTTATTCCAGGAAATACTCAAGTTAACTTTGATTATTAATCTATTAATCATTCATGCTTATCTAGTAATTTGAATGTTTAAGTGTTGTTTTCAAATATTTTTAGTCATATTTTCTGTCATTTCCTGAATAATGTTTCAGCTCTTACTCTTCTCTTTTCCTTGGTCATATAGTACTTGTTATCACCCTCTGAATAAAGATGAACACTTTTATATGAGTATATTCATCTATTTTCAATTTGAGATCCTTCTGACTAGATTTGGCTAATGTCTAGGTAAAAGATATACTTCATAATTACTTACAGTACACATATTAAATAGCAGGTAACTGGTACACTAGATAGAGGGATGGGGATAGAATGAGGACTTGGATTCAATTTCCACCTCATATGTATGTTGTCTATGACTCTGTGACATAATCTTAGATTTGTAGACTACTTAGAGGTTGTCATGTTCCAAAAGAATGAGCTAGCAGTCACTAGCAAAGAAAGTCCTATATTAAGAAGTTCCCTAAATCAATGGAATCACCAATCTCATTCATTCCCCCATCCCTATCCTTATGTATTAAATACACAAAGAACTACAACTTATACCTCAACAATTTCATATATATATGTTTCTATAGAGTGAGCACAAGATGCTTTTAACTTCCATATTTCAATGACTTGTTATTTCCTCATTACGCATATTTCTTCAGTTAATCAGCCAGTCAATCAGCCAACAAACATTTATTAATCATAATAACAGTCACTGTACTAAGCTCAGGGGATATTAAGAAAAGCAAAAAGCTGAAAACAGCTCTTGTCTTCAAAAAGCTTAAATAGGCCTGACAAAATACAAACAATTATCTACATATAATATGTACATAATATAGATAAAAGATATTCTCAGAGGGAAGGCATTTGCAATGAAAGGGCCTGAGAAATGCCTCTGGAAGAAGGTGGGATTTGAAGAAAGAAAGGAAAACCAAGAAACAGAGAGAAAGAACAAGTGCATTTCTGGCAAAGGGAATAGATAGCCAACAAAAAGGCATGAAGTATAGAGACAGAGTATTGTGAGTGAGGAGTCACTGGATCATAGAGTTAGTAGAAGGGAATAAGAGATAAGAAAATGGAAACTTAGAATAGACCAATTTGTGGAGAGCTTAAAGACCAGAGGGTTTTGTACTTAAACACATAATCACAACAGCAGCCTCATCAGTGCCTGCCTGGGAAGTTAGGGAGTATCCTAGACCCTCTGGTTAAAATATTACATTGTACTCCCTTCCTTTGTCCTCTCTAGCCTCCTACAACTGCAAATGCATAAGAGCTATTTCATCTGCACTTCCTGTGCTGGTGACCCATACTCATTTCTAGCTATACACTTGATACTCTGAGACAACTCTGAACTGAACCCTAAGAATAATAATAAAATACCTGAACTCAGACATCAATGATTAATATTCTCACCCTATCTATATCCTAATCATCTCATTGATTCTGAACCCCTGACTGTGATTATTCAAAACTGATTCTTCACTCTCCCCCACCTTCAAGCTCCTCTCTTCCCTTCCTCCCCAAATCTCCACCTGCTTTATTGCCCCAGTCTAAAACTACTTATCCCATTGACTGCATTCTCTGGAATTTCTGCTCCATAGGTAACAAACTTGTTTTCCTTTTCATTTCTTCCATCTTTCTGTACTCACTGAGACCTAAATTCCTCATGATAACAATTTCCCTTGTCACTTTTCAGCACAAATCACAATTTCACATATTCCCCCAAATCAGGGGACCTGTGGAGGAAGTTGGAGCTCTCCTTTTTCTATGCTGCCATTTCTCAGTTCTAATGTGCCATAATCATCCATTGTCCTTTTCCCCATTTTGAGCTTTGTTAAATCCATATTTATCACCTAATCAAGATCTTGGTAGATGTTATCTAACAAACTTCATGTCACTATCCTCAATGAAAATCAATGTTAAGCTCACAATATTTTCTCCCCAAGTCTTTCCCAAATCAGTATGTATATTGATAATCCCTAAAGTCCAGAGTCCTCAATTTATTCATTTGCATGACCTATTCCACAACCTCATCTCAGATATCCAAAGAAATGATCATAATATTCATCATGATTTTTCTACTTTTGTGCCCACAAGTTATAAAATTATCATATTTTATCATAAACTCTTTTCAATCACCCCTTGCTTTATCTTTGAACCCTAACCCAGTTCTTTCTCCATGCTATTACCTCCAATGTCTCTATCCCTCACTTCTTCCCCAGACCATCTCCTATACACTGGTTACACCTTCTTTTATTACCTATCTTGACCCCTTGATTAACCCATTCTACTCTACACTGTCTTTTTCTCTTGAGTCCTTTGTCCGTTTTCTGATGACTGTTCATATCTTGCCAAGTCTTATCTTGCCTTGGATTATTCCCATTATATGTTGCCTCCACTCAAACTCACTTATTCCACTGAAAATTTGAGAGAATTATAGTCATGCAGACTATATTATATAATCTCAACTGTACACCTAATTTTCTAAGGAAATCCTTTCATGTTTCCCTATTTATTTTGCTATCAATGCCTTGTGGTGGTTCTCCCCACAGTGTTAATTATAAACCTTTTTAGTCTTTTTTGAACTTCATAATGTTCTCCTTCTTCCCTCATCTTTTTGACTGTTTATTTTGCCTCATTTATCATTGAAAAAATGATTCATTGAGGGCTTCCTCTTTTATCCCTCTTCATCAAGACTCAAGTAGCTTTATCCATTTTCTCCTTTACTCCTGTCATGTGAAGAAGCAGCCATTCTCCTTGCCCTATACACTAATAAATGACACCCTTTCATGGATTCTTCTCTAGCAGTTTATGTCTTCTATAATCTCCACTTTTTTACCTGTCTTCAATTCTCCCTTTTTTCGTTTGAAAACATCTTTCGCCTTTGGTCTAAAAACACTTCCATGTCTCCCACATCCTCAAACAAATTTTAATTGCTCCACCCATCCCTGACAACTATAACCCTAAATCTTTCTTCCTCTTTATGGTTGAATTCCTTGAATAGGCCACCTACAATTAGAGGCACCTCTTCATTTCTTTCAATCCTCCCAACTTTCTATATAGTCTGATGTCCAACCTCACCATTCACTTTCAGATGTTCACACCAAAGTTTCATTGATGTAAATCTTGGTTTACATGTAGATAAATTATTTTTTATGATTGATTTCTGACATTTTGCAATTCAAACCCATACAGCATTGTGTATAACCTTCTGATTTTGCTGACTTCACTTTTCATCACTTCACATAAGTCTTTCCAGCAATTTTTATGATCATCCTACTTCTCCTTTCTTATACTACATTAGTATTCCATTACAATCATATAATTAATTGCCTAATCAAATGACAATTTTCATTCTTTTTTATGTCTATATGTTCTTTTTTAATTAATTTAATTTTTCCTCCAAATATGGAAAAGCCATTTTCAACATTTTTCTTTTTTTTTTACCTTTGTATTTTTATTAATATTTTTATTTTTAGAAAAATTTTCCATGGTTACATGATTCATGTTTTTACTTTCCCCTCCACTCCCTCAGGCTTCCCCCCCCCCCCATAGCTAACTCAAATTTCGAATGGTTTTAACATGTGTCACCAATCAAGACTTATTTATATATTATTGATAATTACATTGGTGTGGTCCTTTCAGGTCTACATCCTCAATCATGTCCTCATCAACCCAAGTGTTCAAGCAGTTGTTTTTCTTCTGTGTTTCCTCTCCTGTAGTTCTTCCTCTGAATGTGGGTAGCGTTCTTTTCCATAAATCCCTCAGAATTGTCCTGGGTCATTGCACTGTTGCTAGTATAGACAATTTTCATTCTTGACCTCTCTGTAGTCTTTTAGACATTATCCATCTCTCTCTTCTCTTAATAATCTCTTTTCTCCAGATGTTTGTGACACTATGTATTCCTGGTTCTCTTCCTACCTTTCTGACCCTCTGCAAGTCTATTTTGCTGGATCTTTATCCAATTCATACTGACTAATCATGGACATTCTCCATTGTTCTGTTCTATGTCCTCTTCTCTTTTGTCTCAATACTATTTCTTTCAGTGAACTTGGAAGCACCCATGGATTAAATTATCATTTATTGTCATTTATTGATTATAATCTCTTATCAGTTATCATAAAATAGCATAGCCAATGATTCATAGATCTATTTATCCAATCCTAAACTCTTCTCTGACCTCCAGCCTCATATATACAAATGCCTACTAAATTAGACATTCTGTAGACATTTAAAACTCAACATATCCAAAATTTAATGCATTATTATTCCTCCAGTCTCTTAGCTCTTCTTAAGTTTCCTATTATTGTCAATCATGTCACCATCTTCCCACCCAGACTTAAAACTTAGATCTCATGTTGTACTACTATTCACTTTTTTCTCACCCTCTTATTTCCAAACATTTGCCTAGTCCTGTTGATTTTACCTTCTAAATATCTCCTTTTCTCTTCAAATATTGTCACCACCCTAGACTAGGGCTTCATCACATTACAACTGAAATATTATAAGAGTCATTTAGTGAGTCCCCATCTTTTAAATCTCTGCTCATTCTAATCCATCCTTTACATATCTACCATAGCTGTTTTCCTAAAGAACAGTTCCAACAATATCACTATTCTATCCAATTAACTTCAAAGGCCTTCATCATCTTCAAGATAATATATAAAATCTTCTGTTTGATTTTTAGTGTTCCTATCTTTCCATTCATTGTACACTTAATATACTCTGTCATCTAATGACACTGACTTCATTGTTGTTTTTTTCCTCATCTCTAATTGCCTGTATTCCCTAGATACCTCATCTCCTATCTCTTATTTTCCCTTGTTTCCTTCAAGTTCCAGCTAAAATATTGCCTCTTGCATGAAACCTTTCCTAATTCCTCCCCTTAATTTTAGGGATTTCTTTCTGCCAATTATTCCCATTCTACCCTATGTGTCTCTTGTTGGACCATAGCTGACTGCATGTTTTGTTTGCTTGAAAACAGGGACTATTTTGGTATTTTTAAAAACTTTCTTTATATTCTTGACACTTATCTCTCAATACCTGACTTATGGTAAATATTTAATAAAGGTTTATTGGTTAGTCTGACTTCCTACTGGAGGAAATAAGGACTTTCTGAGGTTTATTGAGTAGAGTAATGCTGTGTTCAACACTGTATTTTGGAAGATTATTTTCGTAATTGATTGCAGGATAAATTCAAAGATATTGAAATATGTGAAATATAACCAACCAAAAGACTACTGCATTGGTGCTAGTTCAAGATAATGAGGGTTTTCACCAAAGTAGTGGCTTTGTGAATGGAAAGAAATGGTCATATAAGAGACATTTGATCTCCTAGATATGTGGTTAAAAACCACTCAGTAACTTAGTCAAATCTACTAAAGTTGGTATAAATAAATAAGTACATTATTCTGTAGCAAACTGTCTATTTTCTTAAAAGCTGTCTATGTTGATTGTTAGAGGACAGATTTCCAGGTTTTTACCAGACAAGTATTAAGTGTCTTTCTGGTTTGATAGGACCTGCAATATTTTTACTCTGTTGGCATAAGTACAGTTCTGTGAATCAACTAATTTCTTTGCTGGAGGATAAAAATATATATTGTCTCCAAATGTGATAATCTCAGGCTGGCAAAATGAAAAAAAAATGAAATAGAATTATTTTCTCAAAATTTGACTGATTCACACTTAGCATACATCAATTAGATTGATGTTTCTTACTTTAAGAACCTTGCTAAGACCATTTTTGAGACATTTAAAAAGCTCAGTAAATATATGTCATACCTATGCGGAAATGGTGTATCATATTGTGTATGCAAACATAGCCCATGCATGAAGGATAACATAGGATTATGACTATAAGGTCCCTTCTGGAGGTAAGAAAGCTAAATTAATACAATTTTTAATAAATTGTGTCTAAATTGAACAGTGGGACAAAACCACATTACAAATATTTTAATTCTAAACTTCTCGTTATGTAATGCAGGGTTGCAGCAGAAGCTTTTTGCTTTTGCAAATCAGCTGTAGCAGCTCTGGCAGTTAGAAGTTTTAGAATGTTTACAGAAAGACAGTTGGAGCCTGGTACTATGAATAGTTCTGAGGTTCCAACTGAGGGGCTTTTGCCTGTTGGCTTTGGGGCTTTTGGCTTGGCCTGTGCCTTTTGTCTTTGGGGGATTTGGACCTGGCCTGATTTCTCTGGACCTCTCCCTGACCTCCCCATTGTATATCTTGCTATTTTCCTGAATTTCCCCTTGGGCCCTGGGAGGAAGGGTGGTTTGGTGGTTGGACATTGTGGGTTTTACTTTCTGTAGGCAAGAAGGACATCCTAAATCAAGCCACCCCCTTAATTAGTGATCTTATAAATACTTTTACTTCAGGGCAGTGAAACCTTCCTGACTGGGAGAGCCAGCCTCTCTCAGTCTGACCCTATCACCCCTCCCCCAGCACTAGCTTTCTCCCTAGCAGCAGTTACAAAACCCTTAAAACCTCTTTCCCTCAGCTGATCCCTACCATTAATAAATCTCCTCTTGATATCTACATAAAGCCTCTGGTGAATCATTGAATTGAATACTAAGGCAAAGGGTGAAGAGGGAAAAAATTACTTTCCTTTTATTTCTTGAGGACAACCTAGGCATCCATCTTGGGCAGGAAGTACCCAGCTGAGACTTCCTGCAGACATTCAGTTTTCACTGGCAGGGAGGAGCCTTCTTGACTCCTCCTTCAAGGACTTTAAAAATTAACAAAAGAAACCCTCCAGCCAGATCTAAAACATTTCTGGCTGACCCAATTCCTCTTGTGTCATAAAGATACCTTCCCTGCCTGAAAGACTCAACCTATTTTCCTCACAGTACCCTCTGTCTCTAGCCTGCTGTGATTAGCCTTTTTGAGCAGCCCTACTATATACTCCCATTCATTCCCTTACCTTCCTATATACTATCCATTCATCCCTTACCTCAGTTATCCCCTTATCCCTCCTCATAACAGCATTTTTGCCTACTTATTTATAACAGTTAGCAAATATAATTCTCTAAGTTTCACAGACAGAAATTATCAAAAAATTATCAATGCACTCTTAGGTATCTAACAAAGTCTAGTAGGTAAAGTTAAATCATTGTGGTTTAACATCCTTTTTGTCATTAGATATCCTTAAAATCTTTAACAAATATATAAATGTCAAATATGGAGGTCTGCTTTTTAAAGTGTTACCCCTTCAGTATTTAGCTGTGTAGGATTTGGAGAGGCTTATCTCCAGCTGGGATCACAGGAAACGGTTTGCTTAATCTTGGACACATCAAATGTTTTGGAAATTGTTGTTGTCTCTACTGATTAAATTACTGAATATGTAGGGATTGCTATATGAAATTATATGAGAGCATTTTAAATGTTTTTTATTTTATAAAATAATTTAATTATTTTGGATAAAAAGAGAGAGAATATCTGGATCTCAAAAGGGTTACTGGAAAAATCAATGAATATTGTTTTTTTATTTCTTCTTTTGTAAATTTCAGCCAAAAATATTTCAGGCCTCTGACTTGGCTTGACTACTCCTCACCATGACCCAAATCTAATTCAGTCTATTCATTTAAGCTCTAATCAATATGTCACTCTATGGTGTAATACTGTGATGTTGTTTGTGTATTCATTTTGAACTAAAGCTTATTTGCCCATAATAAGGTTCTATGAGGGAAGCTATTTATGAGTACCATAACTGTCACCTGCCATGGTTAGATAACTCTCATTGTGGGGCCAATTAGATTAATTTTTGGCTTATTTACATATATTAGTAATCCAAGAAGATAAAGACAAAAGTTTTACCCAATATATTCTTGGTAATGAAATATGTTTCACTAGGAATGTAATGTTTCAGCCCTAGGCTGAATATTTTTCCCAATATTTGTTAGAACGAGTGAGCTGTGGATAGAGGATGGCAATCATAGGCAAACTGTGAGAAGTTCAGGAAGAATGAAATTTCAAATGTCTCACACTCCATTTTTATAAAGCCTCCCCAGCATGTTGAAAACAATTCAATAATGATAATAATAAAATTTAACCTTGTTCTGACAGTGAATTTTGCCCATTTGCATTACAGGTCATCTCCTGAATGATATCGATCCAATTTTGTCTAATCATAGCATTGTAAATAATTTTTCAATGTCATCCTCTTTGAGGAATAAAACCAGTCATTAAGACTCAGTACCAAGCCTCTGGTGAAGAGCAGGAGATACTACATAAGAGCCAATGGCTGGCACCACAGTCCAGCAGAGCTTGGAAAAGGTTTTCCTGAAGAAACTGTATGTGGATTCAGGCATAAATATGCCTATCATAGGGACGAAAGAACATTGAGGCCCAGGTCAAAAACCAACACCTAGTTCCAAAAATAAAGATGAAGCCCAAGAGGAATCTAATATAATGGACCAGTTGTGCCATTTAATACAGACACCCACCTTCTTCCTATTTGTTAATCCAATGGAGAGATATCAACCAAATTGCCCCTCTTATGTATGACCAGCAGATCTCATCATCCTTACCCAGCCTTGGTTCAGATTTGGCTACCATTCCTTTGCTGCACAGTGTGGTCATGGCATGTATTACAGCTTAGAGGTCATTTCTACTTTTTTACCATTTTACAGATGGACAAACTGTTACTGAGTTATATTAAGTTGCCAAGGTCACACAGTGTCTTCCTAACTCCAGATATAATCCTTTCCTCCAAACCAGGGGTCATTAATCTGGAGTTCTTGGAGGCCCCCAAGCAGTTCATGGATTGATTTCAGGAGTAAAGTAACTTGGTTGTGAAAAAATACACTTTTACCTTTATTAACTCTTAATTGAAATCTAGTAACTCTTCCAATTATTTAAAAAAGATTATTCTGAGGAGTTGTGCATGGATGGGACTGTCAAAACAGTTCATGGCTCAAAAAAGGATTAGGAAATTTTACTCTGAAAAATTCCCCCAGCCTCTTAAAATTTAGCAAAAATTTTAATAGCTATTATCATATTGTGATACATGAAAAAAATTACTAATGCAGGCTTCAAAGAATCTTAAAGGAATGGAGGAGTACATTCATTGAATAATATCTTAAATCCTTAATGATAGGTACAGCTACTCAACTATTAAAACATTAGTCCAGTTCTACATGTACTACATTCTCTACTTAGTCTGGAACCTGTATTTGAATACTTAAATGAATTTCCAGGTTAAAATGGCAGCAAAATAAAAACAGTTGCTTAACCTCTCCTAAAAAATACAAATAGGACTCCTCAAGAGGACATAAAAACAAATCCAGATGAATGAAGGGATCCCATAACAGGGCACAGCATTGAAGGTACATGGAATCGGGGCATTTCCATGCTATAAGGGGGTGAAACAGCTCTCACTAAAATGCAAGCTGAGCAACCCCTCCCCCCACACCACCTACAGTGACAAAGCCAGCACACCAGAGTTAAAGCAAGTTTGTGGCATTATGTTCTTGGCAGCTACCTGGGATCACCCAGGCCTGCTCCTGAGAGCAGCAAGACTTAAGACCCCAAAAGGCTAAAGAATGTGCGGACTTTGAACACAAATCTTGAGCTCAAGAGTGGACATTGAGAGTACAAGCAGACTCAGACTCAGTCTCAAATGAGGTCTCAGATCTTGAAGGCAGGAATGGACCTTGGGAAGCAGCATCCTGATACTATTAAAGGAACTTCGGAAAGAGGAACAAGCAAGGGGACCACCAGGTGGCTTGACCCTCAGAACAACTAGACTTGAGACCTCAGGAGCCAAAAAAGTATAGATGGACCCTGGGCATGAGGATAAAACTGAGAGGGAGCCTGGAGCTGTGACTCAGACCAAAACTGCTCCATACCTCAAAAGGATAGACAGAAAGCCTATCTGCCTCACCCAGACTTCTGACTGAGAAAGAAATAATAATAATGGCAAGCTGGGCACAAGAACCTCAAAAGAGAAAGATTAAGAAGAAATTTTTAACACTTGACAACTTTTACACAGTAAAAATCCAGACAACAGAGCAAAAAGCAGAGGAAAACAAACAAATAATCACATCCAAACCTTCCCAAAAAAATGAAAATTGGCCACAAGCTCTTGAAGAGTTCAAATCTGAGATCCTGAGAAAGATGGAAGAGATTTGGCAAGAGAAGTGGGAAATAGATCAAAAGGAAATTAACAGGTTAAAAGACAGAAACTCCCAATTGGAGAAAGATGCCCCCAAATCAAAAGAATTGATAAGCAAATTGGAGACCAAAATCAAACAGATGGAAAACAGGATAGACCAATCTGAAAAGGAAAATCAAAAGGTTATAGCAGAAAACCATTCTCTGAAGACCAGAATTGGGCAAATAGAAGCCAATGATCTCTCAAGACAGCAAAAACAAATAAAACAAAGTCAAGGGACTTATAAAATAGAAGGAAACATGAAACATCTCACTAAGAAATTGACAGATCAAGAAAACAGATCAAGAAGAGACAATCTGAGTATCATTGGTCTTCCTGAAAAAGCAGAAATTAATAGAAATTTGGACTCCATACTACAAGAAATTATACAAAAAAAACTGCCTTGAAGTTCTTCAACAAGAGGGCATTATAGACATTGAAAGGATTCATAGATTACCCTCTACACTAGACCCTGAAAAGACAACCCCCAGGAATATAATAGCCAAATTCAAGAGCTTCTAAGTAAAAGAAAAAAATTTTACAAGAAGCCAGAAAGAGACAATTCAGATATCAAGAAGCACCAATCAGGATCACACAGAATCTGGCAGCCTCCACACTACAAGACTGCAAGGCTTGGAATATGATATTTAGAAAGGCAAGAGAACTGGGTCTACAACCAAGGATCACCTACCCATCAAAACTGACTATAGGGGGCAGCTGGGTAGCTCAGTGGATTGAGAGCCAGGCCTAGAGATGGAAGTCCTAAGTTCAAATTCGGCCTCAGACACTTTCCAGCTGTGTGACCCTAGGCAAGTCACTTGACCCCCATTGCCTACCCTTACCACTCTTCCACCTATAAGTCAATACACAGAAGTTAAGGGTTTAAAAAAATAAATAAAAAACTGACTATATACTTCCAGGGGAAAGTATGGGCATTCAACACGATAGAAGATTTCCAAGTATTTACACAGAAAAGACCAGGAAAAAATGGAAAGTTTGATATCCAGCCAAAAAAAAAAAAAAAAAAAACAAGAGAAACATGAAAAGGTAAATAAGAAACACAGGGGCAAGAAAGAAAACTCTTATTTTTAAATTTGCCTCTCTAAGGGCTTCAATAAAATCTAATTATTTGTGTTCCTATATGGAGAAATGTGTAATTTTCAAAAACTGTATTCACTATTATAATAATTAGAAGAATTATTTATAGGGAGAGATTGGACTACTAAATGATCTAAGATGATACGGAGAAAAAAAAGAGGGGTGGGTGAATGGCACCAAGGGAAACTTGAATAAATAAGAAAAATAGGATATTCTATACCACACAAAGAGGGCATGGGAAGAAGAGGGGATAAATAATATTATAATAATATAAGAAGGAGAGGAAGAGAGCATTAAGAGTTAATATTAAACCTTACTCTCAGCAGAATTAATCCTGAGAGGGAAGAGTACCTATATCCATTGGGATATAGAATTCTATCAAACCCTACTGATAAAATCAGAAGGGATAAACCAAGGGGAGCAGGGGAGTGGACAGGTCAAAAAAGGGAGGGGAAGAGAGGAGGGAGGGAATCCATTAGGTCTTAAAAAATAAAAAAATAGGGGAATAACAAGGGAGGGGGTGGAAATGGAAGTAAATCAAGGGAGGGGATAAGAGGTACTGGCACAAAGCATACCACTGGTTTAAAAGGAAATAGTGTAAGAAGAAGGTATAGAACTAGGAGAGGATACCAAAATGTTGGGGAATTCACAATTGATAATTATAACTCTGAATGTGAATGGGATGAACTCTCCCATAAAAAGGAAGCAAATAGCAGAGTGGATTAGAAACCAAAATCCTACCATATGTTGTCTAGAAGAAACACATATGAGGTTGGTGGACATACACAGTTTTAAGGTCAAGGACTGGAGCAAAATCTTTTGGGCTTCAAATGAGAAAAAGAAGGCAGGAGTAGTTATCCTGATTTCTTACAAAGCCAAAGCAAAAATAGATCTGATTAAAAGAGACAGGGAAGGTAATTACATTCTGATAAAAGGCAGTATAAACAATGAGGAAATAACAGTGCTCAAAGTGTAGGCACCAAATGGTACAGCATCCAAATTCCTAAAGGAGAAACTGGCAGATTTCAAGAAGGAAATAGATTTTAAAACTATACTAGTGGGAGATCTAAATATTCTGCTTTAGATCTAGGTAAATCAAACCAAAAAATAAGTAAGAGATCCTGGAAAAATTAGATTTAATAGCTATGTGGAGAAAAAGAAATAGGGACAAAAAGGAATACACCTTCTTTTCAACTGCACATGGTATATTCACAAAGATTAACCATGTAATAGGGCATAGAAACATAACAAACAAATGCAAAGGAGCAGAAATAATAAATGTAAACTTTTTGGATCATAATGCAATAAAAATAAAAATTAGTAAGGGCACATAGGAAGGCAAATCAAAAACTAATTGGAAATTTAAAAATATGATTCTCCAAATGTATCAACAATTAATTTGTTAATTAGGGCAAAGATCAATGAACTGGGTATACAAATTAAAATACTAAAAAGTGAACAAATTAAAAATCTCCAGCTAAAGACCAAATTAGAGATCATAAAAATTAAAGGAGAAATCAATAAAATTGAAAGTAAAAGAATATGATACAGATAACTAGAGGGTTGATTCAGATTGTGGTGAACCAAGATCTTTGCTTTATGCATTGTCTTTTTTATTTCTTTACCAATGATTGCCAATTTAATCCACTGAGATATGCCTTCAGTCTAAATGAGAAAACAGTTCATCCCTATGGGTTCCCACATATATGGTTGCATCATGACCTACAATTTACCCTCTCCTGCTTTCTTTCTCCCAGAAAAGGTATTTCTCTTCCCCAATTACAGGTGGAAGTTAGGTTCTTTACAAAATTAGAAATGCAAACCTTCTTGGTTCACCACAATCTGAATCAACCCTCTAGTTATCTGTATCACTGGCTATCTGCCAGGCATATGGGCACTGGTTCTACACTGATTTCATGAAATATCCTGAAAATTCTCATATGAATATGGCTTTTGAGGAGATAAACTCCAAAAATCATATGGCCTCTTCCCTCTAATTACATATTTTGCAGATGAGGAGACTAAGCATTCTGGATTATTTAATGTCACAAAAATAACAAGCAGATTCAAGCATAGATTGTCCAGTACCAAAATACCACTCTTTCTACTGACCCATATTGCCTCTGGTAAAAGGCCCTATTCCAGATATTCTCCTTTCATTCAATCCTTTCTCCTTTTCTACCATAACCCAGGCTAGAAATTCTTTAGTACTGCTTAACGTCTAATCCCCTCCATGAAGATTCTACTCATTTTAGTTTCTATAAAAATTTTTTTCCAAATGACTATCCTGCAAAATAATCTTTCACTTAAAAATAAAAATTCCTATATTATTATTATTACACAATACATCATTATTACTCAATATTTTGAAAAGGAGATTTGATTTAAAGTTGATCCAAAGATTACTATGACAATTATGGTAAAATTGTATGTAAAATAAAATATTTGGACAAGATAAAATTAAAAATTATTTATAGCTCTATGAGAGTAAAATAAATTTCTGGTTTAATTTTTAATTATTTTTCTATCAGAGCATCAAATTTTTGAACATATATGTGATAGATGAGAATGCTTTCTTCAACCATAAACTAATTGTTAGGTGAAAAGGAGAGTAACAGTAGGCAGGTGGGAGAATGTTGCTATGGAGTACTTATTAAATCTGGAGAGCTCAGACTTCTTGAGTTTCATTATATAGTAAAAAAAGTTATAAATATTCTGAGAACTGAGATAACATTTCTATGAAGGAGCAAGTCTTTATTGATCTTGTAGGATTTAACATGTGATCATTACCTCCTTTTCTTTAATGGTACCTTCTTGGAAAAGGACAGAATAGACAGAAATTTTATTGAACAATTGAACTGAAATACTGAAGATGTAGAAGTCATTTTCACCACCCTTGTCTAAATTGTATGAGTAGTAAGACTGCTGAAGATTGTTCTTATGCTCTCAAATTTTGTATTTACCTAAACTCAGGAAAAGAGTTCAATTCAAACATGCATTTTCTTTAAAGTTTACACAACCCATATGAACTATGAAGTATATTCCAACTAAGTTAAATATGATAGCATTATTGAAGCATCAAATAAAGCTCCTTTGGCAGACTGAGTTGTGGTTATTCAGTAGACTGACCACTAAAAGATATTCTTGATTTTTGCGGGTGTGAAAAGATTTGATGTAGAAAAAAAGAGCAAAAATCTACTTGTGCCTTCACAATTGGCCTCCTTTTTACATTTCCCTTCAGGAAATAGAATATATATATAGAAGTATAGGGAAGAAATTAGTGTTCCTAAATTAAATTTAATGTGATATGAATTACTTAATCTAAATTCCCAAGGCCTCTATGAAAAGTCATGGGTTATATAATTAAATTGATAGAATTTTTTATGAACATTGATTGTATTTTATATTTAGAAATATTTTCCCCTTTCAAGATCATGTTGTAGAGAAGAAAAATGTGCTGAAAATTAATGTCTCTTTTCCTTCCTTCTCTTCATAATTTTGACTATTTTTTATGTTCCATAAATGAAGACAATGTAGATATTCAGCCATATAAGAGAGTAAAGGATGGTTTCTTCTACCGATAGAGTAGGTAACTTCTTAAAGTATCTTTCAGTACCTTGTTTATGATATGTCATTTATCAGTGAACCTATATTACTTGGCTTTTTTTCCTTCACTTTACATGCTCCAAACCTATCACAATGTTCTGTCTTTAATAAATGCTTATTGAAATGAATTGACTTGAAATCAACAATAATCACATTCATTTCTGCATTTTCTGGATTGACTAAAGGAATATTTCACAGAAAATTCATTTAGTTAACACAAACCTTTGAGACATGCTAATGTCTTGGGGTTTGGGTTCCAAAGACAAAGAATAGGATCTCTAGATTCCTTAAAAAGACTATCTAAACTAGAGGATATTGACTGATGCCATGATCAAATTATTGTCCATGTCCTTCATGTGTCTTTTATGTTCTGAAATTTGTAAAGCACTATGAAAATACTCTAGAAGATATTATTAGTAGTGTGAAAATCAGTATTTTTAGATATAATTTTAAAGTGATTGATTCAGAATTCAAGATGATAACCTGACTAAATTTGAAAATAGTAATATCTTATTTTTAAGTAATTAATTTTAGGAAATAAACTTCATTATCATTTTAAAATTTTAGTATAATTACTAGCACATCCATTTACATAATCAACCAAGACAAATAGAAGTTTATACAATAAGATTATAAAACAAGCAATTGCTAATATGTTAACATGGGGCTTGAAGGAAGGGGAGGGAAGGAACACTATAAGAATGGGGGCTAATTTTTACTCTTTAAAAACATTCCTATAAAAAGATGATTTGTATATTTATTAAGCTATTGAATGTTATGAGTCCCTGTTAGATGCATTAATTGTATGTCCACGGAAGATTCAGACTATGAATTTTATCTTCAGACATGAAATAATTTGGATGACAATTTCAAAATAAAAGATAGAATCAAAGTTGAGAAAATGGGAATGGTAAAGAACAAGAAAATAACAAATGATTAAATGAATAAGTGAAAGAACTCCTTTTTTAATGCGTATTAAATGCCAGTCACAGTGATGGATTTGGAACCAGGGGAATCTGAGTTCAAATCACCCCTCATGTACTCCATCATAATGCATATATTTATGTGCTTTATCTGTATCCCTAGTAGCTGTGTCCCTGTACCCCTAAAATACATTTTTGCATGGTTAAATCTTAAGAAATGTTTAATTAAATTGTATTGGAGATGAGGTTGGATTCATAACACAAAAAATGCAGTAGATATTATATGGTTTCTTTTCACTGTCTTGCTAACCAACTGTCTGCCCTTTGGAAATTTATTTGCCCCTGGGCTTTTCATCATTTTTTTCTTTTTTTATCATAACATTTTTTCTAGATAACATGTTAATACAGTTTTAAAAATATTTGTTTTCTTATATTTTGCAATGCATGTTTTCATTCTCCTCCTCCTATCCAGATAATCTGATATAGGTCACACATATATTATCATATAATAAATATTTCCATGCTCATCATGTAAAAGGTGACACATTGCTTACATTAGAGAAAGATTCATAGAGGAAATAAAGAATGTTATATTTAAATTCAGATTCTGTTCCTTCAATAGTGATAGATATTCTTTTTTGTCATGGGTTTCTTGGAGTTGTCCTAGATCTTTGACTTTGTGATGATAGTTAAGTCCTTGACAGTTTATCATCACACATTGTTGTTGCTGTGTATGACATTCTCCTGGTTCTGCTCATTTCTCTTTGCATCACTCATATAAGTTTTTACTGCAATTGTTTACTGTCATTTCTCATGGGAAAATAGTATTCCATCAAAAGTGCGCATCACAACTTTTCAGCAATCCCCCAAATGATGGACATTCCTTCAGTTTCCAATTCTTTGCCACCCCCAAAAAGAACTGTTATAAGTACTTTTGCAGAGGCATGTTCTTTTCTCCTATCTATAATCTCTTTGGGTTATAGACCTAGTAGTAACATTACTGTGTTAAAGGGTATATACAGTTTGAAGGTCCTTTGGACATGGCTCAAGATAACTCTCTGGAATGGTTGTATTAGTTTACAGCTCCTCCAACACTGTATTAGTGTCCTGATCTCTCCATATCCCTTTCAACAAGCATCATTTTCATTTTTTGTCATGTTAGCTAGTCTGGTGTGTGTGGGCTGTCATCTCAGAGTTGTTTTAATTTTCATTTCTCTAATGAAGAGTTATTTGGAGCATTTTTTCATATGACTAAAGATATTTTTCATTCCTTCCTCTGAGAATTACCTATTCTTATCCTTTAACCATTTTTCAACTGGGGCCTTTTATCTTAAAAGATGCACAGATGACATAAAATATACTTTTGACCAGTTGCACATTTCATGTTGTTTACCTTGAAAGTGAAATGCATTTCCCATTTAATAGGATGCTAGAACAAGGTCATCTTATACTAAGCTAATTAAATTGTCTTTGCCTTTAAACCCAGAGATATTTTATTTCAATGATTTATTTTCCAAATCTATATAGATCCAAATCTATAAAATCTATAAAATTGAGCTGATCTTATTATTACCAGCTATTCCTAAAGGTTTACCTTGGATCAGGTCTATCATATTCATTAATTCTGGTTTGATTTTTTGGTTCTTTTTCCCTCTTCAAATCATACTTATACTTACTTGTTTAAGTGTTGTCCACCCCAGTAATATGTTCATTGATAAAAGGAAATGTTTTGATTTGCTCTCTGAAGTCCCAGCAAGTTATACATTGCCTTATTTCTAGTAGTCATTTAATAAACTTCTATTGAATGGACTTGTAGGAAGGTGGAAGGAGCACTTTGAAAAATGTGAAGGCCTATGGGAATAGACATTAAGCTCAAACTGGTTCATTTCTTTTGCCAAAAATAATAAAGGTTAATGTAGCATAAAATCAATGATCTTTCCATTGAAACAAGCAGAGTGCTACTTATTTTCTCATCCACCAATACAATTACAATAGGATCTTATACCTTCAGACCTGAAGATACTGTAGCAGATATCCGAGCCTAACTCCCCTCCCTCACTATTTCAAAGATAATGTAACTGAGTCCCATGGGCTTAGGTGACTTATACTGTATTACCCTGCTGGATGTCAGCAATGCCATGACAAGAAACAAGGTTTCCTCATTCACAGTCCAATGTTCTTTGCACTCCATCCCATTGGCTACACTCATTAGTACAGAGCTTAGCTGTCAATGTTTTTAAGACCCTTTGGCGCTCTTAGAATAGAGTAGGCACACAGTGTGGCTTGGACGAAATCAGTCGACATAAGGTAGAATCAGCTGTGAAAAGAAAGAGGTCATTACTGGCGATTTCTGCAAGATGGCATGAGTAGAGAAGGGGAGAAGTGTCACACTCGGCATGGATCCTTGAGGTTTTCCAGGATAACACTCCATTGACAATGACAAGTGGCCATCTGTTAGTGAGCTGTTCCAAAAGAGAATCAAAGCTACTCAACAATGTTATACTGTAGTATGGAAAGGTTTCCCATAGCCAGTTGCTGGGATTTGTTATGTTTGCAAGCATGCATGTATTTTTTCTTAAACTTTCTGAATGAATTAGATAAGAATGTTTAAGAATAAATTATAATTATTTTTGAATTATAGCCTACCAGTTCAAGAAATCTGTCAATTTTTCCACTCATAAACAAGTTATTTAAATTAATAGTTCACATATGAATAACTTTTTTTTTAAGTTAAGTCATCAATACAGCTTTTCTGTTGTTGCAAATATTAGTTGCATGTGGATTGGAGTTTAAATTAGAAATAAATATCTACCGGCTATCCAATTTGTTCATGTGTATGAAATTGAATTTCTTTCAGAGTCCCTACTAAATAAATATTGAAATTTTTGAAATATTAAAATATATTTTTATAATTGAGATTTTGAGAAATGCAGAATTTGAGAAGAGCTAGAAAATGAGATTTTCATGTAAACATTTGGAGAGGTTTAAAGATATTTGAATACTGCTGTTTCATTCAGCATAAAGCAATTATGATCTAAGCTCATTTTATTAGATTATCTACTACAAAAATAAATTAAAATCCTATGTCACCTTCAAGGACAGGATGAGATATCCAGTAGTGGATTTTTATGAGTAGAGATCTTGTTTTTTATAAATAAGTACTGAGGAAGAAAAAATGACACACACACAAAAAACGATTGAATTGAGATAAAATGGACTTACACCCCTTCAGATGGCTTCTAAAAGAGATGTTTTGACAATACTGTTGAGTATTAATCATCACAAAATCTTGTTCCAGACAAGCTGGAATCATTCCTAGCTGGACTTGTTTCAGACCTCTGACAGATGTTTTAAATCTTTCTATTATTTCCATTGGAAGTGGCATTTTAGTATCTACACTGGCTCTCTTTATGAAATGATCATCAAATTTTCACCTACATTTATGAAAATCTTCAATGTTTTATATTTATAGCATAGGACATATTCCATTTTTGATGCTGTTGTTTATCATGGAGGTAAAGTCTTTATATAATGTTTGCTTTTTAAAGAGGAACAAAATAACTTTTTCAGAATAGTTTAAAGGATACATTGGAAGATACTTTTCTCACCATGGTTAAAAGGAATGTTTTTAATTTATGTGGATGTTGTTCATTTATGTGAATGATGCTCATGGCCAGATGCATCTATATTATAGAAAAATGGCTTCTTTTAGATATAACTGTTTTTAAAATTGGGTGACATGAAATAGAATCCAATTTTTACACTGGGTTTATTAAGAGTAAAATTGAAAATTTACAATAGAGTATCTCTTTCAAAGTTTGCACATATGAAGGAGAGAACTTTTTATTTCTATATTGTTTTATCTGTTGCTCCTTAGCACATTCTCTAACATAATCGTAATTCTTGATGGTGTTGATAGAATATTTATTTTTAGTATCAAAGTTATTAAAGGAAATCATATTAAGAAGGTTCATGGGGGGCAGCTGGGTAGCTCAGTGGATTGAGAGTCAGGCCTAGAGATAGGAGGTCCTGGGTTCAAATCCTGCCTCATACACTTCCCAGCTGTGTGACCCTGGACAAGTCATTTGACTCCCATTGCCCACCCTTACCACTTTTCCAACTAGGAGCCAATACACAGAAGTTAAGGATTTAAAAAATAAAAAAAAGGTTCATGGGTCCCTGATTTGACTCAATATTTATTATATATCTAAGAGGTGCCCTAACATTTTTCTTCACAAGACTAAGTTTGAGACAGGACTTGAAATAAGAAAAACGATAGCCTCAAGTTTTACAATTAACCCTGATACTACACCCCTCCACTTTAATGTGCTTTGGTGAAAGAGAGAAGGAGGACAAAGTAAAAGAGGAAGGGAGACAGACAGAAGAGAGACAGAGTAGAAAGAGACAGAGAGGAGAGACAGACAGACAGGGGTGGAGAAGGGAATAGAAACATGAGATTCATCATAACAATTCAAATTTATGTGGAAGCTGGATAGAGGAGCATTTGAAGGTACAAAAGATCTGAGGTACTAAGGAACAGTATTACTTGCAGGCCCAAGGAAGAAGCAGTCCTGAGGATCAGTATCCCTTATATTTCAAAAGAGAAGTGAATAAACTTCTTCCCAGAATCACAATGCCTTGGAAACATCAAAAACGCCGAGATCTCCAGAACGAGCTCTGAAAAAAGCAGTGGGGAAAAAAAGAAAAAAGCCCAACACTTCCTCCCACTCCACTAACAGAGCCCAATATTAGCAAAAAGTTCAACATCAAGAAATAGACTAGAGGAGAGCAAAAAAAGAAAGAAAGTTGTAGGCAATTTTATTTAATGAATATTAATGCAAAATTTTTAAGTAAAGTACTAACGAGGAAATTTTAGCAATATATCACAAGGATCATTCACTATGATCAGGTAGGATTTATGCTAGGAATTCAATATGAGGAAAAGTATTGATATAATTGCCCATATCAATAACAACACCAAAAGAAATTATATGTTTATCTCAAAAAATGCAGAAAAGATTTTTGACAAAATATATTAGACATTCTACTAAAAATACTAGAGATCCCCAGAATAAATGGAACTTTTCTTAAAATGATAACTAAAACTATCAATTTTCGGCTATAATGGAGACCATCTCAAAGCCTTGGCAGTTATATCAGGGCCTAATAAAGGATGTCCATTATCATCACTCTTATTAAATGTTGTACTAGAAATGCTAGTTATAGCAATAAGAGAAGAAAAATAAACTGAAAGAATTAGAATAGTCAAAGAAGATACAAAACAATCACTCTTCAAAGATGATATGATGTATACTTAAGGAATCCTAAAGAATAATCTAAAAAAAGATTAAATAATTAAGATCTTTAGCAAAGTTGCAGAATATAAGATGAGCCCATTTAAAGCATCAGCATTTACACACACACACACACACACACACACACACACACACATATATATATATATATATAATAAAATAATCCAGTAGCAAGAGATAGAAAAATAAATTTTGTTTAAAGTATTGGTCATTAATATAAAATACATAGGAGTCTACCTGCCAAGATTAACCCAGGAACTATATGAATTAAACACTATTCAACATATTCATAATAAAACACACTATTTACACAAATAAAGAATCATCTGAACAACTGGAATATATGAGTTGCTTGCTTATAGGTAGGTCAAGCAAATATGATAAAAATGGCACTTTTATCTAAATTAATTTTTTTAGTGCTATACCAATCAAGCTGCCCAAAATCATTATATAAATCTAGAAAAAATAATAACAAAATGTACCTGAAAGAATAAAAATGATCTTGACATTCTGAATGTCAAGAATACCAAGGGAATCAATGGAAAAAAAATGTAAAGGAAATGGCTTAGGCATGCCAGAACTTAAACTTTATTACAAGGCAATAATTATTAAAAACAACCTAGTACTGACTAGAGTACTAAATAGAGTAGTAGATTAGTGGAATAGATTAGGTAAATAATATGTAAAATTAAAGGGCCATAGTAATCCAGTATTTGATAAATTGAAAGATCCAAGTTTTTAAGACAAAAACTCGCTATTTGACTAAAATAATTTGTAAAATTGGGAAATAGTGTGGCAGAAACTGGGGATAGATCAACATCTCACACAGTATACCAAGATAAGGTCAACATGGGTGCATAAAAGGTAATATCAGCAAATTAGGAGAGCATGGAAGAGTTTACCTGTTGGATCTATGACATAGGGAGCATTACAAGATATAAAATGGATGGTTTTTATAACATTAAATTTAAAAGACATCATTCAAATAAAACCAATGGAACCAAGATTAAAAGGAAAGCAAAAAGCTGGGGAAAAATTAACATCAAGTATATCTGATAAAGGTTTCTTTTCTCAAATATGTAGAGAATTAAGTCAAATTTATAAAAATATAAGTCACTGTCCAACTGATACATTTTTAAAGTATATGGACTGGCAGTTTCCAGTTGAAGAAATCAAAGCCATCTAAAGCCATAGGGAAAACACTCTATATTATTCTATATATTGATTAGAAAAGTGAAAAATAAAACAACTCTAAGGTACCACCTCACACCTATCCAATTGGCCAATAAGATGGAAAAATAAAATGATTAATTTTGGAGGATAAGTGGGAAAACTTAGACACTAATTTACAGTTGGTGGAGTTGTGATCTGATCCAAACATTCTGGAGAACAATTTGTAACAATTAAAACAGAGTTATAAAACTGTGTTAACTCTTTGATCCAACCATACCATATTAGGTCTGAATCACAAAGAGATACAGAAAAGGGATAAAAACATTTATTTCTACAAAAAAAAAATTAGGGGGGGCTCATTGTGTAGGATCAAAGAAATGGAAATTTAGAAATTGTCCATCAATTGGGGGATGACTGAACATGTTGTGGTATATGATTATAATAAAATACTATAAGAAATGAGGAACAAGATGATTGTTGAAAAACCTAGAAATACTAAGTGATGTAAAGGATTTAAGCAGAACAAGAAGAACATTGTATACAATAACAATAATATTGTAAGATGAACAACAATGAATGACTAGTTATTCTCAGCAGTATAGTTATCCAAGACAATCCCAGAGACTCATCATGAAAAATCCCTTCTGCCTTGAGAGATAAAAATTGATGGAGTCTGAATGAAAGCAAAAACATACTTTTTAAATTTTTTCTTCTTTTTTGTTTTTAGATCACTTCTGTAAAATGAGCAATATAGAAAAATGTTTTATGAGATTGCAAAAAAATGGAAAAGAAATAGATTAGAAAAATGAATGGATAATAAAAATAGAACCTGACTACAAAAATCTGCTATGATGATAAGGAAGATATCAAGACACAAACTCATAAGACAATGATGTTAAAACTACTAACACAAAGCCTCAAAGAAAAATATGAATGGGACACGAGTCTGATAAAAATTCTGTGAATATTTAAATTTTAAAATTTTAAATCAATAAAAATCATATAAATCAAAATAAGAGTAGCAGGAAAAAATTGGAGGAAAATATTATGTAAAAGAAAAAAATGAAAATATTATTATCAATGTGTTAAAAGAGGCTTAATATACTGAAGAAAATGACACCTTACAAATAGAATTTGTCAAATGATAAAAGTGGTGGAAAATATTAATCATGAAAATAATACATTTAAAAACAAAATTGACCAAATGAAGAGATATACAGAGGACAATTTGTAGGGTCTTTTGCCATATTTGCTTATTTAGGGGTAGAGTTTCAAATTCAGTTAGGAGGCAGTGAGTATTAAAAATGGGAAGGATCTATTTGTACAAAAATATTTATAACTGCTATTTTGAGGATGTCAAAGAACTGGAAACTAAATGGGTATCCCTCAACTGGGGGATGGCTGAACAAACTGTGGTATATAATGGTGATGGCATATTATTGTTCTGTAAGGAATGATGAACAGGATGCTTCAGAATGACTTGGAAAGACCTATGTGAACTGAATCAAAGTGAAATAAGCAGAACCAGAAGAACATTATACACAGTAACTGCAGTATTGTAGAACAATCACAAAGTGATAGACTTTGCTACTAACAACAACATAATGATCCAGGACAATTCTGAGAACTTGTGAAAAAGAATGCTATCCACCTCCAGAGAAAGATCTATTGGAATAGAAACGCAGATGAAAACATATGATTTATTGCTCTTTTATTTTGGTATATGTTGGGGGTTTTGGTTCTTTAAGATTATTTGCTTACAAAAATGAATAATATGTGTAAGAAGGGGTGATTAGGAAGTTTTGGGGTATAGTTGATAACCCCCTCAAAAGATGTACAAGGGTTTCTCCTCCCTCTCAGCCACCCCTCCTTAATGACAAATAAAGACAAAATGGGGTTTCTTGAAAAAAATGGGAATATTGGCAATGTCGTGCAGGGGTTGAGGGGTTAAAGGGAAGTTATCTCCCCAAGGAAAATTGGGTGTAATACCTCTAAACTGTTGGTGCCAGTCAGAGCACGCAGAAGCCTCCCCCTATTTCCCTGCTGAAAAGGTCAAGCTAAAAATGGAGGTTAGCCTGCCTCCCTTGCTTAACTCCCTCACTCTGCCTCCCACCATGCCGTTCTGACTAGAGAACTAAAGGTTTTATTTTAGGAATTGATGACAAAGAAATGGGGATGGGGTTCACAGGAGAGAGGGTATAGGGTAATTTCCTAAGTTCCCCCAGTCCTTGACTATGCCAGGTACCCACAGAGATTTAGACCCCCAAAATCTGATCTCTGTGTTCACCAAATGCAGCTTCACTGTCCCATGCCCTAATTATATTTCTATACTAAAATTGATATTAGATTGAGAGGAGTTATTGTGGGGCAAAGCCCAAGACAAATGGGGTCCAGGGATGGGCTCCCCAAAGGAAGTCCAGACACTCCTTCCCAATTCTGTTGAAAAGTGTTGTTGGATATACAATGAACTTCAGGAATCAATATTATTCAAGAGTAACTGCAAGTCTTCTTAGAAGGTCTGAGGAAAAACCTTCAGGGTTCACTTCAGAGGGTCTCACAGTCAAATTACAAGCTCCTCCCCCCTTGGCTTCCCTCCAAAGCTGCTCCTTCTGGCTTTTCTATCCCAGAACCCTTTGCTCCTCACCACCAATGGTCCCTGGATCTCTCTCCACAGCATTCTAACTGCCAAAGTTCCAAATGCCAGGGAAGCATTACATTCTTACATAAGGAAATATGTTTTGAGTGATAATACATGTATAACGCAGATGGAATTTCTTGTCAGCTCTGGAGGGGAGAAGGGAAAAAAGAGAGGGAGAAAATACGTATCATATAACCTTGTAAAACTTAAGTGGAAATTGGTTATTAAAATAAAAAATAAATAAATAATGAATAAAAGAGTCAAGCATATATTAAGCATAGTGCTTAGTAGAGAAATGATAAGGGAAAGCAAAAGCAAAAAAAAAAAAAAAAAAAAAATTCCATCCTAAAGTGTTTCAGTATTAAAAAGACCATGCATTTGTTGTCAGAAGACTATGTTCAAATTCAATCTCTGTTCCACTCTAATTGTGCTATCTTGGACAATTCATATAATTTCCCATAGCCTCTGTTTCTTCATACATAAAAAGGGATATTAGATTATAGTTGATAACCTTTTTCATTGCTATTATTCTTTTCAGCCCATTATTCCTCCCTTCCAGGACTTTGACTTTATATGAAATTGATTCTATGCTATAATATTCTATATAGGGGCCTTCCCTATGGAGTCAGTGACTTTTAAAATTTATATATCCTCATCTGAAATTATCCTAAAAAAAAATCACTAAAAAGATCTTAGATAGTATTTAAGTTCCTGCAATTGTAGATAACAAAGTTCTCAATGTTCATGAAGTCTTTTTAGTTTTATAAGATATGAAAAATGCAAATATCTTTCAACTTAGCAAAATCATAATGTACAAATGACTCACAGTAGCCTATGATAAAATTAAGACATGTAAAATGCTTAAATGACCCATTAAAATGAAGGGTCATTAAAATTCTGCCAACCACAACACTCTGGGGCTGCCTGACAAATCTTCCCCATTCACCCTCAATTTGCATTGTCCAAGCAACTCATAGTAATATCACACAGAAGTATGGAGGTTCTGATAATAAAAAATAGTTATAATAGCTATAGCTTAACTATGTGTCAGGTACTATGCTAAAGGCTTAGCCAAGGCTATCTTATTTAATTCATAACTCTAGAAGGAAGATACTATTATTATCCCTTTTTATAAATACATAAATTCAGGTAACCAGAGGTTCAATGACTTAACCATCATCAGTCAGAAAGTGATTAAGGCTAGATCTGAATTCAAGTCTATTTTTGTGACTCTAAGCTCCATGGTCTATCCACTATATAAGTGATGGCAAACCTATGGCACAGGTGCCAAAGATGGCACACAGAGCCCTCTTTATGGACATGTAGCCACCCTCCCCATTACACCCCCCATGAGAGTTCATTACTAGAAAGGCAGAAGGACTTGGGTGGAGCTGCTCCCCTCCCCCTCTCCACTGTGCTTGATGGCATTTTTTCAAAGCAGCCCAATGGGAATACATGCTCCATCCTCTATGTGGGGTAAAGGGGGGGGCAGGGTGCACCTGGCATTCAGTAGTGGGGGGAGGGGTATGGCACATGGCCTCTGAGGAGGAGGTGGGCACAGCACTGGGTCTGGGTGGTAAGGTGGGGGTGGGTTCCAGCATTTTGTCTCTAACAGGTTCACCATCACTGTACTATACCATCTAACTTCCTGGCTTTCCATGATATCACTTTAGTCCTCTAGATGTAGATAATGAATTTTTCTCTTTCTCTTTCTCTTTTTCTTTTTTAATTAGTCCTCCTTCTTTTCCATATTGTAAAACTGTTGGAAAAATCTGCCTATAGTAGCCCAGTGATCAACCCTGTAATCTCAGGATTTTTCATGAGATAACCACCAAGGCCAGAAATGTTTATTCTCAGAAGATTTCTATCTGATCTATGATAATAAAGGCAGGAACAAAAGGCATCTTGCAATTGAAGGAGGAAAAAAGGCATCTTGCAATTGAAGGTGCAAGCACTCTCTTCTCAGATTCACCTCAGTGAGCACTCACTATATATCATATGTGTGTCGTTTGTTTGTTTGTTTGAAATTTTGTATTTTCTATTCCTTGCAGGGAAAAGTATGAGATCTACTTCCACGTTGCTTCTATCTGGTCTGGAAGTCCAAGGGAGAAAAAAAAAAAAAAGAGGAAATGAGAAGGGATGAACAATTTCACAGCTTGATTTATAGAATACAGAGAGGAACTCATCTCTAATATGAATCTATCCTTTTGAGCTTACTCAACCAAACATTAGGAGGCAGTCCCAATTTCTGAAATCTATTCATAAAATATCAGTGTGCAAGTCTACCTCCAAAAGTAATGCCCTCCAGATGCCTATAGCAAGGTCCCTATCCCGTAATCTCATCAATATAGAGAGGATTGAGGGAAAGTCTTTAATTAGACTTCCCTAAAATCCATTCTGGTTAACATTTGAGATATGAAAAAGTATAGCTGCATGATCTGAAATGCCCAGGAAACTTTCCTAATATGAATATATCTTTCTCCTCCAGTAGTCAGATGTTTGAGAAGGTGGTCAGGAAAGTCAAGCCTCTCTGGCTCTTTTTATTAACTCTGCAGTGGCTCAGGTTTTGGTCTTCTGAGACAAGGAAAACTTTTCTAATCAGATCCCCTTTCTGAGACGGTCTAAAATTTTCTGTGCTATAATAGTTGTCTAACATAGGTCAAGATGTGTTTGGATTCTAAAAACTTGGGAGAACTACTGGCACAATGAATACACTATTCCTGATCCTTTTTTTTACTTTGGGGACTGGAGAATCAAAGGTTCAGAATCCATGGCCTGAGTTACAAAGACTAGAAGGTTCGTCTTGCAACAAGACCAGCCCATTCACCTCTGTCACAAGTGGTATATCCTCTGCATTTTAATTATGATTACTCTTATATCAATACCCAATTTGAAAAGGCAGGGAGAGTCAACTTCGAAGTTTCTTGTCCTATGTAAATTAGTCTTTATGAAACATTCTGAGTCTTTCAGACATTGGCTCTTGTAATAAAAGTTACCATAAATTAGATCATTTCTCCAGTAAAACACAAAAATGGACTCTTGGGATGTGCTCTTTTGCTTGGTTTGGTTTATTTGAACCAGACCTAAGATGTCATGGGTTTAGGGATCTTCTAAGGAGGAACCTTTCCTTGGTTAATGTATATCAACCCCGAAACTGGAACTTAAAGGAAGGAAAGAAATGAATCTTTTTTTTTTTTTCTGTACCAGACCTGTGTTTTCATTAGAATAGAGAAATTGGGGGGTGGGGAGGATCAAGATGGTCACTTAGAAGCAGCAAAGGTCCAGAGTTCTGCAAAAACCCTTTCACGCCAATCAAAAACAAAGTACTTCTAGGGAACAAAAAAGTAAATCTAACCATAGGACAGAGCTGAGGGATGCTCTTGCTCAATTCAATTTAAAGGTATGCAGAGAATCCTAAATTTTCGGGTTTAAGGAAAAGGAAGAAGGAAGGTCCCAGGACCCCTCCCCCACCTACTGTGCTGAGTCTCCCCCAGTCATTGGAATCTCAGGGTGAAGGCTCCAACCTGAAGGGAGTGCCTTGCAGCCACAGCTTGACAGGCTCAGGCTCTAACCATAGCCAACAGGGAGGCAGCTAGAAGAGAGGCACCCAGGGGAGGGCAGCCTAGTCTCCACTACTACTCTCTATCTTGGATCTCTGCTTCTAGAGGTTTTGGCCTCAGGGCACATCCAGCTCCAAAGATCAGCTCCACCCCAGCTTAACCTAGTCTATCAACAGGGCAGATATGCAGCCTTCAGAGGGCAGGGAAGGTCAAACACCCCCCCTCCCCCAACTGAGCTGGGAGCCAGTATAAGAATCCTGCTGAGTCAGATCCCAAGAAGAAGGCAGCAACCACAACAGAATACTTTGATAATAGGGTGGGAATCACAGCTCCCTTCAGCCCCAACACTTTCACCCATACCTTCAGCTTCTGCTGCAAGCTAGGTAAGATCTGACCTCAAGGCTCATTAATACTCCATCAGCCTAATCTAGTCAATCAGGGGAGCAGAGAATTTTACTGAACTGTAAGCCCAATATAAGTCAACAATATGATAAGGAACCAAAAACAGCTAATGGAATCTTAGGCTATATTAAGAAAGACATACTTCCCAGGAATAAGACAGTATTCTTCCTTCCTCAGACCATATCTGCTGTGTTATATTCCATTCCTGGGCATCATTATTTAGGTATGATATCAATACCCAATATTAGATCCAGTTTAAAAAAAATAGGGAAACCTTAGGAAGGAAATTTCCTCAACCAGTTTACCTTCTCTATACTTTCTGAGTCCCTGAGAGATTAACTGACTTTCCCATCATAACATAGTGTAGGTCAGAGGCTTTCTGTGCACTCCAGGTCCTGCCTTGTTGTCTATCATATCAAATAAAAAAGGAGATAGTTTTGGGGGAAGGGGAGCAGGGGTTTGAGCAATGGGATGGGAAACAACATGCATATTAACACAGTGTTCTCTCAACTCTTTCTGGTCTCTCCAAATAGGACATTTATTTGAGGGAAGTTGCATGGGGACATAATATAAGAGGCATATTGAGCCCATATATTTGCTCCTGCAGTCTGAATGCTATCCCCTTACACTCATACAAAATGTTTTCAATGTAATAAGCCATACTTGCAAAAGAAATATAACCTCATTAAGATTAATTAAGAGTATCTGTAAATAATAGCCCTCTGGACATGGTTCAGGTATCATAAATACTTACTTATGCCCTTCAGGTTAGAAATGATCCTGTTAACAATGGTTGATTAGTGACAATCTGGCAGATCCTTTCCATCAATATATCATGGCTTACTTAGAAGACACTCTGATTTTTTTTTCACAGAGAGAACAAGCAAGTTCCATAAGTGTTTGAGAAATACTCAATTACTTAGTCATGATTTATATTGTAAGTCTGAGAAGAACATTTTTCATGAGAGCCAGGTTACTGTCCTGGGATTCTCTCTCTATCTACATCTGTCATCTATATTTCTATCATTATATTTTTATGTCTATCTAGTTGGGCAGCTAGATGGCCTGGTAGATAGAGAGCTAGACCAGGTATCAGAATGATCTGAGTTTAAATCATGCCTCACACATTTACTTGCTAAGTCACTTAACATTTGGTTGCCTCAGTTTCCTCATGGAGCCTGACACATAGTTGATATTTAATAAATGCTAGTTTCTCTCTTCCAATACATGGATGCTTTAAAAGACTGTTTATTTTAAAATAATGTTGACCATGCTCTATATCTTAGAGATGTCTAAGCAGTTTTTATGAGCAGTTTATTTCAAGATATGGAGGGCTTGAGGGGCAGCTGGGAAGCTCTGAGGGGCAGCTGGGTAGCTCAGTGGATTGAGAGTCAGGCCTAGAGATGGGAGGTCCTGGGTTCAAATCCGGCCTTAGACACTTCCCAGCTGTGTGACCCTGGGCAAGTCACTTGACCACCCATTGCCCACTCTTACCACTCTTCCACCTATGAGCCAATACACAGAAGTTAAGGGTTAAAAAAAAAGATATGGAGGACTTATTTAATATTTCAAATGATTATCGAAAGAAACGATATCTTATAATTGGGGCATTGAGCAGAACGTCACCCTGCTGTCCAAGTGACTTGATCAATTATGCCCTTGCTTCTACATAAAAAAAACAAATCATATATTGGAACAGTCAAATAAACAGTAATGACACTTATTAGAAAAGAGAAGACATTAGATTATGAGGCTACATACGTCGATCTACTTCTAGGCATATCTTGTTGCCAGTTCACCTTGTCACAAAGGAAGAATTACACAGGGGTGGCCTGGGGAGCTCCTTATTCTCAGTGCCTCCCTTGGAGACCCAACCTTTGACTGCTATTATCAGCCAGAACAAGTCTCAAAGCTAACTACAATTATCCCCCCACCTCCAATCAGACATCCAGGTAGGTAAGGTTGACTAATTCAATCCATAAACATTATTGGCATTCTGATGAGGTGTGAAAACACATGAAAAAGCCTCACCAAACATCTATATCTACTGGCAGAATCTCCTCTGCCATAATTTCAGTCAGGAAATAATTTGTTAATTTATTATTTATTATCATTATGTTATATATCATAATACATTATACATTTCTGAAATAAATCAATTAGGTCATTCTCATATCCTGAACTCCTTCATTTTTCACGTAGCTGAACTCTTTTTTGACTCTAACTTCACCTTGCTCCCCATGTACCTCATCACAAGGAAATCCCATCTTCCTTCAATTGACTTTGGTACTCATACCTCATCAGTACTCTCTGTCCCTCTAATGGGAGGGTTGGGAATCCTGAACCACAACTCATACCTAAGACTTCACCACATCTCTAATTACCCAGGCTTATTTGTGCTGCCGTTTCCCTACCTGAATATTTTTTTTTATGTTCAAATTTACATACCATTTAAAAGTATTAAAAATCATTTATTTTAAAACATTGCTTGAGAATTATAAAATTATAGGAGATTGTATGCTTCAATTGGATATTGTATGTCTCCCCCTTATAAGATAAAGAATTTTGTCTAAGAAAAGTGGTGATTTGCTATGTTAACAAATCTAGCTAGTTTTTTTTTTTTAATTTAGACTATTTCCCCATGGTTATATTATTCATGATTGCCCCCTTCCCTCCCCCTCCTGGAGCTGACAATAAATTCGACTGGGTTATAGATGTATCATTATTCAAAACTTATTTCCATGTTATACATATTTGCAGCAGAGTGGTCTTTTAACACCAAAACCCCAATCATATTCCCATTGAACCACATGATCAGTCATATGTTTTTCTTCTGTGTTTCTGCTCCCACAGTTCTTTCTGTGGATGTGGATAGTGTTCTTTCTCCTAAATTCCTCTGGATTGTCCTGGGTCATTGCTTTGCTGCTAGTAGAAATGTCTGTTACATTTGGTTATGCCATAATTTGTACAATGTTCTCTTGGATCTGCTCCTTTTGCTCTGCATCAATTCCTGGAGATCTTTAAACCTAGCTAGTTTTTGAGGTGGTATTAAATCCCCAAATCCCCTGACTCCAAGGTCTACATTCTTTCCATATTATCATATGGCTCATTATAAAATTGATGCCAAAGAGAATGAGAAAAAAATACTTTGCAATTAAAAACTAAAGTTCACAGATGATGTAGCTATTTCTAGTTATTTTAATCTATTTTTTGCTTCAAAAGGCACTTATTTTTATTTATTTCATTTGGCCTAATTAGATAGCTGTCTTTTATGACTACAAAGATATAAAGCAATGACTAAGTAATAGCACTGGCATTTTTCTACTTTTGGATAACCCTAATTACCAATGAAGTCAACTCAGTGGTATAATGATTAGAGTGCAAGGCCTAGAGTTAGGAAGATCTGAGTTCAAACCTGGCCAGAGACATTTACAAACTGTGTGACCCTGGAGAATATTTAAAGTTGTTTGCCTCAGTTCCTCATTTGTTAAATGAGCTAGAAAAATGTCAAACCACTTTTTATCTTTTTTATCTTTCTTCCCCCCCACCAAAAAAAGGAGTCATGAAGAGTCTAAAATGACTAAAAGAAAAAGAAGTCAAGAACTTTGGGGGTAGGCCTTTGGCCTATCTGTTCCCTGATATTTCATCATTCTGCTTTTCTTGATATTTTGTGGATTATTTTATAGCAAAACTTTAAGTATTACAAATATAAACTCTTTCAGGGGATATTTTTAACCCTCAAATAACCAATAACATCATTATATCTATAACTAGCTATAATACATATTCTTTTGTTGGAATCTGAAAATGGTCTTCATTATTTTTCAGTATTGTTTTAACACTGGCTTAGATGTTTTCTTCCTCTAAAGCATTCATCCAGGAATTGAGGATCCTACTTTGTACTCTGCCATCTTTACTGGTTCCCTTTTATTCTGATTATTTCAAATACCCATCCCCTTCTACTAGCCTTTGTAATAACTCACCAATCTTACCTTAAGCCAGGAAGCATGCTGAGGAACTTCCAACAAAGTGAGACCAGTGATGTCTTGCATTTAGCTCTGTAGGCCCAGGTGGTATGAATTTTAGCTGCATCCTACCCTAGAGTCAGCTGTAAGCCATCACTTTGCTAATGAGCTCAGTTTTTACCAGTCTGGGAAATGAGCTGCTGCTTTGTCTCTTTGTTGGCTTTTTGTTGACCTTTTAAGTCTCTTTAATTTTTTTTCTTCTGTCAATGCTTTGCTGTCTTTGACAATGCTGAGGGTTTTAAAGGATCAACAAAGGGCACAAATCTTGATGCATATGTGAGTCTATATGATTGATTGTTAAAGTATGCTAATAGGTATGTATGTGTATATATGTGTATTCCTTCACTAGCAATCATATCTATTTCAAAAGGCTGCCTTCTAACCTTTAAATGAAGAGATTACAAGAAAATCCCAGAAGCACATAGCCATACTCTTATTGTAGAATAAGCCATTAGCAGCCCTTCTAGTTTAATGGCATTTATTGTGTGTCCGATGGAAGCAGAATGCTCTCTTAGACATCATGAAAGGAAGAGAAGATGGGATCCCTACATTTGAGAGGCCCATAATTTAATAGGGGGCTGATGGAGTGTGGAAGTAGAATAGCAAACTTGTTGCTTAAAGAACAACATAGCATCAAGTAAGAGTAGTTACAGAATCAGCTCAGGACATAAATGCAGAGGAATTTTTGATGATGTGAATTCCATCATTATAGTGCATTAGGAGCAGAATTTTGAAGCAGGTGATAGGCTTGGATTAATATAGAAATCAATTGACTCCCTGACTTCAAATCCTTATCATAAGGAATAAGAGTAATCTAGTTATGGGGCAGGTGGAGAGAGCAGGCTGATCCTTGCCTATTCATGAGGATGATATTGATAGGTTCCAATTTAATTAAATACTGTAGATAAAAGTCTTTTGAAAAGGTTAAAGTGCCTCCTTCATATTAATTGTTGATAGAAGATAATGTGGGGCAGGAGAAAGAGAGCTGGCTTTGCTTAGAGGACTTGGGATTCTAATTTGGCTCTTTGTTTTTCTGTGTGAAACAGAAATCTACCTTTCATGATGGTGTCAGTTTCTCATATAGCAAATAAGGAGTTTGGAACTGATGGCTTCTAAAGTCACTCTGAGTTCTAGATTTTGATTTTCCAAAGGTGAAAGATGGCATTTGTTTGGAAAATACTCACTATCCAATATGACTAAAATATAAAATGTTATTGTGGAAATAATGGGTAATACAGTTCGGCACACAGTATGCAAATAAAGGATAGAAGAACCTTGATAAGAAAAAATTTAAATTTGTTTTATTGCATGTGAAAGTCTCGTAAAGGGTTCCTAGAAGTTTTTTTTTTTTTAATTATTAAATTTTAGGCTAAAGTACCACTATTTTATTCTAAAATGAATAATAAGACCCTGAAATATTGGGAGCAAGGGGACTTCTGATTTGGACAAATTCATTTGGAAGATTATTTGCCTAGGACAGCTCTATGAAAGATGAATTACAAAAGAGAGAAACCAGGAATAAAGAGACCATGTTGGTAATCATGTATTTGAAATCTGATAAGACTAGAATTAGGGTGGTGACTATGGATGAAAAAGAATAAAATGATATTAGAGATATTGTAAAGGTGAGAAAAAAGTCAAAAATTCTGTTTTGGAGCCTGAGTGACTGAAGAGATAGTGGTGCTTTTGACAAAAATAAAAATATTTGGGAAAAGAACAAATGGAACAAAATGATGTTTAGTCATATATGTTGATTTTGAAGTATTGATGGGATAGTCAAGGTAGAAATGACAATTACATACTAGGTAATACAGAACTAGGCTTCTGGTGAGATTATTAATTTATATGTAATTATTTTATGTTGAATGTAGTATATGCATATATCTATGCATGTACAAATATTAATATAAATGTGTATGCATGTATGCGTGCATGTGTATAATTTCACAGAATTGATAATTGAATGGTATTGGAATATTAGAATTACTAAGAGAGAACAGAGTAAAGGGAATAAGTATATAGAGAAAACAGATATATGCTGAAGACATGTGAGTTCTGTCTACATGCCAAAGGGACAAGAAGTAAATGAATCAGAGAAAGAACAAAGAATAATTGAATCTACTAGGCATTCAAATTTGAAAACAAGGACATGGGTGAATAATGACTGAAAATAGCATATATCATGTAAGATAGTGGAGGAAATAAATTCATGGACAACACCAGTAAACTGCCATCAAATCTCTCAAGTACATCTTGAACTTAATCTATTAAATTGTAATCAGTAAATATTTAAGAAATAAATTCATAAAAACAATGTAACAAAGCTAATTTTAATTTGTGGTTTTCTAACTCAAAATCAAGCTCTCAGGAATTTTCTTTCTTTTTAAGCCTGACACCACTGATGCAGACACTACACGCAGGTTAGCGTGACAAATACATAAAAAATGCAAAAGTGTGTTTAGCAAATTTAACTCAAGAATTGTGAAGTTGCCTTTTATTAAGCAAAACAAAATGAATTTTATCTGGACATGTCTAGAATAAGTGTATGAGCCTCTTCAATGAAAACTTTCTTTTGAAGGAAAGCCATAGAAAAGTAAGACATTTATTTTAAGAAGACAATAAAGTAATTCCTATAAAATGGGATTCTTATTTCTGTTTTAGGATCTATTTATACTTTTCATTAAGACATAGGCAAACCTTTCTCAAGATGATGATCTTTTACTGCTCTATAAGATAGTTATACTGTGCTGGAAATGCATAAAGCCCCTGTGAAGCCTTTTATTCATTGCTACCACTCTAATTTCATTCAACTTATGTTACATGTCAAAGTGTTCTCTTGTGCTACTATACTGTTTTTGATATGATGACCTAATAACCTCAATTTAAATAAACTTAATCTTTTCTCTCTGTCTCTCAGTAATGCAAGTTATTGTTTTCTTTTTAATTTAGTCATTATTTAATATTTGTAAAGCAATTTTCACCCAATATGTTGACCCTCAGGAGAAAAATTGACTTTTGACTCAATATTCTTTGGAAAGTCATTAAATTATCCTCTTGCTAGAAAAGTTGGCAAAAAAATGGTAGGGCAGAAAAAGAATCATATCCCTTTCTTTACTTGATTAAGTTGCTATGGGTTAAGGTATGAGAACAAATCATATTTTGATTCATATTCTTTAGTGTAATAAATGCAGCTTTAGAATCCTAAGCTTTTTTTTTAAGAATTGAAAAGGACAGGGGCAGCTGAGTAGCTCAGTAGATTAAGAGCCAGGCCTAGGGACAGGAGGTCCTAGGCTCAAATCTGGTCCCAGACACTTTATGGCTGTGTGTGTCTCTGGACAAGTCACTTGACCTCCATTGTTTAGCCCTCATCACTCTTCTGCCTTGAAACCATTATGTAGTATTTAGATTCTAAGACAGAAGGAAAGGGTTAAAAATTTGGAAAGGACATTAAAGGCCATGTGTACCATTTTCATATTTTACAAACATGGAAACTGATGGTAAGTGCCTTAACTGAGTTCACCACATAGCTAGTAAACAGCAGGCCAGAACTTGAATCTGGTCTTCTGACTACAAGTATAAGCTTTCCTTCTCCCAAGCCCATCTCCTTGTTATTTAACTAACATCTCTAACTTTTGTTTAAATGTCTTTATATTTGTTGGCATAAATTTTTCAGGTCAAGCACTTTCTTACATACTTCTCTAAATTCAAGTCCTAAGAGAAAGGTAGGAAGAAATATGATTTCAATGAAAATTAGTGCATTATTTTGGATGTTTCCCCATTATCTGTATAAAAATATTAGTTTAGTACATCTTATATTCCCAATGAATTCATGATTAAATTCTGATAACTTTGAAGAATCTTATTTTATCAGTTTTATTTTTATAGATATTGAATTGTTTTTATTTTAATGAATCTATAAGATAAAATAAATTAATGTAACTACATAATTCATGATATAAAAGGATTTCTAGTCCAAGAACTGAAACAACATCATAAGACTCCCACAGACTATTATGACTAAAATTGATCATGTGTCTTAAGTGTTAATGAAATGTAAAAAGCTTTAATTGATCTCACCTCTTTTGTCACAGTAGTTAAATCATGAGTCATTTTAAGTCCATCTTTCCTTGAAAAGATTTATTCTAAACCACTGGATTCTAAATATGTTTGTATAATATTCTGCCTGTTTGAAACCTGTTCTCTAGATGTCTATCTTCATTATAGTGAGCATTATTGAAGAATTTAAGGTTTTTTTTTTCTTTTCACAAAACAAAATTGTTTTGGTCTAAAGTTGATTGACTAATTTTCTTAAATAATACCTTCTCTTTCCAGTAGTACTGATTCTGTACATTCATGCCTTGCTACATGTCCTTTTTGGGAAAAGTCACTCAAGTTTCATGACAATATTTGAACTTAGTCTAGAGATTATATTCTTTATTTTAATGTCTATAAGATTCAAACAGTTGAACAGAGTGATTCTGTCTGAAGATAATAATAGGAATAAGTTCAAAGTAGCATCACAAACATTTTTAATTGTCAGGGACTTCTATAGCCTAATGAACCAACCAATAATGTAAAGAAATTCTCACTATACACATCTGACAAGTCATATTCTGAGAGCTGCCAATGAAGGGGAACTTGTCACCATTCTAGGGAGTCGATTTCACATTTTTACACCTCTAGGTGTTAGGAAAGTTTATTTTACTTTTGTTTTTTCCTCTCACATAAAACTGATCTGTCTTTCAAATACAAGAATCAGCTATCACCTTTATATACACCACATTTGTATGTAAGTAAAATGTCTCCAGTGCTTTCAAATAACTCTGATGGGGCATTAAACCCATAAACCCATTCTGATTACTATCCTAGTCACTCCTCAACATTGTTGGTTTCCTTCCAAAAACATAATGGCCTGGGTATGATCTGATGTGGAGTAGAGTAGAAAAAGTATTTTACTTGCTGTAAACACTATGCCTCTCTTAATGAAGTTTCTGCCAAAATTAGATGCTTTGGCTACTATCATCCACAATGTATTTTGAGTTTAACCTTCAATAAAGCACATTTTCCTCATGCACAAATCCCTGTATTTGTCTACTTTTTAATTCAAGTTTAGGACCTTACATGAGTTATCACAATTAAAAGCCATGATTGTATTTAACCCATGATAACAGATAAGGTTTATTTAAACTGTGACCCAAGGACCAAATCCATCCTGCTGATTATTTTTATATGGCCAATGAGCTGTGTGGTTTTTACACTTTTAAATTTAAAAAAGACCTTATTTTTTAAAAATGCAGAATTACTCTTAGCTCTCAAGCCATACCATATATATATATATATATACATATATATATATATATATATAGTCAATTGGATTTGGACTCTACAAGGTTATAGTTTACTAAACCCTGTTCTAGACTATTGAGGCCTTTTAGGGTCCTGTCTCTGTTGATTATCTGTAGTAACTGTCCAAGATATTACTATCCTTTATCAATATATATGTGTTCTGTTGGACTAGCTCAGTGGCTCTCTATCTGACTTAATAGCTTGGAACTTTATTCTTTTAATGCATCCTAAACAATGACTTAAGTGGTCCTAGAATTTGGAGAAATATTTAGTACCTGTAATGACCCTAAGTTACATTCTTTAAAACATCTTTTCTTAGTGCCAATATTTTTTTCCAATAATGTTATAAAACACAGAACTATGGAAAACTACAATTTTAATAGAATAAATATTACAAAGGAAAATGTAAGGCCAGTGAAGAGACATATGGTCTGCGCAAATATGCTAAATGATTTTACCAACAACAAGGCATAATTCCTTAATTTTCTTTAGAATTCTAAGCTATACATGTGTTATGGTTCATTAGGTCATATTTAACTGAAAATTCAATTCTTTTAAGAAGACACTAAAGAAGGTATATATTAAAATAGTCTATGTTAATATTTATAAGTGTGGAAAGGAAAATACTTATGATTTTAACTTTTTTTAAAATTACCTTTTTTTAAAAACTACTGGTTTCAGATTATAAAGACATATGGTGTCTTAGCAGACATCCTACAGTCAGTTGCCTCTTTACAAATCTGACCTTGGAGCAAGCTATAACCCCCACTCCACTCAAAAAAATGTGAAAGAATCTACCACTCAGGGAGTCAATCAATGAATCAGGGTAGGAGAGTCAAAGGAGACTTTGTAACTTTCCTTACTAGAATGGTATACCAGTACATAAGATTATTAGTGTTATTACCCCAGGTTCTTAGTCACATTTTGTTTTGTTTTAAAGTATATCTTTTTGTTCATGTGCGTTGTTCTCAAGACTTCTGTATAATCCCTAATTCTCTCTTGTTTAATACCAGGTGGTAGAAATACCACCAGATTTGTTATCTGTGCTCACCTCAAGAGGACAAATGTTCTTCAAAGATGCTGATGATGACAATTTTTCAGTAGTCAGTATCAAGGTCTTTCCTCTCTCTCTTTCCTGACAGAGTCTGTGCCAGAAAATTTCAAACCATGACAGACTGCAAAGGGTTGTGCTTATAGGAATTCTGAGGGCAAAAGCAGTCACATAATCCCCAATGGGCCACCACCAATCTCATGTCTCCAGTGTATCAGCTTTAGAGGAGAAAATCAGACCTGAGAGAAGGGGATTGGCAGCCTCCAGAGCCACCTAAGGCAGCTTGTTTCCTGGAGCATGTGTAACTTTGAAAAGGTACATCATTTGCTGAATGTCCTCCAAAAGGATGCAGACATTAGTTTCAGTGTGTACCAAAAGAGATAAGGGAAGAAATGAATGACAAATGATTTAATGCTACCCAAAGTAGTTTAGAGTGAGGAAAATTTACAAAGGTAAAGATAAGAAATGAGGATAGACAAGAAAATCATTTTTCTTCTTAGGAAAAGATAATGAATTGATTCTTAAGTTTCTTAAGAATATATATATATATATATATATATATATGTACACACACATATGACTTATTTTTGCATGTGGATATAACTCCGTGTGTGCGTGTGTGTGTGTGTGTAGAAGACAGGAGAAGAGAGGAAAGGGAGAAGAGAGGAAATGAGAGAAGGAGGAAGAGAGAGAGAGAGAGAGATAGCCTATCAAGTGACATGGAAATATGTTTGATAATAAATATTATATAAATATTTTTCTTCTATCTGTACAAATGCAATTTATTTTTTTTAATTTTTTAAAATTTTTAAAAAATTTTTTTAAACTCTTAACTTCTGTGTATTGGCTCCTTGGTGGAAGAGTGGTAAGGGTGGGCAATAGGGGTCAAGTGACTTGTCCACGGTCACACAGCTGGGATGTGTCTGAGGCTGGATTTGGACCTAGGACCTCCTGTCTCTAGGCCTGACTTTCAATCCACTGAGCTACCCAGTTGCCCCTCACAAATGCACTTTAAATACAAATAATTACAGTAAGATGCTTTGAAGTAAAATTTTTCCTCCTACTATTATCTGATGTGACTTGTTTATCAAAGTTTTTTATTCAAGCATTTATAATTGCGTTTATTGTGTGCCAAACACTGTATGTTTTTGCTGCATTGGATTGATTCTATTGGAATTGTCCCCTTTCTAAATACTCACTTTTTCCAGATTTCAAAACCATACTCCTTATTGGTTCTCCAAATCTTTTGGGCACAGATAGTTTGTCCTTTTTCCCATTCATCATCCAAATCATGACACTAGGAAGCATTATACACTATAGTGTAAGCTTCTTGTGTGAAGGTACTCATTTTTTGTTTGTATTCCTAAGACTCATCAAAGTTCTTGAAACACAGAAGACTCACTAAGTGCTGGCTTATTGATTGATATTTTGAATGTTTTTTAATTCCTCATTTATGAACTTGAGAATAAAGTAGTTACTCGAAGTTACCACAGAATATCTTTGATTTCTTTTACATCAAGCAAGTTTTGACTGTCATATTTTGCTTCAGCTGATTTTGATTAATATTATTTTCATAATGTTAATGGCATTGCCCTAATATTGCTTTTGCATTCATTTCTCAAAGATTTCTTAAAATGAAGAATCGCCTTCTTTTAATCCAGTAATTTAGACTTGTATTCTTTGACTAATTTGAAGATATATAGATCTGTAATACAGTGGAGAATAATTTCATCAATAAGTTCCTCCTCCCTACCCAATGCCTGGTCATTTTACCTTCATGCGGATCTCATATAGGCTTTTCCTGTGGAATCAATTAAAACAAATCAAACAGAAAAAAAAAACTGAAACATAATCAAAAGTTTAAATACATACAAGAAAATAAATATATTTTGAAGAAGATAGAGAAAACTGAAGCATCATAGACTAAACACCATAGATCCATATAGGAGAATCAGTGGTTTTGAGGTCCCAAATGACAATAAGAGAAGAAGGTACATATATGGAAAAAAGGGGAGGTTAAATTCAAAGATGAATAGATATTATACCTTTACAAAGTCATTGGGTAATAGTGAACTGATAATAACTCCTATAGTCAATTCAGAAAAAAAAAAGTTAAAGGAAGATAGAAAAGGTGAAGGAAAGTAGGAATTGAGTCCTGGATAATTAGAGGGGAAATGTCAAATAAAGAGTTGGAAGTATACTGAGGGCCACTTCTGATGGAGAGCAAAGAGGAGTACATCTATATTGGGAGATGAGGAGATTGTAGTGGTTCTGATCTGGTGTGATATGAAGTATGTGAAATTTTCATGGACTACATCCTCACCCAGGGAATGTGAGTTTCAGTGCAGCTGAAAAGGTTACTTTCAGAGGATATGACATGGAACCAAGGATGAGATATAATGACCATTGGGAAGAAGAAAGCCTCTGAAAAGTGGCTTTTAAATTTAGAGTTCAACTGCATGATATGAGACATTGAGTAATTTCTGCCATGGGGCATTTCTTCAGTCCAAAATTATTTCCCATATGATTTAATACTTATGAAAGAAAGGTACAAGATTAAAAATGGTTAATGAGGCAACACCCTTAAGACAATAATTTAGAAAGAGACTTACAGAGGAATCCCAAAGCTGGTACTTTAAAAATTTTATTCACATAAGGAACATAAAGACATGAAAGAAAAAATAGCTAGAAGTTTAGAGTTCACAAAACAGAGAATAAATGTTTGAAATGGACTGAAAGGGAAGGATATACATGATGACAACAATACTTTTGTTTTTCTGAGATTCAGAAGAAAGTTATCAAATGTAGAAAGTTGGAAGAGAATAAAAGAGGAATTTGAAATAACCACTTTGAGTGGGGAATACAAGGATTAAAAAGGAGGGCAAATTGGAGGAGGTGGTGGCCAAAAGCAAAACATCTTTGAGGGCATCATCTTGAGTTGTAACAGTAGTAAGTAATTCTGACAACTAAGATGGTGGACTACCCCATCCCTCCAAACACACACACACACACACACACACACACACACACACACACACACACAAATAATTTGTCTCAAAACAAAGGAAAGGAGGAGGAGCATGTCTCACTGGGGTAAGAAGAGAAAATAGTCCAGACAGCACAGTATCTATGGGAACTGGCAGAATTCAGATAACCTATAACTCCTCAAGCAGCAACAAAGCTAAACAGGAATGAGCCAAGCCCATTTTACACAGATAAAATATAAGGTGGGTGGTGTGGTGGGAACCAGCCCAGTCTAAGCCACTCCACCTGGGCAGTGAAATCAAAAAGCCTGAATCTGCAAACTCTCTTATAGCAGCAGAGCACCTGAGGCAGCAAGGGAGCAGAATGGGGGATCAGAAAACTGCAGGAACCTTTTTACTTCCACGTGGCAGAAGAGCACCTGAGGAGGCAAGAGAACAGAATGGAAAACTGTTGAACTATAGGAATACACATATTCCCATGTGGCAGCAGGGTGGCTGAGGCAGCACTGCCCAGAGCATCAAAGTGGCAGGGATTGGGGGACAGGCCCAGCCTAAAACACTTAACAGGGTCAGTGAATGCAGAGGGCAAGAACATACCTACTCCTGAGGGGAAGCAGAGTGCCTGAGGCAAAAAAGCAGAAAAGTTGGGGAATAATAACCCAACTTAAGCCACTCCACAGGGGTAGCAAAGTCAGAGTCAGGAGAGAACCTACTCACTCTCAGGTGGCAGTGGAGCACACGAGGAAGGAAGGTAGCAGAATAAGGAACTGGCAAACTGCAGGAACCTAGTCACTATCACATAGCAACAAAGTGCCAGAGGCAACAGGACCCAGAACAAGGTACCTGCCCAGCCTAAATCACATGGCAGAGGCAGGGAAGCAGCAGAGTGAGGATCAGCCTAGTCTTACAAAATTTCAGGGGAATAGGTAGTACAGGGTGTTGAAACTAGGCAGACAAAATAGCTGCAAGTCTCCCTAGAGGAAACCAGTAGGGTCATCCCATCAACAGACACACTGTAGGAAACAAAGGCAGTCATCCTCCCCAAGGTATCAGAGAAGAATATTCTGCAAGCTTAAAGGAGGGCTCCCTACGTCCCAGGAATTCAGCAGGTAGATAAGGTGACATGGGAAAAATAAAAATAAAAATGAGCAAAAGGCAAAAACAAAACAAATAAACAAAAAAGATGACTTCTGAAAGTTACTTTAGAGACAGGGAAGAACAAAATACAAATTCCAAAGAAGACAACAGAGCCATAAAGGAAACATGTAAAGTCTCAAAGGAAAATCTGAAACAATGCCATGATCCAAAACAACCCCTGGAAGGATTTGAAAATACGTTGTTGTTGTTGTTGTTGTTGTTGTTGTTGATGATGATGATGATGATGATGATGATAAAGTAGTGACAGAAAAACTCAAAAGCTGGGGGGAAATTCACTGAAGCAATCAATTACCTAAAAATGAGAATAGACCAAAAGGCAATGGAGGCACCAAAATACACGGAAGAAAACAACTTCCTAAGGAATAGAAATGGACCAAGTGGAAATATAGGGAGGTGGGGGGTACAGAAAGACAATTGTCAGGTAGAAAGACCCCTATCCGCTTATATTAGATTTGATTTAGTAATAGTAATAGATTTAAGGATAACCAGTATTTTGATTTGGAGTGATTAGTACAAGTTTAAATATAATATTAACATAATCAGATGATTTTATGATTTTATAAGAATTTCCAACCTAAACATGGACTGCTTGCAAGGGGATTTCTAATCCCTCCCTAGCTTGTACTTTTCCTGTACTCATAAGATGCTGACCATCTGAGTTTCACATCCTGATATGGTGCAAGCATGCATATTCCTCCCATTTTGGAAATCACCATCTTTCCCAACTTGGTCAGATGAGCCCTGAGGTAATGGTCATCAGCATTTTTCAATAAGGGTATAATCTTGTGATTTGACCTTTTGACTAATATGGGTTTTCCCTTAATAAACTAGGCAATCAACTTTGTAGTTGGGTAACAGTTTCCAAAAAAGTCAACCTGATGCTATGTCTTGTGATAAAATCATCATCCTTGTTTGGAAATATTCACTTTGTTATTGTCTTGGTATAAAAACCAGATCTTGCTTGAAGGGCAGTGTCTCTTGCTGGATTCTATCTATGTAATGCATGTGCAAGAGAACAGTTTAATATGAAGACTTGGTCCTCTTCTAATAAAAATCTAACTTTTTCCTCAACTTGGAGAATTTTTATTTTAATTGACTTTATTCACCTAAATTGTTTATAATTTTTCAGAGACAAAATGAAGAAAATAACTTCTTTTAAAAGAAAAATAGACCAAATGGAAAAAGAAACACTAATATTCAAGGAAGAAAATAACTTTCTAAAATTTAGAATTGAACAAATAGAAGCTATGGATCCATCAGAAATGAGGAAACCAAAAGGCAAATTTTTTTAAAATGAAAAAATAGAAGTAAATCTAAAATACCTTATTTGAAAAAAAAAAAACTGACCTGGAAAATAGGCCCAAGAGATAATGTAAGAGTCAAGTCATCAAGATACCTAAAAGCCAAAATAAAAAAAAAATGTTAAAAAGTTCCAGGTTACAATATTACAAGAAATCATCAGGGGATACTCTCTTGATACATCCAAACAAAAGGGAAAAATAGAAATTGAGAGAATCTACCTGTCATTCTCTAAAAGAGACCCCAAAATAAAGTACCTCATCACTATTATATTCAAATTCCAGAACTCCCTTGCCAAGCAAAAAGTACTACAATTATCCAAAGGGAAACAATTCATATGTTATGGACCTATTGTCAGCATTATATAGAACCTAGCTATTTCTATATTAAAATACTGAAAAGCGTGGAATATTATGTTCCAAAAGGTAAAGGATCTAGGACTACAACCAAGAATTACATACCCAAGAAAAATGACCATAATCCTGTGGGGGGGGAGGAAGTAAAGTTTAATGAAATAAGGGAATTTGAGACTTTATTGACAAAATAAAAATCATTCCTTATAAAAACATTGGAATAAATGGAGCATTTCCTAAACTGATAAATGACATCTATTTGAAACTATCAGCAAGCATTCTCTATAATGAGAAAAAATGAAAACTTTTCCCAGTAAGATCAGGTGTAAAGTAAGTTTGCCCATTATTACCATTACTACTTAATATTGTATTAGAAATGCTAATACTAGCAGTAAGAACAGAAAAATAAATTGAAGGAAATTAGAACAGGTAATGAAGAAACAAAGTTATCACACTTTGTGGATGATATGCTTTATATCTAGAATGGAGAGTATCATGGAACCAGGCTCAAAGACCATAAAAGTATGTATATCCTTTGACCCATCAATACCACTATTGGGCCTGTATCCCAAAGAGATCAGAAATAAAGGGGAAAGGACCTACCTGTACCAAAATATTTTTGTAACCCTTTTTGTACTGGTAAAAGTTGAAAACAGAGAGATTGCCCATTATTTGGGAAATGGGATGAACAAGTTGTGGTATATGGTTGTAGTGGAATACTATTGTGCCATAAGAAATGATGAATAGGATGAGTTCAGAAAAATATGGAAAGACATATGAGTTGATATAAAATGAGCAGAACCAGAAAAGTATTGTATGCAGAACAGAAATAATATACAATAATCAACTGTGAAGGACTAAATCATCAGGAAAGCAATTTCCCAAGATATCTATAAGGGGACTATGATGAAAAATATCAATTACAGCTAAAAAAGAAACTGCTGGATTTTTAGTTCAGATTAAAGTCTGCCATCTTCCAGTTTATTTCCTTCATGAAATTTTAACTATATGTATGATATGTCATCTTTCATGACATGTACAATATGGAAATGTGTATTGCATGAACATACTAATATAACCTTCATCAGACATTTTACTATCTTGCAGAGGAGGGGTGAAAAGAAGGAGAGAGAAAATCTAAATCCTAAAATGTCTGACAATTGTCAAAAAATGATTCTAACGTATAACTGAAAAAAAGGTGTGGTTTTAAAGGATTGTATTGCAATTAGGAAACAGTCAAATCAGAGAGTGCTTGCTAAAAGCTTCTTCCTCCTCCTTTTTCCTCCTCCTCCTATTCTGATGGTTCTAGAAGAATTATGTGTTAAGATGCAACTGATGAATGGAAGACCCTGGATTCACCTGGTAAACATATTCCAATTCTAGTGTTCCTTTCATTACATAATTTTATTTCTTTTATGAGTCAATATTTGCAGGAATAGAACTTTCTAGATGAATGTCCTCATAGCAGAGTTTAATATTTGGAGTTAGAAAAATCTTGTTTAAAATGTCACCTCTGATACTTAATAGCTATGTGCTCATGGTAAAGTGTTCCTCAGAACTCAATCTCAGTTCCCTAATCTGTATAATAGTGGTAAATAATATACATTTCAGATGAAACAAACTGGTAAGCATTTCAAGTCAAGAAATAGATTGGACTCCAAAGGGAGTTGAAAAGACTATTACAATATTTGAAGAGATGTGATATAAAAATGCATTTAGAATTATTTTACTTATTCCCAGAAAAGACACTTGGGGTGATAGGAGGAAGTTACAAAAAGACAAATTTATATTGGATAATTTGAACTAATACAAAATAGAATGAACTACCTCAAGTAATGAATTCCAATTTACTTAGAGTCTTCAAAGAAAAACTAAACAATCATTTGATGGCTATATTGTATTAGAGAACACTATTCATTTATAGATTGATCTAAATGACCCCTAGTAGAACTGCTCTTACTTTATAAGTGTAAGTATATTTTATATACTAATAACCTCTTGGTCTTCTTGCCTCCCTTTCTGTTCCTCAGACCACTACATTTAATCTTTCTTTTAATTATATCTTCCTCTAATTATACTATTATTCTATTTAAACATCCAAAATGGTTCTCTATTGCTTAATAAATAGATATGAACCTATGAGGATGATCTTCAGGAATCTTTATTGTCTTACTCTAACCATCCTATTTCAAACTATTATCCAGATATATTCTAACTTTTAGCCAAATTGGTCACTTCCTACCTCTTGTTCTTTGCCTTTCCGCTCCTGGGTCTGTAATTTTGCATACCTTTACCTAGAAGCTAAAAATGATGTCACATCATATAGAGATAGATAGATAGATAGATAGATATAGATATATTCTTTCTTTTAAGCATTGGTCTTCATATAAAGACCAACTCAATAAAACTTCATGACCTCAACCCTTAAGTAAGAACAAATACTCTGAACTCAGATTTACCATATGCAAGATTCGTATACTTATGTATGTGTGTTTTGTTGATGCACATTTCTGTCCCACCTCCACTCCCTAAATTTCTGAGGTCATTGAGAGCAGGAATTCTTTCATTATCTATCTTCATATTCTCAGCACCTATCACCAGTCTGTATAATATTGTAAAAACCAGCTTCTTGAATTGAATTATGTTGAACTGAATTCTCAAGGAATAATGAGGCTGTTTCACAGAAAAGTCAATAGGAGAATACATTGCAAAGAAAGTGGGTATTTGGGGACCTGACCAGGCCCTCTTTCTCACTAACTTCTTCACATACAACTGTACTAACTCCCAGGACAGAAGTAAATTTACTTTAACTTGTTACCACAGAAATTGAAAATATTGGCTATATTATAAATGCTATTTGTCTGTTGTATTAAGGGAATAAATATATTTTAATTTTTAATTCTCCTCTAAAAATAATATCCAAATTATCTGTGGTCTTTTCCTATTTCAGGAATAAGATTTTTTTAAATCACAGGACAATAGATTTAGAGCTGAGAGATGTGAAGAACAAGTTTTTTAAATCATAGGACAATAGATTTAGAGTTGAGAGATATAGGCAGTGTATAGTCCAATTATAAAAAATAATTGAGTCTGATTTAGATGGTAAACTTACTTGGACCTCAGAACTAATATGTGCCAAAAATATAATTGGAACCCAGGTTTTCCTACCTCTAAGCCCAGTCCTCTATCCACTAAAACGTTATGCCTTTAGTAATATCTTATCCAGAAGCTTCACTTTAGTAATTTGCAATGTAAGAGATTCCTGAATGCTAAACCAATAGGATTTACATCATGGAAAAGACTACCAACCCAAAAGGTTTTGAGTTTGAACCTGGTAGCAAATTGTTTTTCCACAAACCAAGACCAGTGGGCCTATCATTGTCCAGAGAAGTTACTTACCTTGCTGGCTTCAAAGTGATGAAAATATTGGCCACTAAAATTCTAAAAGTATCCTAACTTACTAGGAGATAAAAGGATTCCTATCTATGAAAGCTGGAGTATCCTTATTAATGAAATCATAGGTCTTTGATGTGTTCATATAAGTTATAATAGGGATGTTAACTTTTAAAATCTTAAGTAAGATCTTACTATATGAATAAGTGTGTCTGAATATTTTAATTTTTTCCTTCTTGTTTCCTATAAATGTTTCATAAGTGTGCTTATAAATAAAACCACTATGCCAGATAGTAAAATAATTTAATCCTGAAAAAAATGAAAATAAGTCCAACAAGACAAAAATATCAGGGGCAGCTAGGTGGCTCAGGGTATAGAGAGCCAGGCCTGGATTCAGGAGGTGTTGTGTTCAAATCTGATCTCAGACAATTTCTAAGTGTGTAAACTTGAGCAAGTCATTTAACTCAAACTGCCTAGCTCATACTCTCCTGCCTTGGAACTGATACTGTTATTTATCCTAAGACAGAAGGTAAGGGTTTAAAAAAGAAAGATGTAAGTGTCACAGTAACTAAAGACCAAAGTATGAGGCAGAAAAGAATCTTGACAATTTGTTAAGGCAAACTTCTAATAAACTTACAGCAAGTGATTCTTCTAATTCAAGCCACAATTATAATATTATTAATGTCCTCATCCCCTACCCTAGAAAAAAATCTCTGCATGCAGATGATGAAAATAAGGCTCAGAGGGGTTGATAGGTCCTTGGTATACAATTAGTCAGTGCCTAAGGCAGATTCCAATTTATTTTTCCTAAATACAAATTTGGCACCCTATCTATACTGAACTCTTTTTTTTTTAATTTAGAATATTTTTCCATAGTTACATGATTCATGATTTTCCCCACCCTTCTTCCCTCTCACCTCCCAAAGCTTGATAAGCAATTCCACTAGGTTATACATGTATCATTGTTCAAAACCTATTTCCATGTTATTCATATTAGCAGTAGAGCAATCCTTTAACATCAAAGCCCCAATCATATACCCACCTAACCATTGATCTATCATGTTTTTCTTCCGCATTTCTATTCCCAAAGATCTTTCTGTGGAGGTGGGTAGCATTCTTTCTCATGAGTTCCTCAGAATTGTCCTGGGTCATTGCATTGCTGCTAGTACAGAAGTCCATTACATTTGATTTTACCACAGTGTATTGGTCTCTGTGTACAATGTTCTTCTGGCTCTGCTCCTTTCATTCTACATCAATTCCTGGAAGTCTTTCCAGTTCACATGGATTCCTCCAATTCTTTATTCCTTTTAGCACTATAGTATTCCATCACCATCAGATACCATAATTTGTTCAGCCATTCCCCAATTGATGGACACCCCCTCATTTTCCAATTTTTTGCCACCACAAAGAGAGTGAATATAAATATAAAATATAAAAAATACAAATATAAATATATTTGTACAAGTATTTTCCCTTATTATCTCTTTGGGGCACAAATCCAGAAGTGGTATGGTGGGATCAAAGATCTGCAGGAACTCTTAAAAGTGTCAAGGTGCCAATAGTAGTTTTCTGATCACAGACACTATACACATGTATTCTAACTCTAACTGTTATAATATTCTGGAATAATGTTGTGGGACATTATAACATGTTTTAATTTTAAAATCTTCTCATGTATCATTAAAATTAGAGGGGGGAAAAGCACTACAATCCCACCATTGCCAATATGTTAATCAGCTTTCTATGATGGGTGAGGTCATGTTTTATTCTAAGGATTTGTCCCTTTTCTCCCTTCCTTTAAGTATTATCAAGAGCAGGTGGAACCAAGATGGGAGAAAAGGTACACAGATCCACCTGATCTCTACCAAATTATCTTTTAAATAACTATGATATAACATTTCAAAATGAATTCTGGAGCAGTGTAATCCACAAAAAGACAGGGTGAAATAATTTTTCACCTCAAAATAAATTAGAAGGCCAGAAACAAAGATCTATTTCACCATGTTGGAAGTAGAATGCAAAGCAACATGCCAAAGTATAGTCCCACCATGAGTAAATGTTGAGGAGAGATGAATGAGTAGCCCAGATTTTTAGAACTCTTAGCCACAGAAGATAAGGAGTCTTGAACAACTACTAAGCTGAGGATTTTAGGGGTCCTTGCCTGGATCTGGGCAAAACTCTCTTCACATTGCACATATGCAGAACCAAGTACCATCCTGTTTCTTGCTCTAAGAATGAGGAGGAGCACTAGCCCAGACCAACACCTGTGGCTTCCAGGGAGCAGGGAACCCTGGTCATAGTTCCAAGAGTGCTTGTAGTTGCTCATAGACCAAAGCACAGGTCCGGAGAGTATTAAACACACATTTCCTTAGATCATGCCACCTTGGAAGAACTGAAAACTTATGGAAATCCAAAACTACTTCTGAAGGCAGGTGTGCAAAGATCCTGAACCTTGGAACAGTGCTCCCTTCACCAAAGGAGAAGAGCCTAAATTTAACAATTGTTTAAGTTAAAAGAAAAAGAAAAAAGGCTGGAGAGAGGATCAAACATTTTGTAATGCAATGAACTATCCCATAATTTACATATTTTATATGATACCATTCTTAAAGATTTTGAAAGTCACCACAGTAGCACAGGCAACGGCTGCAGAGGATCAGGCCAAGAAGGCAAAGTAAGAAAAACCTGAGGCCCACTACCATCCTCCAAATGGCCACAGAAGAACAAAAACACCTCAAAATGAGTACTAAAGTGGCAAACATAAAAAAGGGGTGAAGCACTGCTCCTGCACAAAACAAAGTTGAGAGACAACAAGGAGAACTTATCTTCCTAGAGTATGATGAGGGAGCATTAAAAAAGCCTCAGGGGGATTTGGACTCAATATAGTGCAAGTCAGAGGACAAAGAGAACAGTTGGCTCCATCCAAGCTCAGTAGGATAAGAACAAAAAGTGCAATACAGACAAGCAGCAGTTGGTGGAAAGTGGCCTTGCATAATCTAGAGTGAACAGAGGGTGGGCATGACCCAACGCAGGCAGCAGTGGCAGGAATTCAGCCCAACAATGCTAGATTGGGCAGAACCCAACTCTAATCAGTTTAGCTGAACAGCTGCAAACTTCCACACAGCAAGCCAAATAGGCCACCTCTGTAGAGTGCTTGATCTGAGACCAAAAAAGCTGAGTTGATCCCAGGCACAATACAAACATAATTGTGTGAAAATATGTGAAGCCTAAATGAAAAATATGAAAGCCCAAAATGAACCACTGCAAGAACTCCAAAAAAGGATTGAAAAATAAATATAAAAGTAGAAGAAAAATTAGAAAACAAGATGATGGAAAGAATCAAGAGCTAAGAACAAGTACTTGCTAAAGAAAATAGTTTCTTAAAAAAGAAAATATAATATCTCAAACAGGAAGATTCCTCCCTAAGAAAAGAAGTACAAAGCTTCAAAGAAGAAAATTGAATCCTAAAAATTAGAATAAGACAAATGGAATATTGACTTTTTGAGACAGCAAGAAACAATAAAACAATTTCAAAAGAATGAAAATGTAAGAAAATTTGAAATCTCTCACTGGAAAAAAAAACTATCCTGGAAAATAGATCCATGAGATATAATCTAAGAACCATTGTATTACTTGAAAGCCATGATCAAGAACAGAACCTGAATACCATATTGAAAGAAATTATCAGTGAAAACCTACCTTGATAGTCTTGAACAAGAGGAGATAATGGAAATTGATAGAATCCACTTATCACCTCCTAAAAGAAATCTGAAATTTAAAAATCCTAGGACTATTATAGCAAAATTCCAAAAAGCAAAGGCAAGGAAAAATAATATTAGAAACAGTAAAAATATTTAAAATATAATATTACCATAATTAGTATTTAACAGGATCTAGAAGCTTTCACATTATATTATGGCACTAACTGAAAGCCATGATAAAAATTAATCTAAGTTATTATCTTTCAAGAAATCATCAACACTGGGGGCAGTTGGGTAGCTCAGTAGACTGTGAGCCAGGCCTAGAGAGAGGAGGTCCTAGTTTCAAAGATGACCTCATACACTTCCTACCTGTGTGACCCTGAGCAAGCTACTTACCCACCATTGCTTATCCCTTACCACTCTTCTGCCTTGGAGCCAATACACAGTACTTTGTGGTGAAGGTGAAAGGAGGAAAGTAAGAAGGTATGGATGGATGGGAGAAAGGAGAGAGGAAGGTAGAGGAAGGGAAAAGAAGGTAGTGGTCCCCAGCCCCTTGACCAGAGCCCTCAAATGAATGATCAGAGAGCAACATTAGGGTTAGAAGGTTTTATTTTAATTAGAAAAGGAAAAGTCTAGGGAAAACTAGGAGGTAGGAAGAAATGGAAAAAGGTTCCAAGAGAGAGATCAGGGTATCAGGGTAGAGAGCACTCCAGGTAGAGAGCACTGCTTCCAGGGTCAAGAGAGCTAGCCCACCTCTAAGCTCAGAGAGAGAGAAAAGGTGCCAAACTTTCCTTTTTATACTTTCCCTGACACCTCCCACAAAGGAAGTGGGAGTTGTCAGGGGAAGTTGTAACAGAGAGAGTCCTGGGAGTTGTAGTCTTCCAGGGCTTACAATAATTCCAAATGACACATTCCGCACTGTGATCCTTTGGGAGACCAATCTCCCCAATGGATCATAACAAACATAAATAAATTTATAATTACAATAAATAAAGGGTATATACATCAATATAAGGGGAGAAAGGTAACACTTTTTTCAATATAAATAAATCAAATGATGCTTCTTATACAAAAACATTCCGGGGGCAGTCCCTTTTTTCACAACAAAATAGATACATACATAAAACAAACTCATTTAACAAAACAAACGAATTTTAAAACCCCGCAAAGTTCAAGATTTTTGTAAATTTATTTGCTCTCTTAGATTCCTGGATCATGCATTCTCCATGTGGTCTTCATGGGCATCTCCATTTTGATTCCAGGAGGCAATAAACTTCTTTTCTAAAACAACTTAAATTTTCCATATGAAATAGAAACACATCCCCCTCCCCAGAAGTATAAAAAGAAACATTTAAATCACAGAAGGTGTATATATGGATGAGTCAGGAGACATATGAATCACTGCCAATCAAATTCATCAGAAAATTTAGCACGAAAAGAAGCCAAATAACTATTGGATGAAAAATTCTAACCATCCAATTCTAAATTTTATATGGAAAAAAGTTCTAAATAAGAAAAAAATAAGGAAAATCACACTAGATCTTTGAATAATGTTCAGTTAAAGTAATCCATGTCTGACATCATGCACTTACCCACTTAGCAGCCAGGACCACAGTCAACAACCATAGTAAGAAATTTAGAATAAAGGACTAGATTTATATTTATTGGTCTGATATTATGTCGTTTTTCTTTTCTTCTTTTGTCTTCTTTGGTCAAGGTTTACAGCTTGATCCTACTGTAGTCTGTCCTAGTTGTGACATTTAACTATCTGTGTGACAATGGTCAAAAACCTACTTTTCCTGAACTATAAAATGGAGATGATAGTTTGATCAATCTGATATACTAGGAAAAACCCAAACCACACATGATACAGTAGAACAAGTAATAAATTCGAAGTTTCAGAACATGAGTTCAGACTCTGAATCTGATGCTTTTTACATGTGACCTTCAATAAAACCTCTGTGAGCACTGATTTTCCCATCTATAAAATGAGGTATTTGTATTTGATAACCTAAAATTCCCCAATAGCTCCAGATATATGAATCTAATGATCCAAAATACAGAAAGAGTTATCACCAGAAATTTTACTACCAGGAGACCTTTGTTATAAGTTAAGTAAATAAGAACAAAAAATCACTTTTAGTGGACATTTTAATCTTTGGTATTGATAATGACAAATTAGCTTAGAAAAGGGTTCAAAATACAAAAATCATACAGTTTACGACCTATAAACACTAATTTAACTGTTGATATTCTCAATATGAATTTGTTGTCAGTTGATTTACTTATCAATGGAATAATTAAAAGTTTTGTTCTTAACAGCAATTCATATTTTATATATAATTCTGTCCCATGGCTATTTTTAAAATTTACATTATGTACTATTAAGCTTTGCATTAAATAGACTTTGGTCTATATGAAAAACACTGGACATAGTGATATCCAAATAGCATTATAAAAAATGAAATGTGTTTAATTGTAACCAAAGAGGATTGATGATTAGCCTCTGTGTGATACTACAGAATCACTACACACATTCAATCAGATAACTGTTTGATTTAAACAAAACTAAAAATCAACACTTAAAAATAAGAAATGATAACTAAATAGATGAGCAATTATGTCTCAATTTAGTTTAAAATACTTATTTTTCTATTAAGTAACACGTCACAACTATTAACTAGACAAATATGATAGAAAAGGAAATGTTAAATATTGGACTACGTAGATTGGGAAAATCAGGACATTAATACATTGTTGATGGATTTGTAATCTGATCCAACCACTCTGGATGGCAATTTGGAACTATGTCCAAAGAGCTTTAAAAAACTGTCTGCCCTTTGAGCCTTGTGAACTGGAAAGACCTCCAGGAATTGATGCAGAATGAAAGGAGCAGAACCAGGAGAACATCGTATATAGAGACTGATACACTGTGGTAAAATTGAATGTAATGGACTTCTGTACTAGCAGCAATGCAATGATCCAAGAAAATTCTGAGGACTTATGAGTAAGAACACTATCCACATTCAGAGGAAGAACTGTGGGAGTAAAAACACAGAAGAAAAACAACTGCTTGAGCACATGGGCTAATGTGGATATGATTTGGCATGTAGACTCTAATAACCATCCTAGTGCAATATCAATAATATGGAAGTAGATCTTGATCAATGACACATGAAGAAACCAGTGGAAATGTGCAATGGCTACTTGGGGTGGTGGTGGAGGGGAGAGTAAGAACATGAATTATGTAACCATGGAAAATTTTTCTAAAAATAAAAATTTAAATTAAAAAAAAGAAAAGAAAAAAATTAAATTGTGCAAAGCCTTTGATCCAACAGTACAATCACAAGATCTGTATCCCAAAGAGTTGTTTTTTTTTTTATAAAGGAGAAGAAGGCTATATTTGTGTAAAAATACTTATTTTAGTTCTTGCAGTAGCAAAGATTTGGAAATTGAGGGGCTGTCCATCAGCTGGAAAAATGAAGAACAATTTGTGGTGTATAAGTGTAATGGAATGTAATTGTCATAAGAAATGATGAGCAAAATGATTTTTGGAAAAACCTAGAAATACTTATATGAACTGATACAAAATGAAGTAAGCATAAGCAGGAAAACATTACATATAGTAACTGCAATGTTTTGTGATGAACAATTGTGAATTACCTAGTTATTCTCAGCAATATTATGATCCAAGACAATTCCAGAGACTCATGATGAGAAACTTCATTTTTCTTCAGAGAAAAAATTGATGGACTGTGAATGCAGACCAAAACATACTATATTTCATTTTCCTTCTTTTTTGCTCTATCTCTTCCAGAAAATGACTACTATGGAAAATTATTTTACATAATTGCACATGTAAAATCTACATCATGTTGCTTACTATCTTGGAGGGGGGAAAGGGGATTTGGGGAGGGGAGAAGGGGAAAAGAAATAGAGGAAGGGTGAAAAAAACTAAAAAACCATAATTGACTCTGAAAAGGGAAATAGATGAAAATAACTAATGTATTTAGTGTTTTTTTAATTTAAGCAAAAGAATTGTCACAATGAGGAAGCCTAAACAGGACACTCACAAGAAGAAAATTCCTAATATTCTTCACAAGACACCCAAAGCATCAGAATTTTATTGAATGAGGCTATTTTCAAAAATCTTAGAGAAGAGGAAGGTAGAAGATCTCAAACAATATCATTTCATGAAAAAGGAAGAATCAATTGAGAAAAGAGCAGAAGAACACATAGCTTGGTATAAGATACAGCAAAACCATGTATTAATCACAAAAACATGAATCAATGAAGTCAGAACCACAAATGAGAGTAAAATTTAACATTTCTATCAGTAATTGTTTTATTAAAGGCAGTGGAATATCATTTTCACACAAAGAAAATCAAGCCTAAAGGTGAGACAGATAAGTCACACCAAATGATTTTATGATAAGTCTAATGGGAGGGGGACAAGTTAATGGAAAAATTATGTATAAATTTTAAAAGGCAGTAACAAAAAAATGAATCTGTAACTACTAACCTACATGCTGACTTTCCCTTTTCTATAGCTGATGGTAGAGGCTTTGAACCTCAATAATATAATATAGCCTCAATTGATTCAAGACAGATTTTTCAGAGTGTTATTTATATTAAAATTATAACTTAAAAATCGCATGAATAATTGGATACAGCTCTGAGTAAGATTTACCCTACTTCTTTTGTTTTGGAGTTCTTTTGGTGTCATTCCTATGTAGCAAAGATATGTCAAACAGTCTTCCTTCTTTAAATTCACTAACTTTAAGTAAACAATGTAATTATAACTGAGCAAAATATTGCTTTTCTTCTATTCCTTTCTTCCTTTCCTCCCTTCTTTCTTTTCATTGATGGGAAATTGAAACAGAAAAAAGGTTGCTTCTTCCTTATTATGTATTTCCTTTGGAACATGCTTTCTTTTCTTTTTGATTTAAAAAAAATAAACTTTAATAGAATTTTTTTTTATTTTTTATAGGCAATGGGGGTCAAGTGACTTGCCCAGGGTCACACAGCTGGGAAGTGTCTGAGGCCAGATTTGAACCTAGGACCTCCCATCTCTAGGCCTGGCTCTCAATCCACTGAGCTACCCAGCTGCCCCCTTTAATAGAATTTTGATATATAATACTGTCTTGTTAATCCACCAGTTACCTGGGGAGTTAATGCACTATTTTTGTAATTGTACTTGAGTTTGAGGAGAGCTCAAGAGTAGGTCTAAATGTCAGTCTTTTCATTCTCTCTCCATAGGAAGGTAGACAGTGTATTGTAAATTTAACTTCATCTTACTCTTCTATTTTCCATATGTGTTATGTGATATTCTCAGTCTTGCACATTAAAAATGTCCTATAGATTTTCTAAAATTTTTGCAAAGTTTGTTATGTCAAGAAGACTATCAGATTCCTCTCAAATCTAAATGTGAAAAATCAATTTACTTATTTAAAAAAAAGCATTCAAATGCTGATAGTGAACATGATTTCATCAAGAATAACTACTGGGATCCTGGATGTGGGATAGTGGAGTTGATGGCAGCAACAGGGGCTGCAGAGCCCAGGGACTCTGCTAACTGAGTTTGAATATACTGAAGAGCTGAGGCCAAAATGACAAATTAAGAAACATTTGAAGCCCTCTAACCATAATCCAAATGACCTCAGAACAAAAGTTCCTAAAAACAAACACTGGAATGACAGAATCAGTAAGAGAATGGGTGAAACAGTGTTTTAACCCATAACAAAATGGAGAAAAAGAGGAGGATAAGGGTATGAAGAGAGAACACTGAACAAGCTTCAGTAAAACTTGGACACTACCCACAGCAAGTGGCAGGGAAAAGAGCACAGCTAACTCAGTCCAATCTGAGCAGGTTAAGAGCAGAAATCAATGCAATATAGAATAGTTAGCAAAAGAGAAAAGCTGTCCTGCATAGTTCAGACTGAAGAGAGGAAGGGAAAGACCCAACTCAGGTAGTAGTGGGAAAGACTTAGCCCAACAAGGTCCAGTCTCAGTGGGATTGGGCAGTAACCTTCTGAACAATATGGCTGCCAACCTCCTCACAATAGACTACAACGGCTGCCTCCTTATAGTGCTCAATCTGAGATTCAGACAATTAAGCCACCATAGCACAATATAGGTTTGGGACAATACTCACTTCATCCCAGGAATGGAGCTAAGCTTCCGTATACAGATAAAATCAAGAGAAAAATCACATACAAATGAGGAAAAAACAGAGAAAAAACATAATACTAGAAGAAATATCTCTACAAGAGAGATGACCAAAATATAAATTCAGAAGAGGATAGCAATAGGACTACAAGGGCTAAGATAATGACAGAGTAGAAGGAAGGGGCTCCCTCTCCTCATAACTGACCAGTATAAATCATCTCAAAAGGACAAAAATCAAAATCAGATGAGTGAAGGGTCTCTGCCACAGAGCAGAGCCTTGAAGGTAGGCAGGGTTTGGACATTTCTACACTATGAGTCAATAAAATTACACCTACCAAAGCAGGAGTGATCAGCCCTCCCAGATACCTCCTACTCTTGACCAAGGCAATCTCTAAATTCTCAGGGGCTGGCTGAGGGCACCACAGACTTATCCCTAAGTGCAGTGCAAGGCCTTGACAGCAAGACTTGGGACCTGAGAATGAGGAGCATGTAGCCTGGGCACCAAGGTAGGGCAGATATGGTTTGCCCACAACAGACTCAGTGGAGGCTGGAAAAATAGCCTCAGGGCAAAATGTTTTCTAGCTTGCTACATGAAATGCTGCCTGCACTCCTTACTCAGACTTCTGACTGGAAAGGGAAGAAAATAACAGAGAGAAAAAAACTAACACAGCAATGGCTACCAACATGCAGGAATTACAATCAACAAGTACCCAAAGAAATAAGATGCAACAGAAAAAGCCTTTGACACTGGATAGATTCTATGGAGAAAAAACAGAAGAGTGCAGAAGCAATAGCAAAGAGTGACAAAAAAGCAAACACATCCAAACTATCAAAAAAAAAAAAAGTAAAAGTAGAAATTTGTCACAATTCCTCAAGGAACTCAAAAAGAAGTTCAAGAACCAAGTAAGAAAGATAGAAGAAAATTGGGCAGAAAAGAGGGAAATAGAAATGAAATCAATTCAAAAAGAAAATAACAATTTAAAAGACAGAATTTACCACTTGGAAAAAGAAGCACAGAAATCGCATGAAGTAATAAGCAAATTGGAGACCAGAACTGACCTGCTAGAAGCCATGAAAAGCAGGATAGACCAAACCAAAAAGGAAAATCAAAAGATCATAGCTGAAAACAAATCTTTAAAAACTAGAATTGGGCAAGTAGAAGTTAATGATCTCACAAGATAGCAAGAATTAATAAAGCAAAGTCAAAAGAATGACAAAATAGAAGGAAACACAAAATATTTCAGTGAAAAGACAACTGACCTAGACAACAGATCTAGGAGAGAATCATTGGTCTATCTGAAAACCTAGAAAAAAAAACAGAAACCATAATATCATATTATAAAAAATTATTCAAGAAAACTTCCCAGATATTCTTTAACAAGAGGGCAAAATAGATGTTTAATGAGTCCATAGATCACCCTCTACATTAAATCCTCAAAAGACAAATTCCACGAATGTAATTGCCAAATTCAATAGCTTCCATGCCAAAGAGAAAATATTGAAAGCAGCCAGAAAGAGACAATTCAGATATCAAGGAGCCCCAGTCAGGATTACACATAATCTGGCAGCTTCCACACTAAAGGACCAACCACAAGATGTAGAATATGATATTCAGAAAGGCAAGAGATTTGGGTCTACAACCAAGAATGGCCTTCATAACAAAATTGACTATATACTTCCAGGGTAAAGTATGGACATTTAACAAAAATAGATTTCCAAGGATTCCTAAAGAAAACACCAGAACTAAATTTAAAAAATTGATGTCCAAATACAAAATTCAAGAGAAACATGAAAAAGGTAAACAAGAAGGAGGAGAAAAAAATTAAGGGCTTCTTTCACTATTTCCTTCTATACCAGTGTTTTGCTATTACCTAGACCCCCTATTCCCCACCCTTACCCCAATCCAATCCTGAATAAGGATGGGGCTCACACAAACCTCCCTCAGGTCAATCAATTTCACAGCGGGTGGTCTGGCTTCAAGATAGAGGCAGTCAGCCCAAGCTGTAGTTCCCCTCTCCCTCACTGTCTCTCAGGCACTCTGGAAATCTATCTGGCTGTTGAGTGGCTCTTTATTATTCGCAAATCAGGGATTGGGGAAAAGGGTGAAGGGCAGAGGGATTTTGGGGTGCCCTCTTCACTATTCCTATTGGGTCCGTCCCTTAGGTGGGAACCCTAGTGGTTCCCACTACTAAGCTTCTTCCCCTGCCCCTTCTTTTTCTGTTTCTATTTCTATTTTTCTATTTCTATCCTTTTCTATAATTGTAAGTTTTGACTGAAAAGGGTTTCTCAGCAAGGTTGGGTAATGGGTAAAGGAGACTAAGAGATTGTTCCCAAAATGGAGTCCAAAGATTTAGTTAATTCAGTGTCTGAAGTCTTGATGGGTAAGCTGAGATGGAATGGCTTTGATCAGGGAATCAGGGTTTCAATTTCCAAAAGAAAGATCCTCAGGAAGTCCTCAGGACTGAATCTGAGCTGGGATGTCCACCTCCTCCCTCTTCCCAGTTGTCCTTCAGCAACTGTCCACAACTGCCTTCTTCTCCCTTTGGTTCTCTCTCTCCTCTGCACAAAAATCCATCCTTACACAGAAAAGCTCTAGACACAAAAACAGAGGACAATGATTTTGTCTTCTATATCTACAAGCAAAATTAGAAAGAAAATTTGGTTTGAACTTGAGCCCAATAAGAATTCATATGAGTTCAAAAAGAGAAAATAATAATCAAAATCAGATAAGAATGGAAGAGGAAAGTAGGGGATAAAATGAAAGGTGTGTAAAAAATTTATGAAATGAGAATTAACTTTTTAAAAGAGTTTTAAGATTTTACTGATGAAAATACTGCCTTAGAATAGAAATAGTCAAATGGAATCTAATGAATCTAATGATCTCAATAATATATTAAGTTATTATAGATTTTATATGCATGACCATATAAAACATTTTTCCACATTAGTCATTTATGGAAGAGATCACAAAAAATAAATTTAAAAAATGAAATATAATATTTTCAGTCTACATTCAGACTCTTATACCACAATAGTTTTCCATCACAGTCATACAGCACAACTTATTTAGCTATTGCCCAATTGATGGCCAACCCTTCAATTTACAACTCTTTGCTACCAGAAAAGAGTTACAATAAATATAAAAAATAATGTTTTGCATAGTCTTATTTATTTTATCCTCTTCTTTCTTTCATCTTCTAAGTATTTTGTGTCCACAAAGAGACTCTTCTGGATTCTTTTTCATTCTCACTGGACATTTTCTCTTTTGTTAATCTCTTTACCTAAATCTTAGGATCTTGGATATACTCCCTGCTCTCTCTTAAATACAACTCATTAATTTTCTAGTTCCTCTAGAGCAGTGATGGCAAACCTTTTATAGACTGAGTGCCAAAACTGCAACCCTCATGCCATATATGAGCTGTCCCTTTACCCCAGACAGTGGAGGGAGGAAGCACTCTGATTGGGCTGCTGGACAGAGGGGTGGGTGAGGTGAAAAATATCCTCAGGCATGCTGAAGAAGGATAGTAGAGCAGCCAGCTCTGGCACTCATGCTATAGATTAACCAACATGGCTCTAGAGCAGTGATGGGCAAACTTTTTAAAGAAGGGGCCAAAGGAAAGGAAATGCTCTTGTGTCAGTCTGTTTCTAAGGCAACTCTTTCGAAGTTTCATTGCATTGTATCCTACTCATTGTATTTTTCAGATTAGGAAAAATATTGCAGAGCCAGATAGAACATTTCAAGGAGGTGCATGTGGCTTGTGGGCTGTAGTTTGCCCATCACTGCTCTAGGGTATCAACTACCAGATAGTCCAATGGCATATTAAACTCAAAATAGAAATCATTTTAATTTCTCATACTCTCTGCCAGTCTAAACGTCCAAGTTTCTACCAAGAGCACAATCTCATTTATCTAGTTATGCAACTTCAGAGCCACTCTTGACTTCCTTCTTAATTTTCCAAATCTTGCTAATTCTATCTGCATGATATATTCCATATCAATGCTAGCTTAGTTCATTATTTTATCATTTCTTATCCTGGATATTTACATAATCTGCTAATTGGTCACAATCTCTTTCTTCTCCAATTTGTCCTCCACAAAACTGGCAAATTAATCTTCCAAAAACAAGAGACTAATCACATAACGATCTTCCTAAAAAATTCTTCAGCAGATCAGTATAATTTCTAATACAAAGTACAAAATACTTTACTTGATTTTTAGTTTTCAATGATTTTACTCCAACCTACCTTCCAGACTTACTTCATTATGATTTATATTAATACACTGTATATTTTATTTAAACTTACCCTGATTTTAGCATTCATTTTTCCCCTAAATCTTCTTTCACATTAGATAGTCCCCAAATCTAGAATACATACCTTCCTTACATATAGCTCTAATAACTGTTAGGTTCCTTCAAATTTTTATTCATATATCAACTTCGATATGAAAGTTATTCATATCTTCACCTTCCTTATATTTTGTTTTTCATGTATCTATATGTATTTTATGTGTATATACCATATCATCCAGAATGTAAACTTCTTGAGGACAGTGATTACTTTTCATTTTTGTTTGTATAAATAGCATATAATATTATGCCTTGCATGTAACAGAAACTTCATAAGTGCTTACTTATTGGATGGAATGGAACTGGATTGACAAACGACTTTGGTTTTGCCTAACCAATATGCTTATGTTTTGATATACTTTATTTTAATGTGGAATGAAATTGTATCTAATCCAGTGTTGGGCAACTAGTATTTGTTTAATAAACTTTAATCAATATATTGTATCTATTTATGCCATTTCAATTACTTTCAATGTGTAATCATGCTCATTAAAAGAAGAAAAACATATTCATGAGATTAATGACTAGAATCAAATATGCATGATTTTAATGTTGTGTGTGTAGATTAACTCAAGTGAAGGAGTTAATTTGAAAACTAAAAGGTGATAAGATAGAACTTTGCTTTAGTTTTAGGCATGTGTATGTATTGATTAATGGATTGTGCTAAATTTTTAAATTTCTGTTTTCTTAAAAATTTATTATGTCTGAAGTGTTTTTTTTTCTGTACTTTTATAAGCAGTTATGTTTGTGAAATGTCTATGAACATGTGTGTTTATTAGGCTGAGGTAATTTGGCACCACAATATAGTAGATCAGTGCCTATATGCAAACAGACAAGAACCAATAAAAGGTATTTGGAGAAAAACATGAGGAACAATGTCATAATTTTGCTTTCCATCAAAGTCTCCAATACAGGTCAAAGAAGTGTTTCATGTATAAATATAGCTTTAGCAGATCTTACTCTGGTTATAGTCTGAAGCCAGGAATAACAATAAACAGTAGTTCATTACATGAGGAGCCATCACATTACAAGAAGAACTACTCTAGCATATTAAAAACAAAATGCCGAAAGCCTAAAAGAAAACATGACTGAAATTAAATGCAAACAACTATGCCTTTATTTTAGAAATATTGATCCACTGGAAAAGAGTGACATATTTAATGAATACCCTTTATGATTTTACTGTGGGACAAATCATCTATGAAAGTAAGGTTGTTAGAAGAGATATGGCACAATCTGGCAACCCAGTGAAATCCGATATTCTTGTAAGCCACACCAATAACTATGTCATAACTCTTTTGCTGAGAGCCAGGAAGTTATAACCAATGAGAAAAAAGAGCCAATTCTCCCTTTTTTAGTGCAAAGGTGAGAAAATATATAAATGAGCACCATGAAGATGTTTACCAAGCACATCTAATCTGATTCTAATAATCACTTTCACTCATCTAGAAATTTAGTTCATTTTAACAGTGTACTTTTCTTCTTGAAAATTCAATAACCAACATATATAAATATAAATTTGACTGTTGGTACTCCTACCAACAGTTTCAAGGTGATTAATGTTGTCCTGTGACTAATGAGTTGACATATTTTAGAACAAAATGAATTGCATCTATATTGACTTTATAATTCTAAATCTAGATTTCTTTACATGGGTTATCTGTAGATCTATGGGTAGATTTTAGGGAGTATATGAACCTATATAAGAAAATTGAATTTTTTATTGTAATTCTAACTGAAATTTAGGCTGATTTTCAATTGTGTATTTTAAAAAAGCATCATTTTAAAAGGTTAAAGGTTTCATAATACTTAGAAAGCAGTCCATCATGTAACAAAGTCTTAAAAGGTTCTGCTTTCAATGAAATCAAATGTAGTTGCTATTAATTGGAAGGAAAGATTGTAGGTTCTTCTCACATAGATGAATAAAAGAGTTGATTTCATCATATACCCAAAGATAATAAGAAGTATAATTTCTTGGAACACTTAGTTATCTCATTTTCTACTACTTGTGATTAGCATAAGGAAATGGATCACCATGGAGATAACTGTAGTTCATATACCAATATCCACGACAGAAGATGGAGAAATAGAAAAATTCCATAAAGTCTTTGACATTTTCCAAATTAATTAACATTTCTATTAATTAAGCAAAATAATTTTAAAACATTTTAAAGTTTCTCATATGTGCCAGATACTCTGTAAAGTGCTATCAATAATATATATGTATTTATACATATATATTAAACCTTTTTCTTACATAGTGTTCACTGTCTATTATAAGAGATAATATGTATACCAAGATCACTCACATTTCACTCTTGGCTCTACCCCTCATTCTTTGGACTTTTTCACTTCATCCCCAGAATCTGTTTCCTCACATAGGTAACCTTTGCCACTCATATTCCCACTTTCCTTCTCCCTTTTATGTATTATAAGGGAAAGGACTACGTTAGCTTGAATTTGTATCTTCAGTAGTTAGCACAGTGCCTTGAACATATTAAGCACTAAGTAATATTCTATCTGTATATGCATCTATCTATCTATCTATCTATCTATCTATCTATCTATCTATCTATCTATCTATCCATCTGTCTAGCATTCTATTTATCCATCTACCAACCTTTTCCACTCTAGATTCTGTGATCCTATAATTAGGGCAGTTTTAGCATGCCTAATTATTATTTTTTCTATTTTATATATTTATTCCAGATTATATGCAGATATAATACTAATAATCTATTATTTTCTGACATTTTTCAATTCATTTTCTCTTTTTTCTTCCCTTTAGTCTCTTCTCCTCAAATGGAAAATAATATGATTAAGATTATGTATGTGCTATCATGCAATACATATTTTCATGTTTGGTAATTCTGGGTTAAGATGGCTGCAGAGTAGAAGCAGGGCACTTAACTCTCCTAAGTGATCCATACACGATACCTCAAAAGGAAATAAAAACCAAATCCAGATGAATGATGGGACCCCACAATAGGGCACAGCATTGAAGGCATGTGGGATTTTGGCATTTCCATGCTATAATGGGGTGAAATAGCTCCCATTAAAACATGAGGTGATCAATCCTCCCCAACCCCACCTATGGTGCCAGAATCAGAGCCAGTGCACAAGAGTTAGAGTGAGCGTGGGGCAATCTCTAAGCTCTTGGCAGCTAACCAGGACCACCAGGAGCTTGATCCTAAGAGCATCAAGACTTAAGACCCCAGGAAGCTAAAGAGTGTGGACCTTGGGCTTGGGAATAGAGCTTAAAGGGGTAGCAGACAGCAGAAATCTAACAGACAGTAGAAGCTGCTCTGAGACTTGTAAAGTAGCCTCAGGCAAAAACTGCTCCAAAGCTCCATACACAGAGAGTCTGCCTGGCTCACTTAGACTTCTGACAGACAAGGAAAAACCAGCATAGTGATGGCAAGCAATGTTCAAGAAATAACCACCAGAAAGAACAAAAGAAAGGCACTGACAATCTATAATTTTTATGGAGAAAAAATAATGACCAAAGAGCAGAGAGCAGAGGAGGAAAAATAAGTAAACACATCCAAAACCTCAAAAAAAATGAATATTGGTCACAAGTTCTTGAAGAGTAAAAATCTGAGATCATGAGAAAGATGGAAGAAATTAGGCAAGAAAAGAGTGGACAAGCTCAAAAAGAAATTAACAGTTTAAAAGACAGAAACTCCCAATTTGAGAAAGATGCCAAAGAATCAAATGAAATGATAAGCAAATTGAAGACCCAAATTAAACACCAGGAAACCATGAACAAATGATAGACCAAATCAAAAAGGAAAATCAAAAGTTTATAGCAGTAAACCAGTCTCTAAATACCAGAATTGGGCAAGTAGATACAATGATCTCACAAGAGAGCAAAAACTAATGAAGCAAAGTGACAAAATAAAAACTAATGAAGCAAAATGACAAAATAAAAGGAAACATGGAATATCTCACTGACAAGATGACAGATCAAGAAAACAGGTTTAGAAGAGACAATTTGCAAATTATTGGTCTTCCTGAAAAATCAGAAACAAACATAAATCTGGAAATCATACTACAAGAAATTATCCAAGAAAATTTCCCAGATGTTCTTGAACAAGAGGGCAAAATAGACATTGAAAGAATCCATAGATCACTCTCTATACTAAATACTCAAAAGAAAACCCCAAGGAATATAATTGCCAAATTTAATAGTTTCCAAGTTAAGGAGAAAATATTACAAGAAGCCAGAAAGAGACATTTAGATATCAAGGAGCACCAATCAGGATTACTTAGGATCTAGCAACCTCCACACTAAAAGACCACAAGGCTTGGAATATGATATTCATAAAGGCAAGACAACTGGGTCGACAATGAAGGATCACATAACCATCAAAACTGACTAAATACTTTAAGGGGAAAATATGGGCATTCAATAAAAAAGAAGATTTCCAAGTATTTCTAAAGAAAAGACCAGAACTAAGTGGAAAGCTTAATGTCCAACCACAGAAAGTGAAGTAAACAAAGGGAGGGGATAAGGAGGACTGATTAAAAGCAAACTATTGGTTTAAAAGGAAATAGTGAAAGAAGAAAGGGCAGAACTAAGAACAGATATCAAAATTATGGGAAAACACAGCTGACAATCATAAATCTTAATGAGAATGGGATGAACTTGACCATTAAATGGAAGCAAAAGGCAGAGTGAATTAGAAAACAAAATCCTACCATACGTTATCTACAAGAAACACATATGAGGCATACATAGGGTTAAGGTTAATGGCTGGAGCAAAATCTATTGGACTTCAACTGAGAAAAAGAAGGCAAGAGTTGCAATTATGATATCTGACAAAGTCAAAGCAAAAAGGGGGGATCTGATTAAAATAGATAGGAAGGGTAATTACATCCTGATAAAAGGTAGTATATATAATGAGGAAATATCACTGCTTGATATATGTGCACCAAACAGTATAGCATCCAAATTTCTAAAGGAGAAACTGGCATAACTCAAGGAGGAAAAAGATAGTAAAACTATCTAGTGGGAAACCTAAACCTTCCTCTATTGGATCTAGATAAATCAAACCAAAAAAATTAATAAGAAAGAGGTAAGAGAGGTGAACCATATACTAGGGCATAGAAAAATAGCAAACAAATGCAAAAGAGCAGAAATAATAAATGTAATCTTCTCAGAAACAAAAAAATACTTTGCCCAACTATGGCAATAAAAATAATAATTATTAAGGGCACATGGATAGGCAAATCAAAAATCATTTGGAAATTAAATAATATGGTTCTCCAAAATAAGTTAAAGAACAAATCACAGAAAAAATTAATAATTTCATTGAAGAGAATGACAATGATGAAACATCCTACCAAAATGTGTGGGATATAGCCAAAGAAGTACTTAAGGAAAAAAGTATATCCTTGAGTACATATATTAACAAATTAGGGTGGGCAGAGATCAATGAATTAGGCCTACAAATCAAAAAACTAGAAAGTGAATGAATTAAAAATCCCCAGATGAAAACTAAATTAGAGATCATAAAAATTAAAGGAGAAATTAATAAAATTGAAAGTAAAAGAACTGTTGAATTAATAAATAAGACTAGAAGCTGGTACTTTTAAAAACAAATAAAATTGACAAAGTACTAGTCAATCTAATAAAAATAAGGAAAGAAGAAAACCAAATTAACAGTATCAAAGATAAAATGGGAGGCCTCCCTTCTAATGAAGAGGAAATCAAGGAAATTATTAAAAACTACTTTGCCCAACTATTGCAACTATGGCAATAGTTGGCAATTTGTGGCAATAAATATAGCAATCTAGGTGATATAAATGAATATTTAAAAACATAAAATGGTTTTTATTAACAGTAGTAGATAGAGAATACTTAAATAATCTAATATCAGAAAAAGAAATTGAACCAGTCATCAAAGAATTCCCGAAGAAAAAATCCCCAGGATGAGATCAATTCACAACTAAATTCTATCAAACTTTCTTTTTTTTTCTTTTTTTAGAAAAATTTTCCATGATTCCAAGATTCTTGTTTTTACTTTCTCCTTCAACACCATTTAACACCCCCATATCCAAGGAGCATTTCCACTGGTTTAAACATGTGTGATCAATCAAGAATTATTTACATATTATTGATAGTTGCATTGCTGTGGTCGTTTTGGGTCTATATCCCAAACCATGCCAGGACCAACCCATGTCTTCAAGCCGTTGTTTTTCTTCTGTGTTTCCACTCCTGCAGTTCTTCCTCTGAATATAGGTAGTGTACATTTCCATAAATCCCTCAGAATTGTCCTGGGTCATTGCAGTGCTACCAGTATAGAAATCCATTACATTTGATTTTATCTGTACCAGTCTTTGTAGATAATGTTCTTCTGGCTCTGCTCCTTTCACTCTGAATCAATTCCTGGAGGTCTTTCCAGTTCAGATGGAATTCCTCCAGTTTATTAATCCTTTAAGCACAATAGTATTGCATCACCAACATATACCACAATTTGTTTAGCAATTCCCCAATTGAAGGGCATCCCTTCATTTTCCAGGTTTTTGCCACCACAAAAAGCACAGCTAGAAATATTTTCATACAAGTCTTTTTATCTAATATCTCTTTGGGGTACAAACCCAGCAATGGTATGTCTGGATCAAAGCGTGGTTAGTCTTTTAGAGTCCTTTGTGCATAGTTCCAAATTGCCATATAGAATGGTTGGATTAGATCATAACTCCACCAGAAAACCATTAATGTCCCAATTTGGCCAAATCCCCTCCAATATTCATTACTCTCCACTACTATCATTATGGGGCAGCTGAGTGGCTCAGTGGATTGAGAGCCAGGCCTAGAGACTGGAGGTCCTAGGTTCAAGTCCAGCCTCAGACACTTCCAGCTGTGTGACCTTGGGCAAGTCACTTGACCCCTACTGCCCACCCTTACCACTCCTGGGCCAAGGGCGGTCCCTAGCCTGGATGAAAAAAGGAGGAGGGTTGGGCGTGGGGCTAGCAACCACACCCAATAAAAACTACATCTGCTAAAGAAACTGTAACCTAAAGTAGGGGCAGTTGGGCTAGCTCAGTGGATTGAGAGCCAGGCCTAGAGATGAAAGGTCCTAGGTTCAAATCCGGGCTCAGACACTTCCCAGCTGGGTGACCCTGAGCGACTGTGTGTCCCATTGCCTACTGGTTGTAGCCCTATGCTCCTAGAATGGACTCCCAGGACAAAAAACAAAACAAAAAACACTATCATTTTACCCAACTGGCTAGGTGTGAGGTGGTTCCTCAGAGTTGTTTTGATTTGCATTTCTCTAATTATTAGTGATTAAGAACACTTTCTCATGTGCTTATTGATACTTTTGATTTCTTTATCTGAAAATTGCCTATTCATGTCCCTTGCCACTTATTAATTGGGGAATACCTTGATTTTTTATACTATTGATATAGTTCCTTGTATATTTGAGTAATTAGACCTCTGTCAGAGTTTTTTGTTATAAAGATTTTTTTCCCAGTTTGTTGTTTCCCTTCTGATTTTGTTGCATTGTTTTTGTTTGTAGAAAAACTTTTTAATTTAATATAATCAAAATTATTTATTTTACATTTTGTAATTTTTTCTAACTCTTGCTTGGTTTTAAAATTTTCCCTTTCCCATAGATCTGACAGGTATACTATTCTATGTTCACCTAATTTTCTTATAGTTTCCTTCTTTATATTCAAATCATTCACCCATTCCGAATTTATCATGGTGTAGGTTGTGAGATGTTGATCTAAGCCTAATTTCTGCCATATTGTTTTCCAAATTTCCCAGCAGTTTTTGTCAAAGAGTGGATTTTTTCCCCCAAAATTGGGTTCTTTGGGTTTATCATAGACAGTCTTGTTGACATCACTTACCCCAAGTCTATTCCGCTGATCCTCCCTTCTGTCTATTAGTCAGTACCATATCATTTTGATGACCTCTGCTTTATAGTATAGTTTAATATCTGGTACTACTGCTAGGCTACCTTGCTTCACTTTTTTTAAATTATTTCCCTTGATAGTCTTGATCTTTTGTTCTTCCTAATGAACTTTGTTATAGGTTTTTTCCTAATTCAGTAAAAAATGTTTTTTGTACTTTGATAGTTATGGCACTAAATAGGTAAATTAATTTGGGTAGAATGGTCATTTTTATTATGTTAGTCTGTCCTACCCATGAGCAATCAATGTTTTTTCTATTGTTTAGATCTAGTTTTAATTGTTTGGAAAGTGTTTTGTAGTTGTGTTCATATAATTCCTGTATTTGTTTTGGTAGATAAATTCCTAAGTATTTTATATTGTCTAGGGTGATTTTAAATGGTGTTTCTCTTTCTACCTCTTGCTGCTGTGATGTGTTGGAAATATATAGAAATGCTGATAATTTATGTACATTTATTTTGTATCCTTCAACTTTGCGAAAGTTGTTGATTATTTCTACAAGCTTTTTAGTTGATTGTCTAGGATTTTTTAAGTAGACCATCATATCATCTGCAAAGAGTGATAGCTTAGTCTCCTCCTTGCCTATTTTGATACCTTCAATTTCTTTTTCTTCTCTAATTGCTACTGCTAGTGTTTCTAGTACAATGTTAAATAATAGAGGTGATTTTGGGCATCCTTGTTTCACTCCTGATCTTATTGGGAAGGCTTCTAATTTATTCCCATTGCATATGATGGTTGTTGATTGTTTTAGATGTTGAACCATCCTTGCATTCCTGGTATAAATGCCACCTGATCATAATGAATAACCGTCTTGATCACTTGCTGGAGTCTTTTTGCTAGTATTCTGTTTAAGATTTTTGCATCTATGTTCATTAAGGGCATTGGTCTGGTTCTAACTCTGGAGAGCAGCCTCTGCCTCTGGTATTGTAGTTGGGGTGTGGGAAGGGTGATCTTCTCGTGTTTTAATGGGAGCTATTTTCCCCCCTTATAGCGCGGAAGTACCCAAATCCCATGTATCTTCAATTCTGAGCCCTATTGTGGTGTCCCTTCTTTCATCTGGATTTTGTTTTCTTGTCCTTTAGAGGTATGCTATATCTGTTTGTAAGGAGAGAAAGTCGCCCTGCCTCTACTCTGCCACCATCTTAACCCAGAATTCTCTATCAAACTTTCAAAGAACAACTAATCCCAATACTATACAAATTATTTGACATAATAAGCAAAGAAGGAGTTCTGCCAAATTTTTATTTTTACACAAATATGATACTGATCTAAAAGCCAGGCAGATCAAAAACAGAGAAAGACACCTACAGACCAATCTCCTTAATGAACCCAGATGTAAATATCTTAAATAGAATACTAGCCAAAAGACTTCAGCAAGTGATCATGAGGGTTATTCAATATGATCAGGTGCGATTTATACCCAGAATGCAAGGATGGTTCAACATCAGGAAAACCATTCACATAATTGCCCATAAACAAGCAAACCAACAAAAATCACATGGTTATCTCAATAGATGCTGAAAAATCCTTTGACAAAATACAATACCACATCCTACCAAAAACACTAGAAAGTATAGGAATATAAAAACCTTTTTTAAAAATAATAAACATTATATATCTAAAACCATCAACAAGCATAATCTGCAATGGGGACAAATTAGAAGCATTCCCAATAAGATCAGGAGTGAAACAAGGGATACTAATTGATGGAACTTATTGGGTCTCTTAAAAAAAGGGTTTTTTTGTTTTTGTTTCTTTATTTGTTTTTTCTCCCCTCTCTTAATTACCTTATAGTGATTCTCTTGCGTTATGTGTTTGGACAGCAAACTCTTTGTTTAAGTACAGTTTTTTTCTTTATGAATGCTTGGAAGTCTTCAATTTTATTGAATGATCATACTTTCACCTGCAAAAATATAATCAGTTTTGCTGCATAAATGGGCCAGGGAAATGAATAGGCAATTTTCAATTAAAGAAATCAAAACTAACAATAAGCGCATGAGTAAGTGTCCTAAATCTATAATAATTAGAAAAATTCAAATCAAAACAATTCTGAGATATCACCTCACACCTAGCAGATTGGCTAAAATGATAGAAGGGGAGAGTAATGAATGTTGGAGGTGATGTGGCAAAATTGGGACATTAATGCATTGCTGGTAGAGATGTGAACTGATCCAACCATTCTGGATGGTAATTTGAAACTATGCCCAAAGACTGCTAAAAGATTCCATTGCTGGATTTGTACCCCAAAGAGACCATAGGGAAAAGACTTGCATAAATATTTATAGCCACATTCTTTATGGTAGCAAAAAACTGTAAAACGAGTATATGCCCTTCAATTGGGGAATTGCTTAACAAATTGTGTTATTTGTTGGTGATAGAATACTATTGTGCTCAAAGGAATCATAAATTGGAGGAATTCCATGTGAACTGGAATGACCTCTAGGAATTGATGCAGAGTGAAAAGACCAGAACTAGGAGAACATTGTACACAGAGACTGATATACTGTGGTAAAATAGAAAGCAATGCACTTCTGTATTAGCAGTAATGCAATGATCCAGGATAATTCTGAGGAACTACAGGAGTGAAAACACAGAAGAAAAACAACTGCTTGAACACATGGGTTGATGAGGACATGATTTGTGTTAAAGAGTCTAAATGACCATCCTAGGGCAATTATCAATAATATGGAAATAGGTCTTTATTGATGACACATGAAGAAACCAGTGGAAATACACATTGGCTATGGGGGTGAGGGGGAGGTGTTGGGGGGATTGGAGGGGAGAGTAAGAACATGAATCATGTAACCATGGGAAAAATTTTTTTCTAAAAAAAATTAAAATTAAAAAAAAGAATGAAATAATGATGTCCATTATCACCTCATATTATTTAACATTGTACTAGAAACACTAACAATAGCAATTACAGAAAAAAAGAAATTGAAAGTATTAAAATAGGAAATGAGGAAACTAAGCTATCACTCTTTGCAGATATTATCCTGGTATACTTAAAAAATCCTAGAGAATTAACTAAAAAGCTAGTGGAAATAATCAACAACTTTAGGAAAATTGCACGATATAAAATAAACCCACATAAATAATCAGCATTTCTATATATTTCCAACACATCTCAGGAGCAAGAGTTAGAAAGGAAAATTCCATTTAAAATCACCCTAGACAATATAAAATACTTAGGAATCTATCTGCCAAGACAAACACAGAAATTATATGAACACAACTACACAACACTTTCCACATAATTGAAATTAGATATAAATAATTAAAAAACATTGATTGTTCATGGGTAGGATGAGCTAACATAAAAAAATGAACATCCTACCCAAATTAATTTACTTATTTAGTGCCATACCTATCAAACTACCAAGAAACATTTTTACTGAACTAGAAAAAAATATAACAAAGTTCATTTGGAAGAACAAAAGATCAAGAATATCAAGGGATATAATTGAAAAAAATATATGAAGGAAGGTGGCCTAACAGTAGCCGATCTTGAACTATACTATAAAGCAGTAGTCATCAAAACAATATGGTACTGGAAAGGAGACAGGAGGGAGGATCAATGAAATAGAATTGGGGTAAGTGACCTTAGCAAGACGGTATATGAGAAACAAAAAGAGCCCAGCTTTGGGGACAAAAACCCATTATTTGACAAAAACTGCTGGGAAAATCAGAAAACAGTATTGTAGAGAATGGGTTTAGATCAACATCTCATACCCTTTATCAAGATAAACTCAGAATGGGTAAATGACTTGAATATAAAGAGGAAACTAAGTAAATTTGGTGAGCACAAAATAGTATACTTGTCATATCTGGGGGAAAGGAAAGATTTTAAAACCAAGCAAGAGTTAGAAAAAAAATTACAAAATGTAAAATAAATAATTTTGATTATATTAAATTAAAATTTTTTGTACAAACAAAACCAATGCAGCCAAAATTATAAGGGAAGCAACAAAATGTGAAAACTTCCTTATAACAAAAAAACTCTGACAAAGGTCTAATTACTCAAATATATAAGGAGCTAAATCAATTGTACAAAAAATCAAGCCATTCCCCAATTGATAAATGGGCAAGGGATATATGCATAGGCAATTTTCAGATAAAGAAATCAAAACTATCAATAAGCATATGAGAGAGTGTTCTAAATGTCTAATAATTAGAGAAATGCAAATCAAAATTACTCTGAAGTACCACCTCACACCTAGGAGATTGGCTAACATGACAGCAAAGGAAAGTGGTGAATGTTGGAGGGGATGGGCAAAAATGGGATATTGATGCATTGCTAGTGGAGTTGTGAATTGATACAACCATTCTAGATGGCAATTTTGAACTATGCCCAAAGAGCTTTAAAAAACTGTCTGCCCTTTGATCCAGCCATACCAGTGCTGCGTTTATAACCCAAAGGGATCATAAAAAAAGACATGTATAAAAATATTTATAGCCATACTCTTTGTAGTGGCAAAAAAAATGGAAAATGAGGATATGCCTTTCAACTGGGGAATGGCTGAACAAATAGTGGTATCTGCTGGTGATGCAATACTACTGTGCTCAAAGGAATAACAAACTTGAGGAATTCCATGTGAACTGGAAGGACCTGTGAGTACTGATGCAGAGTGAAAGGAGCAGAACCAGGAGAAGAGTATACATAATCTGTGGTAAAATCTAATGTAATGGACTCCTGTACTAGCAGCAAAGCAATGATCTGGGAGAATTCTGAGGACTTATGAAAAAGAACACTTTTCACATTCAGAGGAAGAACTATGGCAGTAGAAACACAGAAGAAAAGCAACTGCTAGAACACATGGGTTGATGAGGATATGAATTTGATGTAGACTCTAAATGACCATCCCATTGCAATTATCAATAACATGGAAATAGCTCTTGATTGATGACACATGTAAAAATCAGTGGAAATGTGCATAGGCTGTGGAGAGTTGGGAGATTCAGGGTGTGTGGATGGGAGAGTAAGAACATGAATCATGTAACCATGGAAAAAAAATTTCCAAATAGAAATAAATAAAATTAAAAAAAAAGATGCCCCCCAAAATATTTTTATGTTTGTCATGTGAAAGAAGACACATATCACTTACACTAGAGAAAAATTCTTAAAGGAAATAAAATGAAGAATGGTATGCAGTCTATATTCAGTGTCCATCAGTTCCTTTTATGACAGTGAATAGCCTTTTTATCATGACTCCTTTAGAGTTCTCTTGGATGATTACATTGCTGATAACAGTTAAGTCATTCACAGCTAATCCTTGTACATTAGTGCTGTTACCGTGTACAATGTCATCCCGGTTTTGCTCACTTCATTTTGCATAATTTCATATAAATCTTTCCAGGATGTGTGTGTGCATGTGTGTTTGTATGTATGACAGTCCTATTTATCATTTCTTATAGCACAACAGTATTCCATTGAAATCATATGCCACAACTTGTTCAACCATTCCCCAGTTGATGACCATTCTTGCTATTTTCAATTCTTTGCCATCATAAAAAGCTTCTCTGAATTTTTTTGAGGTGTATCCTTTGCTTCTATCTTTACTCTCTATGGGATATAGACCTAAGAGTATTATTACTGGATAAAAAATTATGCACAATATCTCCAACTTGTTTAAACAAAATATGGGACTTCTAGGTTGAAATGTTCCATATATATTACTTGTATTTAATTTGAATTCAGGATAAAAACTAGAGATGTATATAGTTCTCATGGAGTCATCTGAATAGATTTAATAATTTCATTGTAGCTAAAAATATCTCTAAGAAAGAAAGAATAGAATGAAAAGAAAATGTTAAACAAAGAGGATTTCGGAACACCCCTGAATAGATGGAATCATATGTATAGTGAAGTATAGTGAAGGCAACTAAGAATGTTTAAATAATAGAGTTAAGCTAAATGTGTTGTCATGAAAACTCAGAGAAGAGAATCCTCCTAAGATGTTCACCAGTATCAGTTGCTCTAGAGAGGTCAAGTATATACATTGGGGAAAGTTTATAGTATTTGCAATTTAGAGGTCATTGATCATTTTGAAGTGAATTCAAGTTTCATTTGAGTGAAGAGACAAGGATAATGAGAAAATTGAGAACCCAAGAGACTGGAAATAGTGGTGCTCCCAATGCAAATAATAAGTTCAGAGAAGGAGTGAGCACAAGAGGAAAGAGAATTTAATCCCAAACCCATTTTTCGGAATTGTATTAGAAATTTCATGTCCTAAGCCCAAGTCAGAGGTCCCAATGGTCTGTGGACAAATTTCAGGGGTTACATTTCCTTGGACAGGGAATATTATTTGTGTATGAATTATAACGATTTAATAAATACATTCACAAATTAATGGTTACATATTATATTCATTATATTATATATAATATGAAATAAGTTTTATAAATATGCACATATATTCATTAACAACTAAGAGAAATTTAGCACTTCCTTTAATGATGAATATAGAAGAAATAGTACAATAATATTATGCTTTATCATATTTCCACAGAGGTCAATGATACCCCCAAATTGGGAACCCTTTATGTAATTAAAAGATCACAGTATTGATAGATTCTTATACATATTTGCAAGTAACAATATTAAAAATGGTACCAATCTCTGAAAATGTTTTTTTAACAACAGCTTAAGTTTACTAAATTAACTGGCATAGGCATCCATTAAGGGGAAAAAGTGGATGAAAAATACAGTGTCTACTCTAAAACATATAATAAAGTTTCTTTATTTACTTCATCTTAACTCTTTTTCTTTCTCTGTCTCTTTGTCTGTTTGTCTGTCTGTCTCTTTCTCTCTCCTCCTCATTCATCTCCCTCTTCTCTACTTTCCATGACTTCCTCTGGGAGAGAGGCAATAAAAAAGCATGTTATGGGGTCACTGGTTGAATTGAGAAAGAAAGAAATTCAATTTCAATGGATTATAGAATATATGGAGATTTATAAAGTGTAATAAACCTGGAAAGATAGGAAGGGCCAGAATATGAAAGGTAAGTATAAAATGTATGCTATGTTAGGGGCATCTAAAGGGTTCAGCAGAATAGTGCCAAGGACCATAATCGAGAAGATCTGGCTTCAAATCTGACCTCAGACACTTCCTAGCTGTGTGACCCTAGACAAGTCATTTAGACCCAGTTGCCTACCCCTTGCCACATTTCTGCTTTGGAACTGATACTTGTATCAATTAAAGAGAGCTGAAGGTTTAAATAAGATAAATGAATAAAAATTAAAATGTATTTTATATTTTGGCTAAGTTTCCACAGGACCAGATATCTGAAAAAGTTTTTTTTTATTAGATTAGAGTACTTCATATTGGGAAATCTCTTCTTCAGACTATTAATTGATTAAGGGCTATTCAAGATAATCAGTCCAGAAGTACTCATTAAGTACTTGATTTATTAAGTATTTAATATTGAGAATTTATTAATTATTATTATTATTAATTAATAAGTAATACTATGAAGTATTTAATATATTATTATCATTATGTCAAGCATTCCATTCAAAATAGAAAGATAAAAGTGAAATAATGCTTTTCTTCAAGGATTTTACTTTCTAAGGAAAAACAAAGGTTCTAATTATACATTAGGTACATCTAGGAAATTTTATGGAGAAGAAGGCAGAAAAGTATGAAGACGGTATTTGAACTTCTCTCAGGAGAATGTTGATCACCTGTGTCTCTTTTTGATGGAATGGACCAACACTATCCATGTTTTGTTTTGTTTTGGCAAAAACACTGGAATGTTTTGACAATTTTTCCTTCAGTATATCTAATGGATCCTTTTATCAGGCAATCAGAGGTCTTACTCAGGGTCATCCAGCTAATATGTGTCTAAGGTCAAATTTGAACTCAGGTCTTCCTGACTCTAGAACCAGTACTCTTAATTACTGGCCAACACTACCTCTTTGAAGAAAATGAATGAGTGTACATTGCATTTTAGGCATGGATGTACAAAGTTAGGGATAGGATGTTCAGAGCAATCCAATTTCTAGCACACAGTTGCAGCATCACAAATTGTCAGTCCTGCTTTCTCTATGCTACTCCTATTCTCCAGACATTTAATTATATGTTTCTTTCTGTATGCTCTTACCTGTCTTTGCAAAATATTTCCACACCTCTGCCACCACTCAAAACTTCCAGATTCTGTTTACTTGATTGTTAATTCATTTGAATTTATGAGATATTATAGATTCTATCCTTTATTTTATTTCAGCATAAACAGCTCCTTTATTGGCACCAAAGGCCATTAGAGAGGAGTCATAGATATGTTCAAGGATCAGCAATTACTGTAAATGGGACAAAGACACTGATGAATTGCATCCTATCACATCTTGTAAATCAATTGAGCTTGTCTACTAGTTACTGGACGTAGTCTTTTTTACCCCCTGTAGAATTCTGGGTAGAAAATTCTGAAGCACTTCCAATATGCCTTCCTAATTTTATACCTTAGCTCTTTAAGAAAGAATTGAATAACCTCGACTCAGAGTGATCAGATTCACATACTGCCAAATAGGATATACTACCTGGGGCAGAGGCCACATCTCTCTTCCTCTGCTATAAAAAAGTCTCCCACAAATCCCTAGAAAAACAGCAGACTTTGGTTGTCGTTGTTGTTGTTGTTGTTGTTGTTCCTTAAGGATTCCAGCGAAAGTGAACGTGAACTGCAAAGAGCAACAAACAGAGAGCTGGAACCTGCATTTAAAATTTCTTCTCAATAGTCCCATGGCTGTCTGCTACAAACCTGATGACAGGATTGACTTCTGTTTAGCTTTAGATCATGTAACGCGAGCTAAACATGCAATGGATGCTCGAAAGCAGCCAACTTCATGGCTTCATGGAAGGCTTGAACTGGAAAAAATTACTTTTGTTTTCAGTCTTTCTCAAGAAGAGGGAGAATGTTTTGTTCCACATTATTAAAAGTGACATATATGACATACACACACACACACACACACATATATATATATATACATACATATATANTCCCTAGAAAAACAGCAGACTTTGGTTGTCGTTGTTGTTGTTGTTGTTGTTGTTCCTTAAGGATTCCAGCGAAAGTGAACGTGAACTGCAAAGAGCAACAAACAGAGAGCTGGAACCTGCATTTAAAATTTCTTCTCAATAGTCCCATGGCTGTCTGCTACAAACCTGATGACAGGATTGACTTCTGTTTAGCTTTAGATCATGTAACGCGAGCTAAACATGCAATGGATGCTCGAAAGCAGCCAACTTCATGGCTTCATGGAAGGCTTGAATTGGAAAAAATTACTTTTGTTTTCAGTCTTTCTCAAGAAGAGGGAGAATGTTTTGTTCCACATTATTAAAAGTGACATATATGACATACACACACACACACACACACACACATATATATATACACATATACATATATATATATATATATTTAAAGCTAAAAGGTGATAAAGATACAATACTAATTGCCCACCAGAGCTTCCTCAATGTTTTCTAAGTATATGATTTTTGAAGGGAAAAAATATAACTATTCTATATACCTACAGTTTTGACCAAAAAAAATAGGATGTATACTTTCATAGCAGAGACAGAGGTGATAAATATTAAAACTAGATAGTCTCTATATAAAATATATAGATACCCCTATTTACAGATCGGATTTTAAAATATCTATTTATAGTTTTGAACATGAACTCTCTTTTATCATATATTGTTATGATTCCTTCATTGATCAATATAAAATCACTCACCATACCTAATGTGAATATATTATTTAAATCTTTAAAAAGATACATCTAGGGAGCAGCTGGGTAGCTTAGTGGATTAAGAGGCAGGCCTAGAGATGGAAGGTCCCAGATTCAAATCTGGCCTCAGATACTCCCTAGCTGTGTGACCCTGGGCAAGTCACTTAACTCCCATTCCCTAGCTCTTACCACCTTTCTTTGGTTGCAAAGCTTTGCTTTGGAAGCAACACATAGTATCTATTCTGAGGTGGAAGTAAAGGGTTTAAAATAAAGATACATCTATTCAAGTGTCTGTCTATCTGCATTTCCTTTTTTTTCTGATCAGTTGTGTAGGCAGATTCTACATTTTGGAGAGCAATAGGCAGATTTTTTTAAGAAGGATTTTCCTAGTGAGCATATGTGTCTGCATTTATACCTGTATCAATTTATCTGTGTATACAAAATATATGTACCAAAGCATATGTGTGTATATGAAGAATGTATACACACATATATACATGTTGAGGATAAAGATAAGTAAATAAAGTGTCAGAAATTCTTCATAATGACTATTTTATTTTACTTTAAAATGATAATGTTAATAAAACTAAGCATATATAACTTTAGCTTTTAAAGAAATTAAGAAATTTTAAAGAGATCCACCAAGCTAACTATGGACACCTTTTTCTTTTTTAGCTTGCCACTGCCAACTTTTTTTGCTTTCATGCCACAGTATAATGCCTAATTTAAACTCTACCTCCCAATAAGAGTTCTTGAGAGATGGTGAAGAAAAGCAAAGTTTTATATATTCTTAAAACTCAAATGTGAAATAGTTGGAAATGTAAAAAAGAATTCCTATCTAGTATGTGAGAATAAGTATTGGGCCCTCAATTTTTTTAGAAGAAATTTAATTTGGTGATGTTTTCTGTAAGGTGCCTGCAGCACTTGTTAGCATTCATTTCATAGTAACAGAATTTATTTTTCTTATAGGATTTTAAATTAGGCTGTAGAAAGAATTTAGAAATGAACATTTGGATTTTATGGAAAGTTAGAGAGGAGATTCAGTTTTTTGTCTCTTTCTCTTTCTTCTTCCTCCATCACCCTACTTCATTTCCCTTGTTCTTATTCCTTTTGTATCTTTTTCCTCTCCATCTCTCCTGTAAGGTTTGCTTAAATATTATACTTATTTAAATATATATAATGATCCTAATGTGAATTATCAGGGATAAAAGGGTTCTCTCTCATATGGAGTTGATAATTTCTTTCAATTATTTGAAAGTAATGCATTTATATATTCTGAGCACCTCTTACAAATTAAATTATTTAATGAGTCAAAATCTCAAGTAGGAAATTTGAGATATATTTCTTTCTTATATATTAAAAGTCACATATATACATATGTTAGCAACACATATATGTATATATAATGTATATATCATATATATGTATATATAATGTTTAATCATGTATATATACATAAAAGTGTGTATATATGCATATTATGCAGATAAATATTGCTTCATTTCTTCATCTAGACTCTATTGTGAAAAATTTTACTATTCAAGCTTATTAATTTCAGTTTATTGATCAAATGAGTAATAATATAAACTCAAGAAGTGGGCAATGAAATAATGCAATGAAAATCCTTTTCATTTATCTCAGCTGCTATTATTCAAATAACTTGTATTTTTATTTCATATAAACTGTAAGTGTATATTACATACCCAATTACTTCTCTGAAGACTTATTATTGTTTTTACCACAATGAAAAGATATTAATTAGAAAGTCAGTTACTTAATTTATCTTCCATTTAAGTACCAGCCAAGCTAAAGCTGAAAAGACTCAGTACCAAAATTTTGGCTACTTGATAAGTAGTATTTTTATGTTGATAGAAAAATATTTTATTAAAAATTGACTCTGTGACAGAGAACAAAGTTTTGGGAATACAAATGCAAGCTAAGGGAAAAAAAGAAAAATGACACTTGCTCTTCATAGTATATATTCTAATGAAGGAAGAGAATACATGAAAGGGAAGGAAGAGAATACATGAAAGGGATTTGGAAAGCAATATTACACTCATGCGAGTTAAAGATGGAAAAGTATAGTCAGGAATGGAACTTGGGAAGAAGTAAGCATAGATTCATGAAATAAGGGAGCTAGAAGAAATTTATCAATTAAAGGAGAGGTGTGAGAGTTAGAAACATTCAGGGTGAGAAGGCAGTTGGCATAGAATTGAAAGAGGACATGAAATAGACTGGAGAGTCAATAGCATAGCCTGCAGAAAAGTGAGTATTGTAAAACTTAAATTAATATTATCATTAATATTAACTGATATTAATATCAAATAACTTCGAAAATTATATTTTATAAGATTTATTAGTAATCACTTGAAGCAGAAGAAATACAAGAACAAAAGTAAAAGCCTAAGTAAAGCCACGTGAGTAAAATTCTCCTGCCTGTTACTCACCCAACTGCCACAGCTGCATTTCCAGGAGAAGGGAGAGAGGGCAGAGCTACATAAAAAGTACTATCTTCCCTACATTAGTTACATTACACAGACATGTAACCAGGATGATGGGAGAGAGAGTCCCTGGGGAGAAAATTCTAATTACACAGTATGGATAACCTATAAGCTTCACAAAGCAGCACTATTATGTGTTAGGAACAAAATAATATTTTAAATAATAATTTGAAAATATATAGTAAAGTACAATTAATGTTGACAAATTCAGAGATGAACACAAGGAATGAAAGGAGAAAATATTTTATAAAATTTGATTCAGAAGTATTCAATGATAGAGGTCAATGTTTTGGACATGACTCAAAAAGTAAATACCTGTCTATCATAAACACTTTTTTTTCAAGGATAAAGAAGTTAGAGAGAATCTAACAAAGAAAATAATGACTATATTATAACTTGCAGCATACAATCAGTAATTGACACTCATTATTTCATATTTTTTATCTGTTTGTTGCCTAGTTATGAAAGCAGAAATAAATATTTACTTAAAGAAAATATTCAAGATGAAAATAGAATTAAAATGTCTTTAACATTAATAATTTAAATGAGAAATGGCTAAAATGGGGAAAAGTTCAAAGTAAATATTTCAATTAAAAGTGATTTTTTGGGTTAAACTACCAATATAAAATGGTTGCTAAAATATGCCAGACATCACTTTAGCCAGAATTCTTGCCAACCAATGAGTAATCATTGCCCAAAGTAAGATAATTGGGAAAAGAACTTAAAAAGCAAAATAAGTCATCTGGAAATAGAGACATATGATCTAAAACAAGAAACTAGTGTTTAGAAACCCATAATTGACCAGCTTGAAAAGAAGGCAAAGTAGGTAAAAGATGACCTACAAAGAAAATCTGACCAGAAGGAGAAGGACAACCAAAAAGCCAGGGATGAAATTCATTCTTTAATAACTAGAATCCAACACCTTGTGCTTTTTTAAATGTTCTGAAACCTGGGAGACTACATCTCCCAGGACTCTCTACCTCAACTTCCTCAGACTCCTCCCACTTCCTTTGTGAGAGGTGTCTGAGAAAGTATAAAAGAAGAGAAGAGGTACAGATTTTGGCACCTTTTTTCATTGGAGTGCCTTTTTTCTCTGGAGAGTTTTTTCCTCCAGAGAGCTTTTTGCCCCCAAGAGTTTTGGTCCAGACATAGCTGCCAGAGATTTAACTCCTAAGCTTCCCAAACTTTTCTTTTCTAACCCTAAATAAACACAGCTAAATATTCCTGGAGTCTAGTCTGATTTTGTTCTGCTCAGAGCCTACCTTTAGGTTCAGGGGTTAATTACCCTACCAGGTCTGGGGGCACCTGGCTACCTTCCTTCCTTCCTTTGCCCTACCTTCTCCAATCATTCTCTCCTTTTTAATTTAATTTTTTTTATTTTTTTCATTAATTTTTTATTTTTAGAAAAATTTTCCACGGTTACATAATTCATGTTTTAACTTTACCCTTCAACTCCTCAAACTCCCACCCCCCCCCATAGCTAACTCACATTTCCACTGGTTTTAACATGTGTGGTCAGTCAAGACTTATTTACATATTATTGATAGTTACATTGGTGTGGTCCTTTCAGGTCTACATCCCCAATCATGTCCTCATCAACCCAAGTGTTCAAGCAGTTGTTTTTCTTCTGTGTTTCCTCTCCTTTAGTTCTTCCTCTGAATGTGGGTAGCGTTCTTTTCCATAAATCCCTCAGAATTGTTTGCATCATTTCATTGCTGCTAATACAGAAGTCCATTATATTCTATTTTACCACAGTGTATCAGTCTCTGTATACAATGTTCTTCTGGCTCTGCTCCTTTCACTCTGCATCAGTTCCTGGAGGTCTTTCCAGTTCACATGGGATTCCTCCAGTTTATAATTCCTTTGAGCACAATCGTATTCCATCACCAACATATACCACAATTTGTTCAGCCATTCCCCAATTGAAGGGCATACCATCTCTTTCCAGTTTTTGGCCAGCACAAAGAGCACAGCTATAAATATTTTTGTACAAGTCTGTGTATCTATGATCTATTTGGGGTACAAACCCAACAAAGTTATGGCTGGATCAAAGGGCAGGCATTCTTTTATTACCATTTGATCATAGTTCCAAATTGCCATCCAGAATGGTTGGATCAGTTCACAACTCCACCAGCAGTGCATTAATGTCTCAATTTGGCCACATCCCCTCCAACATTCATTACTCTACCCTACTATCATTTTAGCCAATCTGCTAGGTGTGAAGTGGTACCTCAGAGTTGTTTTGATTTGCATTTCTCTAATTATTAGTGATTAAGAACACTTTCTCATGTGCTTATTGATACTTTTGATTTCTTTATCTGAAAATTGCCTATTCATGTCCCTTGCCCATTTATCAATTGGAGAATGGCTTGATTTTTTATAAAATTGATTTAGCTCCTTGTATATTTGAGTAATTAACCCTGTCAGAGTTTTTTGTTATAAAGATTTTTTCCCAGTTTGTTGTTTCCCTTCTGATTTTGTTGCACTGTTTTTGTTTGAACAAAACCTTTTTAATTTAATATAATCAAAATTATTTATTTTACATTTTGTAATTTTTTCTCTTGCTTGGTTTTAAAATCTTTCCTTTCCCAGAGATCTGACAAGTATACTATTCTATGTTCACTTAATTTACTTACAGTTTCCTTCTTTATATTCAAATCTTTCACCAATTCTGAATTTATCTTGATGTAGAGTGTGAGACATTGATCTAAACCTAATATCTTCCATATTGTTTTCCAAATTTCCCAGCAGTTTTTGTCAAATAGTAGATTTTTGTCCCAAAAGTTGGGCTCTTTGGGTTTATCATACACTGTTTTGCTGACATCACTTAGCCCAAGTCTATTCCACTGATCCTCCCTTCTATCTCTTAGAAAGTACCTTATTGTTTTGATGACTGCTGCTTTATAGTATAGCTTAATATCTGGTACTGCTAAGCCCCCTTCCTTTACGTTTTTTTTCCATTATTTCCCTTGATATTCTTGATCTTTTGTTCTTCCAAATAGACTTTGTTATAGTTTTTTTCTAATTCAGTAAAAAAGTTTTTTGGTAGTTTGATAGATATGGCACTAAATTAAATTAATTTGGGTAGAATGGTCATTTTTATTATGTTAGCTCATCCTACCCATGAACATTCACTGTTTTCCCAATTGTTTAGATCTAGTTTTAATCGTTTGGAAAGTGTTTTGTAGTTATGTTTTATAATTCCTGTGTTTGTTTTGGTAGACAGAATCCTAAGTATTTTATATTGTCTAAGTTGATTTTAAATGGTGTTTCTCTTTCTACCTCTTGCTGCTGTGATGTATTGGAAATATACAGAAATGCTGATGATTTATGTGCATTTATTTTGTATCCTGCAATGTTGCTAAAGTTGTTGATTATTTCTACAAGCTTCTTAGTTGATTCTCTAGGAATTTTTAAGTAGACCATCATATAATCTGCAGAGTGATAGCTTAGTCTCCTCATTGCCCATTTTAATACCTTCAATTTCTTTTTCTTCTCTAATTGCTACTGCTAGAGTTTTTACTTACCTACCTACCTACATACACACACACACACACACACACACACACACACACACACACACACACATATATATATATATATACATATATATCTTGACATTTCATTTTCATCCTATACAGTTTGTCCCTGTTCCCTCTATGTAAACTTCTTCTAATTACCCTGTTGGTAATAACAATTTTTAATATTTTCCAATACCTTCTTTTCTTCTTGGGATCCAAATTGATTGAAGTTCTAGTGTCCCATAAAAAATAATTTTTTCTCCTCCCCTATTCTCTTAATTACCTTATGTTGATTCTCTTGAGTTCTGGGCTTAGGCAGCAAACTCTGTTTAAGTCCAGTTTTTTCTTGATGAATGTTTGGAAGTCCTGGATTTTATTGAATGATCATACTTTCCCCTGCAATAGTATAGTTAGTTTTGCTGGACAGTTGATTCTTGGTTGTAAACTCAGTTCTCTTGCTTTCTGGAATACTGTGTTCCATGCCTTCCTTTCCATCAATGTAGATGCAGCCAGATCCTGTGTTATCCTAACTGTGGTTCCCTGATAACTGAATGACTTCATTTTAGCAACTTGTAATATTTTTCCTTGGTCTAGTAGTTTTTGAATTTGGCTATAATATTCTTGGAAGTTGTCAATTGTGGATTAAATGTAGGAGGTGATTTGTGGATTCTCTAAATTTCCACTTTTCCCTTTTGCTCAAGATTTTCTGGGCAATTTTCTCTTATAATTTCTTGTAAAATGCTATCTAAATTTTTTCTTTCATTATGATGTTCTGGTAAACCAATAATTCTTAAGTTGTCTCTTCTAGCTCTGTTCTCCAGATCTTTGGTTGAATCAATGAGGTGTTTCATATTCTCCTCAAATTTTTCATTTTTTTAAATTTTGTTTATTATATTCTTGCTGCCTTATGAAGTCATTTGCTTCTAGTTATTGAGTTATGTTTTTTAAAGACTGAATTTCATCCCTGACTTTTTGGCCATCCTCTTTCTGGTCTGATTTTCTTTGTAGATCTTCTTTTGCCTTCTTTGATTCATTTTCAAGCTGGCCAATTCTGGCTTTTAAGAATTTATTTTCTTGTTTTAGCTCATGTATTTCCTTTTTCAAATTGTCTTCAGCCTCTCTTGATTGCTTTTTGAGTTCCTGAAGTTCTTGAGTTAATTGAATTTTAAATTCTTGAGTTAACTGAATTTTGAGAACTTCCAAAGTCTGTGTCAAGTTCACTGGAACTACTATATCTTCTTCTATTTCTATTTCATTTGCTCTCTTTTCACTTCCTTAAAAGGAGCTGTCAATTGTCATTTCTTTTCTCTTTTTCTGTTGCTTATTCATATTTTTTCTTTCCTTGTTCTGCTAGTTTCAGCAGACGTATTTAATGATCTTTGATGAAAGATCTTCCCTCAGCTGGCAATGGAGGTTTGTAGTTACTTTCTCTGCCCTCTGAAGACTTCTTGTCTGTCCAATTGTTGGGATTAATCCTGAATTGATTGGATTAATCTTACTACTTAATCTGCCCTGAGGCTAAAACCTAGAGAGGAGGGAAAAACAAACTAACAAAAAAAGTGGGGGGACAAGAAAGAGTATTTTTTGCTGAACAGAGCTCTCCAGTGTTATAAAAATATAGTAAATATTGATAATCTGAGTAGGGTCAAAGGAAACACAATTTGGGTGTGAGGAAGGATAATGGAGATATTAGGTGATTATAAGGTGGAGGAAAGAAGGTACAGGGAGATATGTAGGAGATAAAGGAAATGGGGTATGTAGGAGAGGGCAGCTCAAACAGATTTATTCCCAGAGGCTTGAGACAGAGAATACAGGGAGGAAACTAGGGCCAGTAAGAAATGTTTAGGTTTGGCTAGAGGTTTTTTCTTGTTAGTTTCTAAAGTCTCTTTAGGGAGGAATCGAGAGGGCCCCTCCCTGCCAGTCAAACTGATGGCTGGAGGAAGTCTTGAGGTAGGTACTTCCTGACAAGACAGACGCCCCCAGTTCTCTCAAGAAATAAAAGAAAAATGATTGATTCCTCTTGAGCCCATGTCTTAATTTTTGACTCAATGATTCACCACAGGGTTTGAATAGTTAACAAGGGGCTTTATTAATACCACGGTCAGTCAGAAGGGGAGAAGGGCTCAGGGTTTTCTAATTGCTGCTAGGGAGAGGGGTGATGGTGGGGGATGGGTCACGGAGAGGTTTAGACTAAGAGAGAGAGACTGGCTCTCCCAGTCAGGAAGATTTGACTGCCTTTTAAGTAAAGTCTCTATCAAATCATTAAAACTAGGGGTAACATGTTTGAGGATACTCTACTAGCCTATAGAAACTAAATCCACAATGTCTAATCACCAAGCTCTCCCTTCCACCAGCACCCACAAGAAATTCAAGGAAGGGGAGGAATGGAGATGGGAGATCAGGTAGAGGTCCAGAGAAATGAGATAGGTCCAAATTTCTCCAAGACAAAATAAGCACAGGCCAAGGCCGAAGCAATTAGGCCAGAGCCAACAGGTTAAGCCAAAGCAAAAGCCTCCAGCCACAGCGAAAGCCAGAAGGCAAAAGCCCTATCAGTTGGAACTTCACCTCTATTTATAGCTTCAAGTCCTAACTGACTTTCTGAAGATTCTAAGATGTTTAACTGACTTTTTGTGACCATTAGAAATTACAGAAGTAAAATGTTTCTGTTAGCCAACTTGTATTACACCAGCAGTGGGGACCCCTGAGCTGTCCTTGTGTTTGATCTGGTTTTCTTTCCTCTTGAAGTCCTGTGTTCTCTATCTCGGTATGAGGAAACCAAGCTGTCTGTGGTCTGGGGTTTGGCTCTCTCTAAGCCATCACCTTCTGGGCGTTTTTGCTGTGTTTCTCTGGTTTTTTCCTCCAGTCACCTCTCCAGTGCCTGTGTTTAACTCCCCAAGTCCAGTGCCAGCAAGGCCCTCTCTCCCAACTGGTGAGCCCACTGTCCCTGAGACTTCCCAGGCCACTGGAGATTCTGCATAGCACATGGGGGAGACATCCTGGGATCCTGGAATTCCCCTTCTACGCCCTTAGACCTGAAAGTTCAAGAATTGAAGCCTTTTTCTTGGCGTACCTCTTTAGTTGTGCTGCAGTAGGGTTCCCCCTGCTCTGTCCCATTATTAGATTTGGTCCTCTTTCTTCTCGAAGCTCATTGTTTTCTATCTCGGTGCGTAAGGTTGTGGAGGTTTTAAGATTCACTCCATCTAAGCTGCCATCTTCCCAGAAAATCTCCTCTCCTTTTTTAAACAACAACTTCATTGATAAAACTACAGATCTGTAAAATAGATCTAGGAGAGACAATTTAAGAATTATTGGACTATTGGAAGATCTTGACAAAAGAAAAAGCCTGGACATCATTCCACAGGAAATTATCCAAGAAAACTCTCCCACTATTCTTGAACTCGAGGGAAAAGTAGAGATTAAAAGAATCCACAGATCACCTCTTGCATTTAATTACCAATTGACAATGCCTTGGAATGTTATAGACCAGTGATAGGCAAACTAAGACCCATGGGCCAGATGCAGCCCATAATATTAGACAATTAGAGGGGATATGGCAAAATTGTAACACTAATGAATTGCTGATGGAGTTGTGAATTGATCCAACCCTTCTGGAAGGCAATTTGGAACTATGCCCAAAGGCTTTAAAAGACGTCCTATCCTTTGATCCAGCCATACCACTGCTGGGTTTATACCCCAAAGAGATCATAAGGAAAAAGACAATACAAAAATATTTATAGCCATGTTCTTTGTGATGGCAAAAAAAAAAAATTGGAAAATGAGAGGATGCCCTTCTATTGGGGAAAGGCTGAACAAATTGTGGTATCTGTTAGTGATGGGATACTATTGTGCTCAGAGGAATAATGAACTGAAGGAATTCTATGTGAACTGGAATGACCTCCAGAATTTGATGCAGAGTGAAAAGAGCAGAACCAGGAGAACATTATACGCAGAGACTCATACACTGTGGCACAATCTAACATAATGGACTGCTCTATTAGCAGCAATGCAATGATCCTGGAAAATTCTTAGGGACTTATGAAAAAGAATGTTATCCACATGCAGAGAAAGAACTGTTGGAGTAGAAACACAAAAGTAAAACAACTGTTTGATTACGTGGTTCAATGGGGATATGATTGGGGATTTAGACTCTACAGGATCACTCTATTGTAAATATTAATAATATGGAAATAGGTCTTGATCATTATACATGTAAAACCTAGTGGAACTGTTCATTGGCTATGGGAGGAGGTTGGGAGTAATGGAGGTAAAGAACATGAATAATGTAACCATGGGAAAATATTCTTAAGTAATTAATTAATTAAACTTTAAAAAAGAAAAAAGCAATGGAAAGTGATATGGTGGGTGTAACTATGCTTTGACTTATTGCTAATAATTACTTTGCACAAGGAACAGCATGAAATCACTTCTTTATGACATATGTGAATAAAAAAAGGAAATGGGCATTATCTATGCTTTAACAGTACTGGAGAAAGACTGAAAGTCACAATGTTGAATAAGCATCAAGCAAAACATTCAAAACACCAGAAAGAAGCATCTAGTAAGGTATATTTTCCATGGAGTACTTAAGAAAAGAGACACAAAGTAAAGAGATCACATTCCAATCTGAATAGATGCAAAAAGTGTCTTCATTAACACATGGGGATATATCAGTTAATGTGAATATATATATATATATATATATATATATATATATATTTAAAACCCAGAACTATTTTCCCTATCTCATTAGGTTTATGATAAATCAACTAAAAATATTCTATATTCATGACATATGAACCTTGTAACAGTTTTTGTTACTGTGAAAATAGATCTGAGTCTTTTAAAAACTTACACCAACTCTTAATATTTAGGCCACAACGTAAACCAATACAGGAAAAGGAATTTCTGGCTCTCTTCTAAAGTTTAGACATATCCAAGTGAAAGTGAAGAAAAAACTCTCAAATAGCTCTCTGGCCCAAAGTCAAAGAGGTAACCATCCATATTTGATCTTTTCAAAGAATATCAATAACTTTAAAGTTTTCAAAGTGCTTTTCTATATATTATTCCATTTGTCCCTCAAAAAATCCAGCAACAGAAGGCTTTTAGATAACCCCATTTTGCAAACAATAAAACCAAGATGTTAAGAAAAGACAATGTCTTTGAAATAAGTTTTAGTCTTCAGTTCTAAAATTCTATTCATCACATTATGCTGACCTTTAAGAAAGGCAAATATATTTAGCTTTCAATTTGTTTTAGTATACTGGGGTTCATAATCTTTCTTCTGTAACCATCTTTAACTGTCTAATCCAGATGGACATGCTTCATCATTCATTCAAAGTTCAAGATTTTGTTCTAGTATAAGATTTTCTCCTAAACAAGTTAAGCACAGGTATTCATGTAACCAAAACACCCATATTCCTTTAGAAAGAGTGGATAGAGAGCATTTTCTTTTTACTAGACTCCTGATCTCATTGTTAGAGGAAAATCTAAATGGGAAATTTTTCTTTGGTAACTGCCCTGAAATTGATAGTTCTGGAGAGTTTGTTGGAGCACTGAGAAGTAAAGGGAGTAACTCGGGTAACACAAGCAAGGTGTACAAAAGGCTAGCTTTGGAATCATATCTTAACACATAGGTTGGCTTAATAGCTTTATATCACACTGCCTGTCATGGAGAGAGCCATAAATTATGATCTGAAATTTATATTTTAGAAAATATTATCATTCTTTTGTTTGGCCATAGCTATGGAGAAATGGAGATGGTCTTTTTAGACAATGAAGGATTTTGAGTAGTCAAAGAGATTCCTCGTTTTATATAGCATTTTATATTTTAAAATGTACTTTCCTTACCATAAAACTGTGATAAGACAAAATCATATCTGATATATTGTACATTTTCTAGTTCTTAATCCAAATTAATTAATTTTGTAGAGTTTTAAAGCAGCAACAAAAATCATGTTTTTCTTTATATCTTATCATCTTATAAGTTATAATCCATAATACAATAATTTATTATGAATAATTTTAAATGTATGATAGTTAAAACATGAACACAGAGAATAAGGTTATCAAATTTCTTTGGATACAAATTATTAGACATTGTGTTTGGTATCCTTTTAAAGTAATTTAAAGAAAACTTCGAGAATACACTTTATTTGGGTAGTCCAAAGCTGCATTCTTATTTGAGAACATGAGTTTTCTTCTGCATTTGAAAGGAATTATACTAAGTGTTTTTCTGTATTAAACAAATCCATGGCCTTTGGTAGGAGGGAGAGAGTATTTGCAGTATCTTTGCTGCTTTTTTTTAATTCCCAAAATAAATATGGAAAATATCCAAAATAAAAGGAGTGGAGGGTTGCTGTGGGAATTAGCCAGTGAAATCTGACAGCAGGGGCTACAAAGGACAAAATTTGGCATGAGCAAAAAAAAAAATGACAGAGCAGGTGCAGTAAAGACATCCATACCACCACTCATTTTAATGAAATGGTAACTAGATTTTTGGGAGAAGATTTTGAAAGCATTTGTTTTCACATTAAACACATTAAACATGGAACAAAAAGAGAAACATAGGGAATTAGAGGTGTCACTAATGTGGGTAGAAGGGTAAGAGAACAAAGAGGAAAATAAGACAGAAAAAATAAGGGAGAAAAAATTGTTAAATGAGAAAAGAAAATGAGATAGCAAATATATGAAATAGGGTAGCCCTAAGAAAAAGTGAAGCAGGTTTAAAAAAATATATATATATGTATATATGCATATATATACACATACACACACACACACTTATGTGTGTGTGTGTGTGTTACAAAAATCCCTCTTTTTTCTTCTTTGGAATATTAAAAATAAAAGAGGACAAATAAAAGACAAGTCTTCTGGAAAGTATTAAGTCTAACTGCTAGAGTGTTTTGTTTGACAGTGCAAGGAGAAGATCACTCCAGAGAGTGACTTAACTTTTTAACTCCACACATACCAGTTAAGGAGGCTGATCCTTCAGTTCTGTTGAGTCTTTTATGAGCATGTAATCCCATTGAAGTCAGTGGGAGTTCTCCATGTGCAGAAGGCTTGAAAAGACCACAGGGGATCCTAAGTAATGATAATTGGGATTCTCCACTGAGCTTAAGAAATATGGATGTTGAATGAGAAAGCTCAGAAGCCAGAGCCTTGGAGTCAACCAAAACACGATGCGTTTACCATAGGGCAAAAATAAGATGAACAAAAAAATCGCAGCAGGAACTTTATGGAAGAAGTAAAATCCATTCCTGAGATGGCTGAGCTCATGCCACACTGCTGACATATGTTTATACAAAACCAATTTGAGAATGTAAATACACAGTATAGAGCAAACTGTCAAACAGAGAGGCCAGTGAATTCTGAAAATTTATGAGTCAATCCAAATCTAAGTGAAATAACATGAACCTATGACAGCTATGCAGTCACTAAAACTAGAAGTTTGCTTTGTCAGTTAAACTTAAATGTCTTAAAAACCATCCTTCTGAAATATATACCAATCATAGGAATAGGGCTAACTGGTGTGTCTATATCAATAAGGCTGGCTAGGGACAAACAGCCTTTCTACATGAAAGTACTTTATGGCTGCAAAGCTACCTCTGGGCAAATCTCATTTTAGAAATGTCTGCAGAGTAACTGAAAGGAGACAAACCCTCTTTGACATGGGAAGGAATAGAAGCACTAATTTTGACCCCTGGCATACATACATGCATAATACCAATTCCTGCATTAGCAAAATGGAAAGAGTAAGGGACTTAGAATCAGAAGATTTTTGGTGAATTGATATATTCAGTGACAGTTTTTAGATCTCTAAAACAGGAGTCCTGTGAGAATCAAATGGTATAAGTAAGTATCTATCTCTTTGCAGGCCAGTAACTCCTGGGAACACTGAGGTATACTCACTAGTATCATCTCTTAGCCAATCAGAAAGTCTCTTTTATAAAGTGTTATCTACCTCTAGAAATGCATTTCAGCAATTATAGTGACCAAAGCAGAATTAATGATTTCTTCATTTTACTGTTCTGTTGAATCCCAAGGAAATACAGCCAAAAAAATCAATGTCAGATGGCTTCTATAGAAGATAATTTTAATGATGCTACAGTTTTCAAGTCACTCTGGGAAAAATATTTTTCATAACTGATCAATATGGTTAAGTAATACTTTTTCTTACTTAATATGACATTTGACCTCACTTATCTAGCTTCATATTTACTAATAAAGACTATTATTATAAAAATTAAGGCAAAATTTTTTCCAGTTTACATGTAAAAATAATTTTTAAATATTCATCTTTTGATATTTTGTAACTCATGTTTTCTATCTCCCTCCCCTTCCTCTCCCTCTCTAAAAAGGCAGATAATGATATAGATTGTTCATGTTATCATATAATACATTTATCCATGTCTCTGTTGTATGCAGATGCAAAGCATGGAATTCCATGCTTTGCATCTGCACACAACAGTCTCACATTAGCTATGTGCAAAAACCTCTCATTCTTTCCCCTCCTCCTCCAACTTCTCCCATTTCTTCCTTTTCCCCAAGAAGGCAGGTAATATGATATAGGTTGTACATATATTATCATATAGTACATTTTTCCATGTTGTAAAAGAAGACACATATTGCTTACACTAGAGAATAAAGTCATGGAGAAAATAAAGAGTAGTATGTTTCAATTTGTTTTTATGTGGTAGGTTTTTTTTTGTCATAAGCCTCTTGACATCATTCTGAATCCTTGCCTTGTTGATAATAGTTAACACAATCACAGTTGATCAACATACATTACTGTGTAACATATGTTACTGTGTCCAACATTCTTTTGATTCTGCTCATTTCACTTTACATCACTTCATACAAGTCTTTCCAGGATTTTATTTTTGTCATCATCTTATTTGTTATTTCTTGTGGCACATTAGATGAGATCCTGATAGAAAGAGACAAAGGATACATTCTTTGTCTTGAATATAGCTGATACATTGAATGAAGAGAACCTTGGAAAGGAATATTGTCCATTCTTTTCAACAACATGCTTTAGGCTAATCTGAGTACCTGACACCCTTCTATTTGTCTGAATATTTGCTTGAGGATGATGAGGAATGACAGGATGTATAATATGGATATGATGATGAGAAGACAACTTTTTCTCAAGGCTCAACTCATATGCTGCTTCCAATCAAAAGCCATACTTGATTTCTCAGGATATTAGTGCCCTCTCCTTTCTGAAATTATTTTGTATTTACTCAATTGTGTATATGTTTATTATCCCAAGAAAATATAAAGCCTAATGTTGTGAGGAAGATTACTTAATTATTATTTAGGAGGCCTAGCAGAAAGGGCTTGAGAATTCCAAATGGAATGGGGGAAGCAGGAAGTGTGGCCTCTCTCCCTGAGACAGACTCCATGGTGGTTGGGACAAGTTGGGAGACCTTAGAGGAAATGGAGTTTGTACCCTGATTCCCTGGGATCCTGAAGGAAGACTGTCATCTACTTGTGGGAGATTTTGGTAGAGACTATTAACCCCAACCTGAGTTGCAGGTTAACTTGGGCTGGGTTAGCTCCCAGAATCTACCCACCTAAAATAGTACAGATAGTGGTCCTGGAAGACCTGCAACATCGCTGGAGTGTGTCAGGACTCTGTTGTGAGGATACCCACTTCAGACCTGCTATTCTCTGGGCCCTGTCCTGCTTTATGTTTAGTTCAGTGTAGATAAGTCCCTCCCCTGACCCTGTGGTTTGCCCTTAGTCTGGAAGTGTAGAAACCCCTATTCCCATCCTTTAAAATACTTCCCTTAATTAAATTTGTTATAAACTCTTGTCATTTGCTTGCAAGTTTCCACAGGCCCTTGTCTAGATGGTGCAGGATGACAGGCCTAACTGTCACTTCTGTCACCAGACATTTTCCCTGGCAGTTAAACCCAGTCTCCCTAACTTGTTAAGTCCCCATCTTTTGTCATTCCTGTCTCCTACACACTCCACTAAACCCATATTTAATATTTAAGTTAACTGCCCTGGTTTTCCCCATAAGACTAGTACAGACTTATAGTTGTATCCTGATTTTTAGAGCATTGAGTCTTTTAGATAGTATTAGGCAAATATTGAATAAATAAATGAATTTAGTGAAATAATTTAAAAGATAACTTTTCTTGTCAAATATCTACTAATAATATCTTGTGAAAACTTGGGCAAACCCTCCAGACTGAGGTCTTACTTTCTGTGTTTTGTCAAGTGTTTATTGATTGGTTGTTCTCATGCCTAGAATGCAATTAGTTCTCAACTCCACCTCTTCAATAATCTATTTTCTTTCCAGATTTTTCTCAGCTGACCCTTTACATATGAATTCTAGAGGAAAGTAAATTGAACTTGGTATCTACAAGTCAAAGTTTGAATTTCAACTTTGTTATTAGCTCCATGGCTATTTCACTTAATTTCTGTGAGCCTCAGTTTTCTCTTCAACAAAATGAAGATAGCATAATTGTACTGTACGCTGTAGTATAGTCTGACCACCAACTTGTTAGTTAGTATAAAGAACAAGATTGATATCAAAGAAAGTAAAAATGAGAAAGTAAACACTGAACTGTCTCCCTCCTGACCTATGTAAATAAACTATTGGCTTGGAAAAAAGGAAAGAGAAAAATAAAGAAGAACATACATCAAAATGGATAATAACTATATCAAAAAGATGTTTGATTCAAACCAATAACCATAAGGAGGAGAACAAAATAACCCCAAAATCTTATTATTAAAAAACCCGAAGCAACAACAACAAAAACCCCATGATCTCTGTGGTAAGCAGAGACAGTTAAAAGAAAAACTGATTTTGAATATGTGTGCGTGTGTATGACTGAATATTTGTGTATGCACACACACATATGTCTTTTAAGCACTTATTAAATAGGAAAGTGAGATATCATGAGCAGTTTTTTATGTTAAAAACTGTAGAGAGAAAAATATTTTTTGCTGGAAACTTAGTAAGACATAATTAATTCAGAGCATCCCAAGACTATTCAAGAATAAAACTGGAAGAAGAATAAGAAACACAAAAGAAAGGAAAATCTCTGGCAGTACTTTTAGAACTTTTTTAAACGTTAAATAAAGTGAGACTAGATTTTTGATCCCAGCAAAATAGTTCCACCTGTACCACATGAGGAGGAAGATATAAAAACAAAGAAAACATGGCTAGTGAAAACGGCTGTAGTAAATGAAGTCTGAGGTGGAAAACGATTTTGAAGGCATTGAGGAATTATATCTTAAGATAATAAAAAGGGAGAGGGTAGAAAATTTGGGAAAAAAATCTCCAATGTTATTATTACAAAAATGATAACTTAGAAGGCATTTATATATGTTATCATATTTCATTTTTCCACCTTTCAAAAAATGTTTCTGAGCCCCATTTATATATATTTTCCTGGAAAGAAAAATGGCCATCTTTTTTTTTAACATCAAAGTCATTTTTGTAATGTTACATAGCTACAAGTCATGGAAGACAACTGTCTTCAAAAGAATTTGGTGAGCTATCATAAAATTTAAATTTAGTTTAATGGAAATTATTATTAATAATAAGAATAATTGTGTGTATATAAAATAGACATTCAGAAAATATTTATTAGTATTATATTATTTAATCTTCACTTTAGTATTGTGAGGACAATAGGGATATTTGGAGGGCTAGATCAGTAGTGATATCTAAAAAGCACTCCAAAAAACATTCTCTAAGGAATTTCTACAAGAAATTCTTTAAATTACTTTATTTTTGCAGATGGTTCATTTTCCATAGGAATAGCATTGTCTACATCAAAGTATTTAATGTGAATTGTAATCTAATATTGATTGATTGTGCACATAAGAAATGGTTTTACTAGTCCCATAAGTTCTTCAAGTATCTTTGCAAAAAATAAAATTGGTAGGGAGAGGTATTTCAATGGAAAATGTTAGAACTCCTCAGTGTATCAATATACTCTTCACATCATTTTAGCTTCTTCAATTCAAGATGGAAACACAGTAATACCAGATATTTTTGGAAGCTAATTGACATCAAACTACAGAGTATTTTAAATTTCCACATTCATTCAAATTTTACTAAATCACATTTTCATCATAAAAGTAAGTGTTTTACCAGTGTCTATTTGACTGGTTTAGAGAAAGGATGATGAAGAATTCAGTAAGATTAAATTTTAGTGTGTAAAATTACTCTGAGCTAACCCTAATCTATAAACTCACTACAGGATACACCTACTATAGAGGAACTAAAAAACAAAACACACAAAAGACATCACTAGGAATCTGAATTAAATGTAAATATTAACTCATTGCTAATATTTGCACTGACATGTAATTATGACAACAGATTAATGATGCTAAGCCTTAGAGACTTGCTTAACATGTATAATTTTTTGTACTGTACCTAGCACAGTAGTGGAAATATATACTGAAACAACTGTTCATAGGCAAATGCAAATATTCCTTAGTTAATCTGATTCCTTTGGGCTCACTGAAAATTTTGGAATGGTCCAATGCTTTTTTGTTTTTATTTTTTTCTCTAGCCCATCATGCTTCCATTTAATATGACCCTTTCTCTCTTTAGGCATATCTAACTTAAAAATTTTATAATCATAAGGAGCACAGTGGCCTTTTAAAATAATCTAGTGCAGTGCTGGTGAACCTTTGAGAGATCACATGCAAACTGCACCTTCAAGCCACCTGCAAACCCCCTGCATTATCCCATAGACCAGAGCAAGGATGTGTTCCCATTGGTCTGCTGGAAAGAAAGGAGGGGAATGCAAAAATGTCCTCTGGTGTGCTGGAGTGGGGGAACAGAGCAGCCCCCTCCATGCCACTGGGGCACACGTGCCACAACTTCACCAACACAGGTCTAGGGCAAGCATAATGTAGATAAAAATGAAAACATTCTGATAAACCACAAACTCTAGTGACTTTTACATTATTTCTTCATTCAGAAGAGCTTCCAATAGCCTACTAAAAAATCAAAATAAAATGTATTTTAATTCATCTGTTCAGTGCCCCACCAAAATTTCTTCCTCTTCTTTCCTTCCATTTTTTTTTAAATCAGTGACACTGACATTGAGCCAGTTACCAATTCTCTTTTTTTTAAATTCTTTTTATTTTTTTGTAAAAATTATCCATGGTTACATGATTCATGTTCTTACTTTCCCCTTCAACCCTCCCCCCAATACCTCCCCCCATAGCCAACACGGATTTCCACTGGGTTTAACATGTGTCATCTATCAAGACCTATCTCCAAATTGTTGATAGTTGCATAGGTGTAGTAGTTTCGAGTCTATATCCCCAACCATGTCCACCTCATCCCCTGTGTTCAAGCAGTTGTTTTTCTTCTGTGTTTCTACACCTGCAGTTCTTCCTCTGAATGAGGGTATCCTTCTTTTCCATAAATCCCTCAGAATTCTCCTGGGTCATTGCATTGCTGCTAGTACAGAAGTCCATTACATTCAATTGTACCACAGTGTATCAGTCTCTGTGTACAATATTCTTCTGGTTCTGTTCCTTTCACTCTGCATAAATTCCTGGAGGTCTTTCCAGTTCACATGGAATTCGTCCAGTTTATTATTTCTTTGAGCACAGTAGTAGTCCATCACCAGCATATACCACAATTTGTTCAGCCATTCCCCAATTAAAGGCATACCCTCATTTTCCAGTTTTTTTTTAAATTTTCCATTTCTTTAACATTAACTTGTCTTTGGCTTTTATTTTTTCTTTAACCCATTCGTTTTTTTTAAAATTCTAGTCCTTTTGTCTGCAACATCCAGACTGTAGCTCCCATTTATATCTATTGTTTTCCATTTGTATTTTGAGGCTCATGTGAAAAGCCACCTCTTTAAAGATGCATTTTATTTCCACTAGAGAAATATGATTTCTCCTTTCACCTGATCTCAGCCTTTTTGACTCCATTTGTATATTTATCATGTTTTTATTTTCATTATATTCATCTCTACATATATTATCTCTACATGAAAAAGAGGCTGGCTTGTAAAAGATTTCAGTGCACTGATCATGTGTCTCATTTATCAATATATCTTCCTCATTATCAAAAATAATTGTTTTATATACTTGACACATGCTTGTTAAATAGACAAATTATCAAGTAGATGAAAGAAAAGAATGAAATGCGGCTTGAATAACCACACTGATTTTAATATAGATTCATCTATTCCAAAGATCAAATCATGTTTCCATATATCACATCTGGAATAAATTCCTGATGTGATTATAACTATGAATATTAGTCTTTCTCCTGATCTCAGAGATATACAAATGATTCATCCTATAATTGAAAAAAAAAACTTCAGAATGTGAAAGAATGAAGAGAATGAGAAAAGCCACTTGAAATAATAAATAATGAGGTTACATTCATGTTTAAGATTTTAAAAAATATTTTCAAATATTTTCTCATTCTTCTTGGAGTTATTTATTTTAATTTAGAACTCAAAAATATTTAAAATTTAGAAACTTTATGAAGATATTACACTAATAGCAAACACATAAGTGTTTTGTTTATTAGCATTAGCAACTTGTTTTGATAAGACTATTTTCACTCTTCAAATAACTTTCTTCCCCAAAGCCCTTAGATTTAGATAATGCAAGTACGATTACTTCCATTTTAAAGTTCCTTTTAAACTGTGGAAGACAGTTCTCACTCATTGTAAGTATTTACAACTTTATTCTCCAGCTCAATTCTATTCATAGTCTTGTATAATGCTCAACCCTGGCAGTATTGTGTGCTTCACAGGAGCATGTGACAATATTTATTTAAGCAGCAGGTGGTGGTGAATTTGTCAAAGTGGACCATTTGTTACATTATCAAGACTAACTGAGGTATCAATTCATTTGAATTTCAGACCATGGCGACTGTTCAAAACCTGGCAGCCCGCAGGTTCGGCATCCAACTTGTAGCATATGCATTATGACTTGAACTCCAAAGAGAGAGAAATGATGGAAAGTAGAAATGTTTCAGCATCATTAAGCAGACTGATTCTACAGGAGTACTGCTGCCAGGACTTAGGTTATCTTTTTTTTATGTTATGGTCTTTTATAAAATTAGTTTTCCTTTGTGTAGTTGTTCTCTCTTTACTCTACATTTCAATAGCACATCCTGCTTATACCATTTGGCTGGCTTTTAACCATATGTCGCTACCTTTTGACATTTCCTACAACAGCATCTTGAATTATTAAACTTTTCATGCTTAAACATCTTTTTTTACCTCTGTGATAAAGTTTCATAATCCTTGTATTATTTTTGTTCTGATATTCATAGCATCAAATGTAGTTTTCTATATAGAAGGCACTTAATAAATGTTTGTTAATTAGTTGACTCATTAGAGATAATGCTTATTTATATTTTCCTACTACATACCAAAATTCTATCATAATAAGGGCTCCAAATAATTTTGAAATAAATAAGTAAATGCTAAAAGTCACACAATTCAGAAAGAACATAAGAAATACTGTCAAACATCACTGATATCTCAAAGTGGAAAAGATTCTGAATAAAAAGCAAAGACTATAGAAAATAATACAACTAAAAAAAGCCCCTTGTTATGATATATCTGTCACTAGTGACCCACAGGCATATGTTCTCTTGATAAAATCTTTATGAAAATGTTCTCTTATTCATTGGGGTGTCCTTGATGACTGTTATAGAAAAGATTATGCTTTTATGACCAGTTTTGTCAAATAAATGATGCAATTGACTAAGATAGAGACTTCAAGATGTTACTTTGTCTATTTTCTGATGTTTAACTTTAAAAAAGAAAAATTCCACTTCAAGGCTTTTCTTTAATAAACCATGTACCAGACATATCATAAGGATATACCCAATCCCATGCTTGTTGCATAAACAAATAAATTAATAAGTAAAGAAAAAAAATTCACCCATAACTGTTGAAGGGAATTTTCTTCAAATATTCCTTTTTGTGAATGGTATTGAGCAGATGCCATTATGCCCCAATTAATTACAAGATTCACATTCAGTAAAACTACATCAGTTTAAAAAAAAACTACATCAGTTTATCTATACATGTGTGTATCTATCTATTATATTGAAACACTATCATCATAGAAAAATCATCACTGAAAATAAGCCATAAAACAGTGAAAAGACTCATGGTAGGTGGAACCAGGACATACAATATTTCTAGTGATAACTTACTTAGAAAAATGACATTAAAAATATCACACATAATCCATATAAATTAAAGGAAGTATGCCAGAGTGAACGGTAGGCCATGGACAGCTTGAAGTGATTTCCTGGTTAAAATGAATTATAAAAAAATCACTGAAAGGTCTTCAGTATATTGAGTGAATAATTTGTTAGGAATTTGGAGAGGGACAGCTGGGTGGCTCAGTGGATAGAAAACTAGGCCTAGAGACAGGAGGTTATTGGTGCAAAGCTGGCCTCAGACACTTCCTCCTTACGTGACCACTGGACACTTAATTGTAATTGCCTAATTCTTACCAGTCTTCTGCCTTAGACAATATTGAGTACTGATTCTAACACAGAAGGTTAGGGTTTTTAATAAGAGAATTTATAGCAAGAAATGGGCAAGAACTGAAAAAAAAGATGACATCTCATAGATGTCTCCAGTGTTCAAGAATAGAACACATAAACAAAGAAACAAACAAAAAATAAATACTCAAGAGTATGTGTAAAAGACACTGGCATGACACAAGAAAAAAAAAGCTAACTGAAAATGTTAATATTTACTTTTTTGGCTATAATTATCGATAGAATATCATTCACTATTATCTGAATGGTGTTTTTAAAAGAATTTACCTATAAAATCTTGATATTTATTTCAGTATAGTAGTGACTATCTGTAGGGAAACAAAAAGACCAAAATAGTTAATAATATTATAATGGAAGAAAAAGAACAACCATAAATTAAAGTATTCTGAGAATATACAGTCCATGGGTTCTTTCGGTGATGAATATGTTGAAATCAAGTGTTATAAATTCAAAAATGTATAATTAATATACCAATCAACAAAATGCTGCATAACTAAAAGAAATCCTGGTATCAAGGCCTGAAACATTCAGGCCTTAAAAATCAGAATCAACCATTTAGAAAATAGTGATTTCATGAGAAATCAAGGAACAATAAAGCAGAATCAAGGGAATGAAAAAAAAGAGGAAATATCTTACTGAAGAAACTTACCTAGAAAATAGATCTCAGAGAGACAATGTGAAAATTATTGGACTACCTGAAAGCCATGATCAAGGAAAAATCTTGGTCATCATAATATAAGAAATTGACAGAAAACTGCCCAGACATCCTCGAATAAGAAAATAAAATTGAATTTAAAAGAATTCACAGATCTCATCCAGAAAGAAATACTCAAATGACAACTTCCAGGAATGTAATAGCTAAGTTCAAGAGGCACTAAGTCAAGGATAAAATACTGCAGACAGCCAGAAAGAAGTAATTCAAATACCACGGAGCTACAATCAGGATCAAATAGGACCTATTGGCTTCTACATTAAAGGATCAGAAGGCATGGGATATGATATTCAGGAAGGGAAAGATCTAGATTTGCAATGCAGAGTCACCTTTCTAGCAAAACTGAGTATATTCTTTCAGGGAAAAAGAAGACATTCTATAAGATAGAAGATTTTCAAAAGCACTGTGGTTTTTGCATTTTATACAGGATCATGTTGCACTTGAGACTAGAAACTATGTATATCAACCATCTATTTCATTACATTACCATATAATGCAAATAATGTATGAAAATATTTTTGTTTAGAAAACAGAAGATATGTCAAGGCATGAGAGGATTCTTAAATGCCTTCTATAGTGACATATAAGACAGGAAATCATATAATTACCAAGTCTTTATATATCACTTTTAGTTTAAAAAGCAGTTTATATATATAGTCAAATTTTGTCCTCACAATCAAAATGGGAAGTAGATTCTTTATTTTACCCATTTTGTAGATAATGAAATTGAGGCAGAAGAGGCAGAAGTCATGTAGCTAGTAGGTGTTTAAAGGAATATTTAGACTCAGGACTTCTACATTGTATATCTAAGGGCCTATTCATTGAACTAGTTAGCTGCCTTAAAAGAATAATGATAAATAATATCTAGGAGGTACAATGGATAAAGCATCAGACTTGGAGTCAGGAATACCTGACTACCTATGTGAATTTGGGCATGTCATTTGATACTTGCATAATTTTTGTAAAATCCAAGATTTAAAATTTTTGAGAGAAATTTCAGGAAAAGAAGCTTGTTAACCCCTCAAATAAAGAAAGTAAAGTGTTTGGAGAACGTGTCATGAAGAAATCTACACTGTATCAGAATATCCAGTATGTACTTTGGGATGTAATTAATTGAAATGAAGGGGGTTGAACATATCATTTATTCTGAATGTAAACTCTTATGCCAAAGGGAATTGCTCCTTAATTAGTTTTTGTCAATGTGCCTAGCAAACATTGGTGTTGTGCTCTCTCTTCTATTTCCCTCTTATCTCCAAGTATTGTAGTTTCCTCTTAGAGAATGCAATATTGTATGCACCTTTAGCTAGAAGACCTTTAGAGGTATAAACTAGTTATGTTAAATGATTCAATGGAGAGACTATTTTTCCAAAGAATCACAGGGGGGAGTGTGAAGATAGTATTAACTCTCCCCTTGTCTATTTTTAGTTAATCAAGTCAAGAACTTAAAGTACCCCTACTTACCATTAAGTATGAGAATTCAGGAGTCACTTACTAGATTAAAATAACACCTCCAAGGGCCACTTCCCACCCTACCTTGGGCAGTGCTAGGCAAAATGAAAGACTGTCATTGGATTTTGTGAAGGAGTGACAAGAAGTGTCATGGAAAAAGAAGCAAAAAAGACCAGATAAGCATGGCCTAGCATTCATTCCACTTCTGACTTATGGAGAGACTGGTTCTAAAGATTCATTCCTTCTTGGCATTTGCAGTGAATGGCTGAGATCCCTGCCTTGGCTTGAAGGAGACCTTTTCCCTGGATCCTGTGTTGACTTGATGGGTGAGTGGCTGAGATTCCTGGCTTGGCTTTGAACAAGGCTATATTGGTGGAACTCTGGCTGAAGGCATCACCAGGACCTCTGGCTGAGGATTACTGGGAAATCCACATGTAGGTTGGAATTGGGGAGGTCCTGCTGGGGCTGAGTTAGACACCAGAGAAGCATTTAGGGTGGTAGGCTAGACAATTCTCTATCTTCTTACATTTTTCCACCTTCACTCTCTCTTCCTCTTTGTAAATAAAACTGCAAAAATTCATTTTGACTTAAGCTGTAATATTTTTAAATCACTGACCACAATATTACTTTATGATTCTCATATTTAGCTAAAAACCCTAAATTTAACTTTTACACAGTTTGCCTCAGTTTTCTTATCTATAAAATGAATTGGAGAAGGAAATAGCAAAACCACTCTAGTATCTTTTGAAGAAAATCCCAAATGAGATCACGAAAGTGTACACAACTGAAATAACTAAATAAAAGTTATGTAGTGTGCCTAACACTGTACTAAGTGCTTTATTATGAATATTATTTCTGATAAAGGTACTAATTATATATATATATATATATTTTTTAAACAGATGAGGAAATTGACGAGACAGAACATTTTTTCCAGGGTCACAAAACAGGTAAGTATCTGAGGATAGATTTGAACAAGGGTTTTCATGATACTAGGACCAGGGCTATATCCACTTAAAAAGCTGCCTCACTGAGTTCAGTGATTAATATTAACAATAGACTCATAGGCAAGGTGCTCATCAGTGCTTCAAACCCTCCCTGGGTCTATCCATTAGAAAGGAAATTTCAGTGTCACTGCGTGAATACAGAGGACTAGGAGAGAGAATAATAGTTTATCCTAAGAGAGGATTTTAAATGCTATCCAAAGCTTTTTAAGCTATGTAAGTGTTAGAGACAACTCAGTCAAGTTATGGTGATTAATTTACAAATAAATTAATCAAAATGTTGTTTTCTAATAGGGAGTTAGTGTCTTATATGAGTTATGAACTGTCTTTGATTGGACTTTTAAGTCTCCATTCTCTGAACTTGGATATTGTGCTTTTGCAGTAAGAGTTCCATTTAATCTTGGCAATGCTTCAAACTTGGTTCAAAATTTAGAAATTGTATATTGAGTGGGTTTTAAACTTGGCAAGACTAATTCTCCCATTCCCAGCTGTTAACTACCCATATTTTTCATTGCTTTGGCTCTTACCACCATGACTTGTGACATGTTCATATGCTCTCATATAAATTTCTCCAAAATTCACAGTGATTAAGTTCCTAGACCTACTGAAGACATCTGTCAGTCTGCTGTGAAAAGAGTGCCATGAAAAGTGTGGTTTAAAAGTGTGAAAACATTTACAGGCAGAATGATCACTTCTAATTTTAGGACAGGAATTAATGTAAGACAAAACAATGTTATATAGTGAAAAACTCTCTCTGAGATCAGAGGATGTTAATTCAAATCTTATGCTTCTGGTAGCAACTACCTGTGTGAATTTGACCATTTCACATCATCTCTTTGAGACTCATTTTCCTCAAATTCAAAACCAGAAGGCTGAACTAAAAGGGCTCTGTTCTAGCTCCAGTTCAGTATTTCTAAGTTCAATCCAAATTTCTACCTGTAAATAAGGAGGAAGTGAGATTCAAAATGTCATGCCCACATACCCACATACCCTCTGACATCAAACATGTTGGAGAATACCCTCGTGCCATAATTGAACAACTTTTATTTATTAACAAACATTTATTTACATCCTATCATGTTCATAGCATCATTATCATTTTTTTTAACCTGGTAAAGGAATGTACAATAGCAGGGCTTGTGCAATTAAAAAAAATTCCATTTTTTCTCATATCACAAAGATAATTTATTACCTTATTTAAAAATTTCTAATATTTTATTGCTGAGAAAAAAATCTCAATAACTATATTCTTGTCTTTTTCGTGTCCAGGAGAATTCATATCTACCTCCCCTTTGTATATAAAGGCCAATAGAGTGGTATGATGCTTTGAGAAAGGATACATAAGTGGATTTCACAGAAGTTACTCTGCCTAGGGCTTGCACCATGGTGGTTGTCAGTTTACACTAATAATTCTTCCACAAACTCAGCAGGAGAAACCCGTATCTAATCTCAGCCATCTGGGAGACATACTTCCTACTCTTTGCTATAACAATTATCAAAGCAAAGTAGTCCATCAAGGCAATCTACTTACTAAGAGGGATTGTTTGAGAATTTGAGAATTGTTTGAGAATATCCTGTATTTTCCTCTTCCCTCTTATAATATGTGGGAAGATATAGACAATGCAATGGCAATAGAGAAGCTATAATGTATCATAACAAATTTGTGGTAAGCAAATACAGAATAACATACCTTTGGTAAGAAATTTAAGATAATCTAAATTGTTTTCTTTTTTTTTAAATAAAACTCCTAGAGTCAGCTATTTTTCTTGGCAAATTATTTGGTGTGATGCTCTTCTTGATTTCAACTTTAGCATAGATCCATTCATTCTGATTCTATTATAAAAGGTTACAGATATATTAACAGTCTAATTATAGGAATAATCATAGAAACTATTATCTGCACCCCATAGTCAGAAATAGTGAATGTGGGATTTAATGATGGTTTGGAAATTCAAGATGTGTGTATCATCTCTCATAAAAAAATATTTTCTATCATCTATACATAATCAATTTTCACCCAAAATTGTATTGGGTTTTGAACTTGTTCTACTTGTCATATCATGTAAATGGATTAGGAGAGTGCTGGTATTGAGTATTCATAGATCTGGCATCTTTAAATGATCTCTGTGTTTAAGGCATGTGCTATGGCCTCAATAGTTTTATATTTTTTCAATTGAATTTGATTTTGAATTTGAAATGTTTTCCTAACCTTGGGACCCAATCACTCTAGTTATGATGTAATCCATGTTCAGTTCCAGTTATGTCAGACTCTTTATGATCTCATTTGGGTTTGTTTTGTGTTTTTTTTTAAATGCTAGAGAAGATCCCATTTCCTTCTCCATCTTGTTTTACAGATGAGGAAACTGAGGCAACACAGTATTAAATTATTTGTCCAGGGTTGTACCACTAGTAAGTGACTGAGGCCAGATTTGAAATGAGATAGATCTTCCTGACTCCAGGTTTAGACCTCTATCAAGAAAAAAAAGAGAGAGTTATCACACTCTTGGGTGTGGTAATGCCAAATAAGAATACCTTCAATGGATCTAGGTCCCAGGAAAAACAAAAGACCTTGTAGTCATTTCCATCATATGTAGAGAGTTACTGGGAAGAAGTGACATTCTAGGTATGAACCACCTTTTATCACATAAGATTGAATTTAAATGATATGAGTTTCCTATGAAGTACATTAAATTATTTCCCTTAAAATACATAAATATAATATTACAAATATAGTTTCTGTAGATTGAAAAAGGCATACTCCTCAAATATATCTATAACCATTTCCCCAAAGTATTCAGATTTCATTGTGAATAATAAATAAAAACTACAAAATACAAAATAATAAAATACATTATTTAGAATTGCTAATCTGTAGTAGCTTCTTGAGAATAAATATTTTCACCAATCAATGGCTAAAGAATATGTAATTATTATAACATGGTGACCTATTGATTTTTTTGATTTTGAAAAAATATCCTCATTCTTATAAAATTCATTAACCATGAGATTACATGATTTTTCTTTTATAATTTTAAACCCTTATCTTCTCTAAGAAATCAATTCCTTTTTGTCCATAATATTTTTCTCTAATTACATCTAAAAAACCATTTTAACCCTTTTAAGAAAATTTTGAACTAAATTTCCCACTCTGCTTCCTTTCTTCCTTCCTCACTGAGATAGCAAAGCAATCTGATATAGATTTCAATTGTGGAATAATATAAAACATTTTACATATTTATTATTTTATGGAATAGACCTTGAAACAAAAAATGAAGAAAGTAAGTAAAATATAGCATATTTCAGTCTGCATTCAGATTCCATCAATTCTTTTTCTGGTAACTAAGGATATATTTCATAATGAGTCCTTGAGGATTGTCTTGGATCATTGTAGTGCTAATGAGAGCCAAGTCATTAACAATTGTTCATATCATCATATAATATTACAGTTATTGTGTACAATGTAGTCCTAGTTTGTTCTCTTCACTCTGCATCAGTTCATGTAGGCCTTTCCAGATTTTTCTGCATTCATCCTCATTATATCTTACAGCACAAAAGTATTCAATAGCAATCATATATCATAATTGGTTCAGCAATTCTCTGACATCCTTCAATTAAATATTATTCCACCAATCTTATTCCACCACAAAAAGAGCTGCTATAAACATTTTTGTACTAATAGATCCTTTTTCTTTTTTAAAAAAATTCTAACTGGGCTACAGTACTAGTATTGTATTGTTAGATCAAAGAGTATGCACAGTTTTAAAGCCCTTTGGGCATAGTTTCAAATCACTCTCCAGTATGGTTGGATCACTGCATAACTTCAACAACAATGCATCAGTGTCACACTCCTTAAAACGTTTATTATTTTCCTTTTTCTGTCATGATAACCAAGCTGATAGTTTATGTCCTGGTACTGTACAGTTATTTTAATTTTCATTTCTCTAATCAAGTGATTTAGATCATTTTTTTCATTTGACTATAGAGCACTTTGATGTTTTCCACTGAAAACTGTCTTTTCATATCTTTTTACCATTGACTTATATTCTTATAAATTTTACTCAGTTCTCTACATATTAAAGAAATGAGGCCTTTTTCTGAGATATTTGTTGTAAAATTTTTCCCAGATTTCTGCTTTTCTTCTAATCTTGGCTATATTGGTTTTGTTTGTGTGAACCCTTTTTAATTTATTATAATCAAAAGTATCTATTTTACATCCTATAATGGTCTAAATCTTTTGTTTTGTCATAAAATCTTCCCTTAGGTATAGATCTGACAGGTATACTATTCTATGCTCCTCTAATTTGCTTATCATAGGATCTTTTAGTTATAAATCATATATCTATTTTGACCTTATCTTGGTATATAGTGTGAGATATATATCCAATCTTTTTCATATTTTTTCCAGTTTTCCCAGCAGTTTTTGTCAAATGGTGATTGCTTGTCCCAAGACACCTTGACTAGGAGAATAACCATAATTTGTGGGCTAGATGTAGCTCCCAAGACAGGTTCCAACTGTTTCTTGTTAAAAAAATGTGTGGTAACCACATATGCTCACAGTACTCCTTATTTCATCTCTACTAAAGCAGTGTATAGAAGATCATCAGGATCTTATATGAATATTAAATTTATTACTGTTATTACCTACATCTCCATTAGTTTTTTTGGTTGCCACTCTATAACCACTTTTTATCTTGTATTTAACTCTCTAAGACTCTGTCCACGGACCCTCTTCTTTTCTCTTTTTATATATGCTCTCAGTGATCTCCTCAGAGTCATTGAGTTAAATATTCTAGGTCTATGGAGCACAGATTTATATATTTAGTTCAAATCTCTTGATCTCGAGTCCCACAACACAAACTATTATGCATTTCAAACCAGATATGTAAGAGATATCTTACCTTTAACATGTCTAGAACAGAACCTAATATCTTTCCTCTCCCCCAATTATTCCTCTTCTAAACTTCCATGTTACAGTGATATTTGTTTATTTTTCTTTTCTCCTTGGTTCATAAGATATGTGTTACCTGGGACTTCTCAACCAACACATCCAATCAGTTGACAAATATTTTTTTCTTTCTCTCTGTTTCTCTTTAATCTAAACATTTTTTCTACTTACATGGCAACCAATGAAATTCTGGCCACCATCAACTCTCATAGGTACTATTGCAACATCCTCCTAATAAGTCCTCTGGCTTAAAGTCTCCATTCCAATCCATTCTTCACACAGCCATCAATGTGATTTTCCTTGATCACAGGGATGAGGATTCCATTCATCTAATCAATACTTTCCAATGTCTCCCTAATGCATCTAGGGTAAAATATAAGCACAGCTCATTGCTTTGCAAGGTCTTCACAATTTCATCCCAACATTGCCTACCATTATAAATCTCCAAACTCTATGATCCATCAAAACTAGGCAACTCTCTGTTCCTCATTCATACTAGTAAATCTCCTGCTTCCATAACCTTGCACTAACTGCCACATAAGCCACATTGCATTTCCTCATCAACTACACCTCACCAAATTCCAAAATTCCTTCAAGATCCATCTCAAGCACCATCATTAACATAACTTTTTTATTCCCCCAATTTCTAGTGCCCTCTCTCACTAACAACTTTGTTTATAGTAAACATATATGTATATGTGAATATATTTACACAAATATATATACACTTATCAATAGCTATATCCATGACTATACACATACCCTCATTTATTCTGCATACTCAACATATTTATTTTGTGTATACTTTTCATTCCTAAAATGTCTCATCCAATTGAATGTAATAAAATCTAGCAAACTTTTCAAATGAACATTTTAGCATATTTAAGATGCCCCCCCCAGCTTTAATTTTTGGGCTGAATGCTTATGTATCAAAGTTAGAATTTATTTGAAGACCTGGTAGGAGTGTTCCTTTAGTCATTTACATGGTTTTCTATGGAATATTTATGGGAAAGAATAGAAAAAAATATTATGTAATGTTAGGATCATGTAAAAGGGTTGTGATCTCTACCTAGAGAAGGAGCAATTACACTAAAGAGAGAACACATTTATGGAAGTGCAATTATAATGCAAGAGGAGATAATATTATTTAAATTAATCTTATATAAAAAATCACCCCCAATAGGTTATTTTTAATAGTAAGTGTATATTTATCTGTTTTATAAAGAAAAGTTTATTATCATCATAATGCCAAATTTGCTTTAAAAATATTTAAAGTGTAGTACACGTGCATAGATAAGTTTACACAAAGATAATATTAATTTAATTGCAATGTAATTATCTATTGATAAAGCAAGGTTACTGTTAAAGAGCTTAATTGTGACAGTGTTGATTATACTAGAAAACCAGCTTGGGATTTTATTTTTTACAGGAGTACTAGCATAAGCAGTTATTATTTTTTTTTTGGAAACTAATATTGAGTCTGACTGGAAAGCAAGCAGCAGTCTTTGGCTCTTTTCTCACAGGGATATTGTTGCCCAATGCTTTCATAATCTATGCCCTTTGAGGAAAGACAAACTTGTGACTGTTCCCTTCCTGAGCTGGTATTTAGCCAATCATTGCACAGAAGGTGGGCCATTTAAAAAGGGTCATCCCATGATCCAAATCTAGTTGATCTTTCCCCTTGAGCTAAGGCTAGTTTGTACCATTCTATGAAGGCATGTGGCGTTGCAAACACATGGTTACCCAATTGGGTCCAACAATTTGGATAAAGCCTCAGCTTTATCTAATCTGCTAATTAACTTTTTGACTTAATTGTGTGTTCACCCCTATCCTGTTTATTTAGCTGCAGCATGTGGTGATTGCTAATTAGGTATAACCTGTTGGCTTTTAGACTTGGCATTCTTTATTAGTGTTAGTTTTCCTATAATCTGGGGATTCACTTACGTGCTGATAAACTGATCCTTTACCCTTCTGTTTGTTGATCCATGTCTCTTTTTTGTCATTACTGTTCCCTGGGGAAACATGGATAATTATGCTTATCATACCTTACATAAGAGCTTTCAACAAAAGTTCTTCACCCAATATGAAGGCAGAGGTAGGCTAATGGAAGCAATCTGAAGCACAAACCCAGGAGACACTATCCTTTCCAGTTTAGTGACTCACAGACATGACGAATAATCTCTTTATACCTATATTTCTCCAACTGCAAAACAGTAATAGATATCGTAGAGAATGCCTTCTTTTATTCAATTTACATAGATTCTTATAGAATAAGGAAGGCAATAGAACTGAAAGCACTTAGAACTTATTGAAAGGAAGTACAGAATCAATTTAGGAAATGGATTTATTTAATTGACATTAAGTATTCGGTTTCTTATCGGTGTGTGTATATGTGTGTGTAAGAAAGGAGAGAGAGAGAGAGAGAGAGAGAGAGAGAGAGAGAGAGAGAGAGAGAGAGAGAGAGAGGCCGGAGGTAGGGAAAGAGGAAGAGGGAGAATGAGAGAGAGAGAGAGCTTCTTAAGCTGCTTCATTCTGCTGTATATAGCTACATCCTTTGGGGAGATTAGGACACAAACCAATGACCCAGTGTTTTAAACATCTTTTCTCATCATTGAAACTCTAGATATCTTGCCTACTTTGCACCCAATATGTTTGGTGCCCTTCCTACTCATTTGCAAATAAGTACATAAAAAATAATACTGGTTTTGTACTCATCCCACTCCTGAAGACAACTTCTGTTTTCCCAAAACAAGTTTTCTTATGAATAAAAGCCTACCTTCTGAAAAAAAAATTAATCCATTGATTGAAATAAGCAATTATGTATATATTTATATTTGCTATATATATATGTCAACAGATACATATTTTGTATATTATATGTATGATATAGTCAAATATACATGATATAACCTATATATATGTGATATTGTGTATATATATATATTTTTGGGGGGGTGAGGGAGTTATCCAGTTGATGTTCCTCTGAAATTACACATCGAATCTTGTTTTATCAGTTATTGAAATGACCCTGACAAAACCTGTACTCTGATAATTAGCTATAACAAGTACTATTGATCATATATCACAAAATGAAAAGTAGAAATTAGAATCATTAAGATGAATATTGAGGAAGGTCTTAAAAAGTGTTCATAAAATCAATATTTTACCTTTGCTACTCAGGAATAACAGAGCATTAGATCATAACGAAATATGCATAATGTCCGCACAGATACTTTAGAAGTCTAATCTTCAAGAAATACCTCATCCTGCTATATAACATCAATAAATCAATTTTAAAAGTATGTATTAAGCACTTAAATAATATTGGCAAATAGCATTTCTGAATTCCATTTGTAGGGTAGATTGGCATCTATGAATACAATCCCTCTGAAACCATAGTATTTGAATGGAGGGTGGGTATTATAAATAAATTCATCATAGCTTTAATTTGAATGCCTCCATTGAATCATTTTGGAGCATGGATATGACTGGATTCCTGAAAGCTATTCTTCGATAGTTCTTCTAGGTCCTATCAAACTAGAAAGGTTCTAAATGAGATTGGAAAGACAAATAATCTGAGAATAGGGCTAATTTAGTTTGGAGGAGTGGAGTTTAGGATCTGCTGAGGATGTTTGCCAAAAGTCATGGGCAATCAGAATTCAAACTGAGGTCTTCTCCTTGGGAATGCAAAAGGTTATCTTTAAATGATTTAATTTCTTTGTTGAAAACTCTAGGGAGTACTTCTCTATCTTTGACAATAGAAACAATTTAAAGAGAATAAGCTAGATGACTCAGTGAATAGAATACTAGGCTCCAGTTCCTGAGTTCAACTTTGTCTTCAAATACTAGAGGCCTGACAATGGGGAAGTCACTTAACCCTGTTCCCCTCAGTTTCTTCTTCTGTAAAATAAGTCAGGGAAGGAAATGGCCAACCACTTTAGTAGCACTGCTAATAATAATCCAAATGGGGTCACAAAGAGTCAGACATGATTGAAACGATTCAACAACAAAATAAGAGAATGACTTATGCGTACAGTTATCTGTTAACCATTTATCCCATTAAAAATTAGACAAAAAAAACCCTGATGGAGGAAATTACTTATTCTCTACACATACCCTCAAATTCCACAAAATGTATTTATTATAACAAATCTTGCTATCAGCAAAGATACTATGTTAATGAATGTTGGGAAAACTTTGTGGATGCTAACTGACCTTGTCAATATTTAGGAAAAGGCTTTCAATGAGTAAGGTGATAATGTTCTCAACTCTTCTCTCTCCAGTATTCTTTGTCAGAGAAAGAGCTACCTGGAGACGAGATATGGAAAAGAAAAAAAAACTTAGATATTCCCTGACTTTATGGCATTTATATCATTGTAGGAGAGATAATATATGTCTATACAAACAAGACAGATATAAGGTAATGTCTCATAAGGAGGCAGGGACAGGCAGTAAGTATAAAGGCAGAGAGATGGGAAGTAGGGGACAGTTGTGAGGAATATTCAGAAAGCCAGTATGACCATAATTTAGAGAGCATGGAGGAGATTCATATGTAATAGCACTGGAAACATAGGAAAGGCCATGTCATGCAAATGTTTAAATGATAAACACAGATCATGGTTAACTCTAGCAGTAAGAGAGAGTCCCCAGAATTTGATTGGGGGTTGGGGAATATGTGGCCAGACCTGCCATATAGAAAATTACTTTGGCAGCTGTGTGGAGAATGGATTAAAGTAGGGAGAAGTTTGAATCATGGAGATGAATTAGGCGACTATTACATTAGTTAATATGTAAGTTTAGCATGGAATGTTGTACCCCCAAATTATAGAAGTGCTTCAGGCCAAACTGTAAGCAGGCTTGTTTGCATTTTTGTTAATACTAAACCTCAAAGACCATGATAAGACCCTGACATCAAAGAGGACCCTTGAGAGAATTATCCCCCTTGGATTCTCCCCTAGGTATGGAGATGGACATAGATATACATATTCTGGTTATGCCCCAATTATCATCTGGTTGAAATCTAAGCAATCTGCCTGTCCCCTAAGCTATGCCCTATGTCTGCCGGACATAACACACCTCTCTGACAATGGTCAGGTGATCAAACCCCACTTTTGCCTGAATTCATACCCTCCTTGAGTCACATACCACTTGCTATAAATAAAGTATAGAAACTCCAGAATCCATGCCCCCCACAAGTTGATAAACATTTAGTAAGTGCCTAAAATACACCAGAAGCTTGGAAAAGCACCAATGCTAAAGAAAATATGACAATCCCTCTTCATAACATGGGAAGACAACATACAAACAACTATACAAACTATATACTCTATAAATTAGGAATGATCAACAGAGAGGATACTATAGAAAGAGAGATCTTAGTTGGAATTAAAAAAAAACACAACAGGAGGCAATGAAGAGGAGGGAAGAATTCCAGGAATGAGAGATAACAAGTAAAAATTCCTGGAAGGAGAGAGAGGAAGAGGAAGAACAGGAAGAGGAGGAGGAGGAAGAAAAAGAAGAAGAAGGAGGAGGAGGAGGAGGGGAAGAAGAAGGAAGAAACAAAGAGTGTGGAAGAGGAGTGAGTTTAGGGATAGAGAGAATAAATTCTGTTTTGGACATTTTGAGTTTTAAATGCCCATAGCTCTGAATGTGTAATAGTCAGTTAATAATGATGGAGTCCATATAGGAATCTGGAAGTTATCTACATAGAGATGATAATCAAACTCTGGGTGCTGATGACAATACCAAGTGAAAAAGTATAGAATAAATACAGAAAACAGACTAGGGATATTTAAAAAATTAGGGCAATGATTATCCAATTAAAGAGGCTGAGGTGGTCAGACAAGTAAAAGTAATAAGATATAATAATGTCACAAAAAGTCAGAAAGGAGAATATTCAGGAGAAGTGATTAGCACTATCATGTAATAGAGAGGTGTCAAACTTGCTCAGCTGACCTGCTGAGTGTGATTAAAACATTAAAATGACTGGGAAATATTTAACAAATAATTAAAAATAAAATATGATATATGATAAAAATAAAATGTGAACTCCAGTTGAGAAATAGCATTTATGAAAAGATTTTTAAAAGAGAGAAAAAAATTTAAAAAGCTGGGTAATAACACATGCTTAAATGAGACCATATAGATGTTATTGTTTTAAGGATAGATAGGGGTCACACCTGGAATCAGAAAGACCTGAGTTCAAAACAGGGACAAGTCACTTAACCTTGTTTTCCTCAGTTTCTTCATCTATGAAACGACCTGGAGAAGGAAATAGCAAAGCACTCCAGGATCTTTGCCAAGATAACCCTTCATTGGATAATGAAGAGTCAGATACTGAGCAATAGACTACTTTTTACAAAAATGCCATGCTGTTTCTAGTTGAAGAGTATCACTACATTTATTTTACTCTTGAGAAGGTTGTAAAGGTCTTTTGTGTATTCATCCTAAGAATGTTATTTACTAGCTAAGTTATATGAACAGCATTTTGCTTTTTCTCCCTTTTAAAGGCAATGTTGGGTACTCAGTACCTAAAGAGAAAGGTTCTTTATTATCTGCTCTGTCACCTGCAAAGGAAATGTGGTTACTAAAACCTTTAGAATAACTGCCAGTACCTCTCTGCTCTGAGTGCAGAGAGAGCTTAATGGAAGGTCATCGCTTAAATCATATTTGCAATGCAGAAGAACTAGTTACTATAGAAAGAAGCAAAGACAAACAACCAGCTTGGCATTTAGAAACATTTACCAAACATAAGCTGAGAAAGGGCTATTGCCCTGAGAAAGAGCAGGATGGGCAATTTTTACAGCAGACACTTAAAAAGCTTTCTATTAAATATTCTAGGAAACAAAGAACAAGTATTTCAGAACAGACTTATGTCCAATTATGGTACATATTATCTTTTTTTCAGTTATTAATCCTTTCTAGTTCTAAAATATGCTGAGATTAAATTTACTACATTCTTAACATATAGGGATCATAGACTTTGAGTTGAAAGGAACCTTAATGGTTATATAGTCCAACTCCCTCATTTTTCATTTGAGAAAACTAAGGCCCAGAGAAGAGAAATTACTCAAGGGTACAGACTATTAAGAGACATCAATATGGGTATTCAGATGCATTGTTTAAAAGTCTTACTCTTACTATCACACACTGTGTCAACTTAAGGACTTTTAAAAGCTTGAATGAAAACTTAAAAGAAATAGAAGACATAGGTTTGCTTTAGTTCGAACATTAGATATATATGTTTACTTCTCTGCCATACATAATTTTGAAGAAAACAACGAGCAGAACCAAACACTATCAGTTTTCTCAAGAGCTCTGAAAAGATTGGATGGAATAATATCCAAGAAATATTTGTCCTAGGTAGTGATGTTGTGAGATGAAGCTGTCTTGCAGGGAAAACAAGGAAGAAGGAAGAAAAGTCAATAGTTGTCTCTGAAAGGTCAATAGACCTATATAAAGCAATTTGGGTGGAGGAAGAATGTGTTAGTAGTAAGCATATGGTTCCCACCTAACATATCACAGTTTTTCTTCATAGTGTTTGAAGATTTGGGCCAACTAGGAATAGAATACTTATCCTACATGTCTGATCAATATTAAATGTCAAGTAATATGAAAGAAAATGGAAAACCACTCTAATATCTTTGCCAAGAGAATCCCAAATGGGGTCATGAACAGCTGGACATGACTGAAATGAATGAACAACAATATGAGAGTCAGACAAAGAGTGTCCTAGAAACTGGGTACAAGTCCCACCCAAAGGTTTCTATAAACTTGGGCAAATCACTGAACCTTTCAATGTAAGCTATTCTCTAAAACATTAAATTGCACTGAAAGTGTTTCCCTGAATGGATCAGAGATGCTTCCTCACTTATACATTCACTGTAATAATGAAAAAAAAATAGGTCCAGTCCTTATCTCTAACCCTGTCCTAAATGTGATAATTTTGGGATGATAGATTGTGACTACAGTATATATCTTAGTGCTATGAAAAATATCAATATAATTCATTTACTATACTTAGTAGGTAGAATACTTATGAGAGTTAAGAAACTTACAAATGAATTATTATAGAAAATACAGTTATTGACCTCAAAGATCATATATTCTAACAGCAGCCAGCAAAAACACAAATATGTAGAAACATAAAAACACTGAAACAGTGGAAAAGGGCAGTGACATGACTAACAGTTTCTGTTCCTAGGGCAAGTGGTAGCATGCTAATAGCGTGTGTTCCCCTATAGTGCTTTTGAGATCTTGGACCAATGTACTAGTTATTCTCTAAATTCCTTGTATTAGAGAAAAGTTGTATTTATTAATACACCTAAAGAACACTGACCATATTTCTCAAGAAAATATTCTTAATATTTTTGCAAACTGGAAAATTTTAGCAGAGTGGATCCCTATGTAATAATAAGAAGGGGAGCCTAGTAACCAATGTTATGATAGAGGGGAGAGAGAGAGAGTCTGTCACTTAGGTTGGAACCTTTGGCATTCCCACTCCTAAGCATCTTCCTTCTCCCCTTCTCCTTCTGTTTCTATTTCTATTTATTTCTATTTCTATTTCTATTTCTATCCTTTTCTATAATTGTAAGTTAGACCTGAAAGGGTCTTTCAGCAAGGTTGGGTAATGGGGGAAGGAAAGTAAGAGATTGCTCCCCAAATGGAGTCCAAACACTTATCTTAACACTTACATGGAATGCGATGGAATCTTTGACCAGGGAATTAGGGTTTCAATGTCCAAAGAAAGATCCTCAGGAAGCCCTCAGGACTGGATTCGAACTGAGATGTCCACTGCTGGAACCCTTTTTACTCCTCCTCCTTCCCTCTAGAGCCTTTCCCAGAATCCTCTCTGTTCTCAATAATCACCAACTGTCACCAACCATTGGTCACTCCTTCTCTGGCTCTTTTTGTCCCATCCCCCTTGCACAAATCCCATCCTTACACCTAACATTTAGTTTTCTAATCCCTTTAGTTTTAAAAATTACTTAAGACTTCCCATCAAAATACCTTTTATTTATGTTGATTACATACATCATTTGCTATATTAGAAATTAAAATATTTTAGTGATATTAAGGAAAACAATTTTGACCTTGTGGATCCCTGAAAGAACCACTAGGCATTCATGAACAACTTAATAAATTGTTCTCTTAGAATAAATTACACCTGGGGAGGCAGAGTCAAGATGGTGACACAGACCCAGCAAAAGGCCAGACCTCTGAAAACCCTTCCAAAACAATAAAAAACAAAGCGCTTAGAGGGGACAGAAAAGCAACTCTAACAATAGGACAAAGCTAGGGGAACCTCCTGTTGAATTCAAATTAAAAGGTATACCAAGGGATTCTGGGAAGATGGTGGCTTAGATTGAGCGAATCTTAAAACCACCACACCCTTATACACCAAGATAGAAAAAAAAAATGAGCTTCCAGAAGAAAGAGGACCAAATCTAATAACAGAACAGAGCAGGGAGAACCCTACTACAGCACAACTAAAGAGGTACACCAAGAAAAAGGCTTCAATTCTTAAACTGTCGGGTATGAGGGTGTAGAAGGGGAATCCTCATGTGCTTTGCAGAGTCTCTAGCAGCCCGGAAATCTCAGGGCGTGTGGGTGCACTGGCCCAGAGAGAGGGCCTTGCTGGTGCCAGACTTGGGGAGTTGAACACAGGCACTGGAGAAGTGACTGGAGGAGAAAACCAGAGAAACACAGCAAAAGACTACCAGAAGATGGTGGCTTAGAGAGGGCCAAACCTCAGACTGCAGCAGCTTGGCTTCCTCATACCAAGATAGAGAATGAAGGGCTTCAGGAGGAAAGAAAACCAGATCCAACACAAGGACAGTGCAGGGGACCCCACTGCTGGACCACTCAGCTAAGCAAAAAACGCTCCTTCTTGTCCCCCTATAGTTTTTTTTTTCTCCTCTCTATGTTTTAGCCTCAGGGCAGATTAAGAAACTAATTCAATCAATACAGGCTTGATAACATGAATCAGACAGACAAGAAGTCTTCAGAGGGCAGAGAAAGTAACTACAAACCTCCATTGCCAGCTGGGGGAAAGAGCTTTCATCAAAGATCATTAAATACATCTGCTCAAACTAGCAGAACAAAAATGGAAAAAATATGAATAAGCAACAGAAAAAGAGAAAAGAAATGACAATTGACAGCTTCTTTCAGGGAAGTGAAAAGAGAGCAAATGAAATAGAAATAGAAGAAGAAGAAGTAGTTCCAGAACTGGACACAGGAAGATCTCAAAATTCAATTAATTCAAGAAATTCAGGAACTCAAAAACAATCAAGAGAGGCAAGAGAGGCAGAAGACAATTTGAAAAAGGAAATACATGAATTAAAATAAGAAAATAAAGTCTTAAAAACCAGAATTGGCCAGCTAGAAAATGAAGCAAAGAAGGCAAAAGATGATCTACAAAGAAAATCAGACCAGAAGGAGAAGTATGACCAAAAAGCCAGGGACGAAATTCAGTCTTTAAAAAACAGAACTCAACAACTAGAAGCAAATGACTTCGCAAGGCAGCAAGAATATATTAAACAAAATTTTAAAAATGAAAAATTTGAGGAGAATATGAAACACCTCATTGATTCAACCAAAGATCTGGAGAACAGAGAAAGAAGAGACAAATTAGAACTATTGGTTTACCAGAACATCATGATAAAAGAAAAAGTTTAGATAGCATCCTACAAGAAATTATCAGAGACAATTGCCCTGAAATTCTGGAACAAGAGGGAAAAGTAGAAATTTAGAGAATCCACAGATCACCACCTACATTAATCCACAACTGACAACTTCCAGGAATATTATAGCCAAATTCAAAAATTACCAGACCAAGGAAAAAGTATTACAAGCTGCTAAAAAAGAAGTCATTCAGATATCAGGAAACGAGATCTAAACAATTGGAAAAACATTAATTTCTCATGGGTAAGATGAGTTAACATAATAGAAATGACAATCCTACCCTAATTAATTGACTTATTTAGTGACATATCTATCAAAGTACCACGAAGCTTTTTTTACTGAATTAGAGAAAAAATATAACATAGTTCATTTGAAAGAACAAAACATCAAGACTATCAAGGGAAATAATCGAAAAAAAAAATGTGGAGGGGGCCCTAGCAGTATGGGATCTTAAACTGTACTATAAAGCAGAGGTCATCAAAAAAATTTGGTACTGTTTAAGAGACAGAAGACAGGATCAGTAGAATAGACTTGGATTAAAAAACCTCAGCAAGACACTGAATGATAAACTCAAAGAGCTCTGCTTTGGGACAAAAGTCCACTATTTTAATAAACTGCTGGGAAAATTGGAAAACAGTATCGGAGAGATTAGGTTTAGATCAACATCTCACACCCTACACTAAGATAAATTCAGAATGGGTGAATATATATATATATAAAGAAGGAAGTTATAAGTAAATTAGGTGAACAAAGAATAGTTTACCTGTCAGATTTATGGGAAAGGAAAGATGTTTAAACCAAACAAGATTTAGAAAATATTACAAAATATAAAATTAATAATTTTGATTAATTTAAATTAAAAAGGTTTTGTACAAATAAAATCAATGCAATCAAAATTAGAAGGGAAGTAACAAATTGGGAAAAATCTTTATAATAAAAACTTTTGACAAAGGTCTAAGTACTCAAATTTATAAGAAGTTAAGTTGATTGTACAAAACAGCAAGCCTTTCCCCAATTGATAAATGGGAAAGGGACATGAATAGGTAATTTTCAGATAATCAAATCAAAACTATCAATAAGTACATGAAAAAGTGTTCTAAATCTCTTATAATTAGAGAAATGCAAATCAAAGCAACTGTGAGGTACCACCTCACATCTAACAGATTGACTAAAATGACAGCAAAGGAAAGTAATAAATGATGGAGGGGATGTGTCAAAATTGGGACATTAATGCATTGCTGGTGGAGTTGTGAATTGATCCAACAATTCTGGATTGCAATATGGAACTATGCCCAAAGGACTTTAAAAGACTGCCTGCCTTTTGATCCTACCATACCACTTCTGGGTTTATACCCCAAGAAGATCATAAGTAAAAAGATGTGTACAAAAATATTTATAGCCACTCTCTTTGTGGTGGAAAAAAATTGGAAAATGAGGATGGCTGAACAAAATGTGGTATCTGATGGTGATGGAATACTATTGTGCTCAAAGGAATAATGAACTGGAGGAATTCTGTGTGAACTGGAAAAACTTCCTGAAATTGATGCAGAGCGAAAGGAGCATGACCAGGAGAATCTTATACACAGAGATGGCTATACTGTGGTAGAATCAAATGTAATGGACTTCCTTACTAGCAGCAATGCAATCATCCAGGACAATTCTGAGTGACTTAGGAGAAACAATGCTATCCACATCCAGAGAAAGAACTGTGGGTGTAGAAATACAGAAGAAAAACCAACTGCTTGATCACATGGGTTAATGGGGATATAATTCAGGATGAATATATTCTAGGTTAGTGATAGGCAAACTAAGGTCCACAGGCCAGATGTTGCCCCCTGAAATGTTCTATCTGGCCACATGACATTATTCCTAATCTGACGAATACAATGAGCAGGATACAATACCATGAATCTTCAAAAGAGTTGCCTTAGAAACAGACTGACAGATGAGCATTTCCTTTCCTTTGGCCCCCTCTTTAAAAAGTTTGCCCATCACTGCTCTAGGTGATTACCCTAATGCAAATAGTAATAATATGGAAATAGGTCTTGATCAATGACACATGTAATACCAAGTGGAATTACTCATTGGCTAAGGGAGGAGAGTGGGAGGAGAGGAGGGAAAGAACCCTGAATCATGTAACAATGGAAAAATATTCTAAATTAATTAAATAAAAATTTTCAAGTTAAAAAAAGAATAATTTACACCTGTGGTCTGAAAAGAAAAGTCTTTAATGAATGGTTCCTTAACCAGTTTCCATTAGCTGTGTTTTTGTTTTTGTTGTTTTTGCAATATGATATTTTATCATCTACGAAGTTCATTTCTGTAGCACTGACTACTGGTCACTGCCATGTTTATTGTATCTGTGTGTATATAAAATTTCTAAATTTTAAAAAAATCAAAAGGGTTTCCAGACTAGAAAACCCTTAACTGAGGGATCATAAACTTAGAATAGGAGGTAATGAGGTACAATGAAAAGAGCACTGATTTTCCATTCAAGGTTCCTTGGTTCATATTCTACCAATGACATTTCCTAAGTTATATGGTGCTAACCTCCATGAACCTCAATTTCCTTACATGTAAAATAAAAGCAATTTGAGTTAAGGAGATGGCCACAGAAGTCTCTTTTAATTTTACCACTATGATCCTATAAGCCTATAACCCATTCCAGCTCTAAATCTAGGATCCCATGAGCTTTATTTGATATGTGAAAGGTACTGTGCTGTCTTTCTAAGGAGATAAGTGAAGATCAAATTACCCATAGAATTAGGGGAACATTTCCAAGGATATTAGAGAATCCAAAACATACTGGGTTAGCCTGGGAAGTCTAGATCACAGAAATGTGATTACCTTTATTTTCCTCATGAAATCAGATCATATTTTTCTATTTTTTGACTTTTTATCATTCTAAAGAGTTTATGGTTTGAGAAACTTAAGGAACAGAGAATAAGGAGCAGAGAATTATGGGGAAAGTAAGGTGAATAAGCAAGATGGCACAGTTTGACCTTAGTTCAACTCTCATCTCAAACGCTCACTAGTTGTGTGACTCTTAGCTAGTCACCTAACCAATGTTTGCCTTACTTTCCTCAATTATTAAATGGAGACAATAATAACACCTCCCAAATTTGTTGTGAGGATCAAATGGCATAATATTTATAACATGCTTAGGATATAGATTAGCTCCTACTAAGAACTTAAAAAATATCTGCCCCTTATCACTGAAAGTTGTAGGAAAACAAAATATTTAAGGACCAAATAATGGATAGTCATTTGTTTGAAGGAAATATTTGTTATCTGCACTTTGAACTTTTCAAATAGGATTGTAGGGATGGTTTGCATGGGGAAAATATGCCATTGGAAACTAATTGACATAAATCTACTGAATATGGGCTATTGTACAGAGAATAGGTAGATTTATTTTCCATTATAAAGAAATGGATGAGAAAGGAAGAAAAGATAGTGTTCGAAGCTATAATAGTAGTACTGAATCTAAGCATTTACAATGTATGCCATTGGAAGCCAGAAGTTGTTTGTTTTTTGTTTGTTTGTTTTTAAGAAAAATATTTCTGTTTTATTTCAGAATAAGATAGAGAAAACCCTGCTTCTTCTGTGGAGGATAAGGAGGGATATATTGTTTAGCAAAAAATAGGAATAATTATTTATCTAGGTAGGCATATGTAAACCCAAGTGTTCTATATTTTTACTGTATAATATGCTAACCATTCATAAAGTTCAAAAGATTATGTCTAAAATCAGAAATCTTTCAGGCTGACAATTTTGTGTAAAAATTAGCTGTTTCATTAAGAGGGAAATACATATATGAAACATTTGTAAACAAGCTATCCTTTTCTAGTCTGTAGGAAATTTTGAGAAAATGAGACAGTGGATCAACTAAGCAGTCTAAAAGAATTTATTACATGCTCTCCACATATGTGTTTCCAATGTGCTTTCCAATTACAAAAAAAAAATTATAAAGCCCTTCTTGCATAAGGAAGAGTATCTGGAGAGATTCTGGATATTTAGATTCCTCTATACACATCTTCCATTTGGGAATCATTATCACTAGCTTAGGCTACCAATATTACTAGTTATTTCATATACAACTATATAACATACACATTTCATGGAGTCAAAAGACAAAGACCAGACATTAAAATACTATTCCAAGCAAACATGAGAAAGAAATGATATGTGGTTTTTTAAAAATTTATACAGAAACTGTGTAAGAGTCAAGTAGAGAGTCTAAAAGCATCAATATATGAAACTAATCAATGAAAGAGCCACCAAACCTATTCAGTTAGAAATAAGTTTTGCCCAAGCTGATGCTAAGGGAGCCTGAGAATACAAAATGTTCAGAAAAATGACTCCAGGTAAGATTTAAAGCTTCAGATAATATTGTAATGTAAAATCTTCAGGGTTGTTTTCCCATACTGGAGAGAGACTATCTAAATAATGAAAGGTTCAAGTAGGATTGAAACAGGGATTCTTAGCCTTTTTGTGTACCATGTACCTCTGTGGAAGTGTTGTGAAGACTGTGGACAAATTCTCAAAATAATGTTTGGTGTTTTTTTTCAAATAATTGAAGGAAAAATAAATTAAAATAAAAATGTATTTCCCATGCAACTTTAGGGATCTACTGAAATCTATCCATAAAAGGGAGTAATGGAGGTTTGTGGATTCCAGATTCAGAACTCTGGCATTATGCTAAGAACCCATGAATTAAATGTAAGATGGGATAGGGAGGTTATAAGAGAGAATTTAGACTGGAGAAAGCAATCAACCTATTTACCCAGTTCCTGGCTTTTTCTGTTGCTAGGTTACCTTGAAAGGATATAAGGAGAGTATCCTCTAGATACTTATACATCCAGTACTGATGTGTAATTTATCAAATCCACAGAGTAACTCAGTCAATGATTTTTATGCTCCTTACTCTGTGTAAGTTTGTACTGTGCCTTTCACTTGGACTGCTAAATAGTGAGGAAGAACTAGTGGCAAAAATGCAATCTGAATTCTTACTTCAAGACATCAGAGAAATCCAAGGATTTTAATTAGGTGAATTTTCATTTTAAAGGCCAATGTTCTTCTACTAAAGGGGGGAAAAAGAAAGAAAGTTATTCATTGGTGCTTCTGTAGCCTTTGAATCTTCTGGCGTTGTCCAGCAAGGGGCAATGCTAAGTAGAAAATTACTGTATTTGAGTGATTGCGTTTCCAATTATGGGCCCTATTTTATTTGAGTGAATGTAGTGAGTGAATTAGTTCCTTTCCAAATCACTTGAATGAAGAATGAAAATGAATGGAGATGAAAGGGAAAAGTTCTTAGTTGTAGTGGCTGGAGAAAGTCTGAAACTCACCGAATAAAAAAGGAGAACCTATTTTATAAAAAAATAAAAAATCCTTAGTTGGCTGCAAAGCTGTCTATTTATGAAAGGGGGGAATGGGTTCTGCAGCAATACAATTGAATCTCTCTAAGGAGGAATCAATTAGTGATATGCCCAGGGTGTAAGAGAAAATTCTCCAAAGTGCATTGAAACTATTATTCAAGGGAATCTTGAATTTTGCCTCTAGCAGGGTCAATCTCTGTGATGGGAAAACATCTGTGGGAGCTATAAAGGAAGTTAGACGATATTACCCTTTTACAAATAAATTGTTATGGAATCTCTAAGATTGCAAGTGGCAGACAGCATGATGACCTGCACTGAGAAAGTGAGTTTTCTGACCTGGAATCTCACTAGTAGTGAAATCCTAGAGGCACACCCTATCCCCATCCTATATATGAAAGGATGTGAGACAAGAAACTTTGAGACTCATTTTAAAAGAAAGTCTGGTTGAAATGGTTGCATATTACATTTTGTTATGTTGTAGACAAATATAAGGTAGATATATAACTATGTAGAGAGCAGCCAGGCTTGTCAGGCAAGGCTGGCCTGTTCCAATCATGGAAGAGTGAAAAGGAAAGAAGTCTTTCCTGAGTGACTGGTATGGCTGAGGCAGTTAGACGCTGGTTTTAACTGTCTCTGGTGAAGAGCCCAGGAAGGTGCATGTCTCCTACAAGAAACATCTATCTTGTGGAAACTCAGGTTTGAGCAATGAATTTGGCTCTGGATGGTGGACATCAAGACTGTTTCAACTCCCTGTCTTCATCTATTTGTGGATTAATTTGCTGTGGACCTGCGTTCCTGGAAAACCTTAGATTATCGCTGGAGTTGAGGAGGACCCAGTTGTGAGACATCCATATCCCCTTCTAGCCAGCTAAGCTAGACCTGGCAGCCTGTGTTAGTACAGAGGAGATTTTGGCCCACCTTTCCAGTCCCTGAAGTCTGTCCTTAGATACCTAGTTTTAGTATGACCTTTCCCCTACCTCTCTTACCCTTAAACTCATTATTAAACAGTGTTCATAACTTACAGACTACTTTCCATCTCCACAACCATTCAAGGACCCACTAATTGAGTTGTTTGTTCCCTGGCTTGGAAAAAAATGACAGTTGGGTTTAACTGCCATTCCCAACCCTGTCATCATTCACTCCCAGCTATGTCCTGTGTTTGTGGGAGTGGGTGTGAATCCCCATTTGTATTTGTATCAGGCAGTTATTCTTTTTCACCCCAATAATTCCCCATTCATCCCTTTCACCCACTACTACCCCCTGTGTTATTATTTACCTATTTCATATAGAGGTTGGGTTCCCCATAGAGGCTCCTTAAAATCTTGACTGTTTAATTTTTAATAATATTTGTCATAGTCTGCTAGTAGATGTTGCTGTTATTTAGTATTTTCAGTGGTTTCCAACTCATTACTCCACTTGAGGTTTTCTTGGCAAAGGTACTGGAACAGTTTGCTATTTCCTTCCCCAAGTCATTTTATAGGTGAGGAAACTGTGGCAAATAGGGTTAACTGATCTTCCCAGGGTTACACAGCCAGTAAGTATCTGGGGACAGATTTGAACTCAGGAAAATGAGTCCTCCTGACTCCAGACCAAGTTACTCCATTCACTGAGCCACCTAACTGCTTCAATTGTTTCTTGTTCTTCAACTAAGTTGAATGACAAAGTAACTTTTAGGATAACAGTAATGTAATTTTTTCAGTAAGGAATTATTAATAGTCAAGTCTACCCAAACATGAGGAAGATAAGATTTGGAACACCAAGGGTTCTAAATGTGTGTGGTCTTAAATATGTATGTGTGTGTGTTTGTGCCTGCATGTGTGAGAGAGAGAAAGAGGCAGAGAGACAGAGAGACAGAGGGGGGAGACAGAGAGAGAGGGAGAGGCAGGGAGACAGAGAGAGAGAGATTTGTATTCTTTTGACAGACTAATGGACACTAGCATTCCCTTCTCACAATTATATTTTGATGTCTACATTCACAACTGAGATAAATGTTAAATTTTAGTTTCTGGCTAGTGAAAATAAAGATATCAGTTTCCCCCATTCAAGTTTACAGAACTCCTCAAATCTGACCATAGACCTTAGCTTAAAAATCTTGTTTTATCATGCTTATTATTATCACTTTTTTACATATCTTTATATGTCTAGTCAGAACAAAAAGGCACTCCTTACACAGTCCCATCCAACCTATCTTATTGTATGTAACTGGAAGTAAATTTAAAGGTGAAGAATCATGTAATCTTTGTGTTTGAAGCAATCTGGAAAATCATTTAATCTAAGGTACCTCCCTAAGGTCTGAATCCCAACTACAATATTCATGAGAAGTGGTCCACCAGTCTCTACTCAAATACATTCAACAATGGGGAAGTTAATTCTCTTTAAGACAGACCATTGGTCGACTTTCATTGGTAGACAGTTTCCTCTTATCCTATCCCTGAAACCTCATTATATCATGAAGTGAGATGTAAAAGGGATCTTTGGATTATAGAGATCAAGGCTCTTATTCTACAGATGAGGAAATGGAGAAATGGAGAAGGGACATCATTTGCCCAATGATTTGAAATACAGCAGAAATATTTTAACCTAGGCCCACTAAGATGCATTTTCTTTTTACTATTTGGTTTTAGTTATGACCTATGACACTGAAGAGAACTAAGTGAATGAGCCATAGAGAAAAACTCATATCTCTCCTAGACTATTTAACTACCATTAGACTAACATGTCATTTCTTCAAATTGTATGGTTTGTGTAAGTTGAGGTTATGAAAATAAACATGGGAAAGTAAAGAAATATAAATGTTGGAAACAATAAGACTATGGAAAATAGGAAAAATTATTTGGGGAAAAGTGTAAAGTCTCACTGGGATTTGAAAATGGAGAAATACAAGATATATGATAGGCAAGAGAATAAACTGGAAATAATCACTATATCTGGAGTCAAAAGACTTGGTATTGTTATAGGGAAATCAGAGAGAAAGCAGGAAATGCCAAGGCAGAGGCAGAGAGAGAATTCCAGAACTCTGGTGACAGCGACTCTGCTAGGACAGTTGGTTTTGGACTTGCTCTCTGGAGGAAGACACAGTGTATGTGGACTTCTCCTATAAGCCTTTTACCTTCTAGGAAGTGGTTGAGTTTGGTTTAAACTCCACAGGTAGACTGTGTGAGTAAACTCCTAAAATCCTTACTTCCCTTCTTATTGGATCTATACCTGCTACTGTTGTCATTCTACTGAACTCCTACCAAACCCAGAGGACATTTTGTGAGACATCTCCCTTGTTGACCCAGGGACCTGTGTACCTTCCAGCTTTCCTTTACTCTTGATTACTAGCAAGGGGGTGGGGAGGATTCTGGTTAGGAGATAGTACAGGTAGCTGGGATCTGTAGGTATTCAGTGTAGTAAACATCTATTTAAACCTATTGGACTTTGGTGGGAGGAATTTAATACCCAGTAAGATCATCCCCACTCCCCTTTCCCTACCTATCCTAATTTAAAATAAAACCCTCATTTACAACAGAGTGATTCCCTGGAAGCCTTCGCAAACCTAAGGACTTCTGATAACTGGCCCAAAGGATTATTTCATCTAAGTGTCTAGAAATCCACCTAACCTTAACCTTACTTACGAAATTTATTTTTTAATTCAGTATGGAATATCAGTTTTGTTGTCTAAAACCTGTAAGATAATGGACAAGTGATCTAATCTTCCTTATCTTTGTTTTCCCCATTTATTAAATGAGTTGGAGTAGAGACCTTGATGGTCCTTTCTAATATGAAATCTATGTTCCTACATCATTTTATATGTTAACTATATTTTTCTTTCCATTGTAGATCTCAAGTGAAATTCACACAATTGGAATTTGAAATTTTATTTATAGCTCACTTATAATAAAGTTCTATTTAATAAAAACAAGTTAGTAATGAGCCATGTAGATATTCTTTACTTGTATTAGATATAACAATGAACAGAAATAATCAATTAATTCATTTACAAACCCTAGATTAGAAAAAAATCTGTATATATTCAGAAGACAGAACTAAAAACAAGTTTTGGATTCACCACAGGGAGAATTTCTATAGAATGTCAATTTAGCTACCTCAGAAGGATTGAGAACATGGTATACCCATCTTGGATATCAGCCTTAAAGTGTCATGCCAAAGGAAAATTTAAGAAAAAAGGGAAAAAAAATCAATTTAAGTAATAAGACTAGAGTAATTAAATTCACTAAAGTAATCAATGATTTAGATCAAGAAAGAAACAAAACACATCATCAATTTTTCTGTGATGAGGTCAAACACGTAAAAAAAACCAAAAAAACAACAAACTCTTTGCTATAAGGCCTAGATATTGAAAGCATGTCAATTTTTCCCTGATTCTGGACATTACCTGAATGTTAATAAACCCTAACAATTGTACAAGGATAAGATATTACATCCAGCAACCAAATAATTCATGGGAAATAAAATGTAGAGCAAAAATACAGTCATCAAACTAGCTTATGAGACATATAGGTAGCTCTAGAGGGCTCATGGAATGAAGTCATCAGCATAAACTATGTATTTCATTCCTTTAGTATTTATTAATTTTCTCATTTTATCCATTCCCAGGAAGAGGGTGTGTATACACACATATATGTTTTTTCTTGTTTTATACATAATTTAGTGTATATAAATATGTAAACATATGTACATATACTTCCTAGGAATGGATAAAATAAGAAACTTCTATGACTCTATCTATAAATAGATAAGAATACAGATGTATGTACATATGCATTTTTTCCTCATAGGACTAAGTTTGTTTTAATGAATTTGTGGGAGGGGAAAAAAGCTCTGAGATTTTTTTCTATCAAATATGTATTTTATTGTTTAACTTTAAGTAAATTGAATACCTATGCAATAAGGCATGATTTGGGGGAAAAACTATTAAACAACAAAAATATCTATGCAAAGTGATGTCATTCACTTTAAAAATGGAATTTTTAAAAGGAAATAAATTATGCTGTAGTATAAAATTGAATTGCTGTGTTTCAGATATTTATGCACTTAACACCCTCATTGTTTTATCCTTGGAATACATTTATTATATATTTTAAAATCCGAATCATAACTAAGAATATTTTTATGTTTCTTTAATAGGTTATTACTGAATTAAGAGTGGATCTCTGAATGGCACTTCAGCCATTCTATATTCAATTTTTCTTTGGAGAGTAAAATATTCCATTAGTGGTAAAATCATAGAAAGATTCTATTCTTTCTCAAAAAATAGTTATCATCATTTTTTTGTGTGTGTTTGAGTTTGTGGGAATAAACAACCAAAAAATATGTCTCAAAAGAGTAGACTCATAGAAATTTGCTTGTTGGATTAAGAGCCAAAACTCTGAGGTTTTGTGTTGGCCTTGATGCTTTCCATGTGCGAGCCCTTTAAACTCTTATCAACAGTGTCCTTGGGGAAAATAATACTATTTGACTTCCTAATATGAATATTGATTGTGATAATTAATCTTTTTGAAATAGGAAGGTTTTTTTCTTAATAAATTAGTTTATATCTTCCTTAAGCCAGTGTAATTATTAACCATTGAGGCAATCATATTTGGAAAGTATTTACTAAGCTTCATGTAATTTTTTCACTATTAATAATCTTAAAAGATCATAGAAATGATTAATGTGTTTGAATTCATATACATGTAGTTTTACAATTATTACATTTTTCTAAGCATAAGACTTAGAACTCAATTCCCATCTTTGATGAAGAGTTTTTTCTTTCTATCTAGGATCAATAGTAGAGGTCATTTTATAATTTTACCTCCATGTGCATAATTATTATGAATATAGACCATATTTTATAAATGCCCCATAGACAAGAGCTAATGTTAATTAAAATTATCCTCTTCATTCTGTATTTTCCCCTCTAAAACAGATTATGCAAGTATTTCTAAGTTTCCCTAAATTCAATATTCATATTCATTATTTATTATTATTATTTTAAATAATATTATCATTATTTTATATTAATATGCTATAATTTGTTTGGTCACTTTCTAATCAACAAGCTTCTACTTTACTTAAAATTCTTTGTAACTACAGAAAATGCTGCAATAAATATTTGTTTAAAGACAGAGGGACTTTTTCTCTTTCTCTAACAATCAGTTATAAAGCTATATACATGGTATTTATACTTAAGTACATTTTATAGCATCATTCCAAATTTTTTATTCCAAAAGGGTTGAACCAATTCACAGTCCAATAAGAATATATTCATATGAAAAGCTGACCCAAAGTGATGTAACAGAGGAAGTAACATATTTGAGTTTCTATTCTAGGCCTAAAATAAGCCCATGTACTTGTGGTTGTAGGGGAGTACAGGAATTTCTTGAGTGAAGACCAGAGAAAACAGACTAGGAGAACAGTTTACCATATATTCTCCAGTGTCACACCACCTTAGAAACACTGAAATCTTACAAAACTCCAGAATTAGCTCTGAAAATAGGAGCAAAAAAAATTGCATGAAGCTTCAGACAAGGCCTTCCAATCCTTAAGTTATCAGAGCACAGCTTTAAAATAATGTTCAAGGTAATAAATAGGCTAAAAAATGAGTAAAAACAATATCAACAACAAACTCAGAGGGACTTGACCACAAAAAGCTACTAAGATAGCAAGGAAGAAAAAACAAAAACTCAGAGGAAAATAATAATGTGAAAACAGCTATAAGCAAAACATAAGGAAATATACTAATTGGATACATACTCAACAAGAATTCCTGGAAGAATTAAAGAGATAGGTGATGGGGGGGAAACTGGGAAAGAAATGAAAATTATTGAATAAAATAATGAAGAGAAAATGAAAAGCTTGGAAAAAGAGATATAAAAGATTGTAAAGAGAATAGCACTTCAAAAAAAATTCCCTAATTGCAGAAGATGCACAAAAACTTCTCTGAAAAAAAGTTACAAAGAAAGAAAGGTTTAAAAAGCAAAGTTGGCCAAATGGAAAAAAGGTATAAAATCTCAATGAAGAAAATAATTTCTTAAAAATTAAAATTAAACAAGTAGAATCTAATGACTCCATGAGAGATCAAGAAATAAATTTAATAGGTTGTTTTTAAAAATAGAAGAAAATATGAAATATCTCATTTAAAAAAAAACATTGCCTTAGAAAACAGATTGAGGAGAGATAATTTAAGAATTATTGGATAACCTGAAAGTCATAACAAAAACATAGGCAAAGACATCATAAATCAAGAAATTATCAAGGGAATTTGACCTGATATCCTAGAACCAGGTTGTAAAGTAGAAGCTGAAAAAATCCACAGATTACCTTCTGAAAAAGATCCCAAAATGATGTCTTAACTGGCATTTAAGTGAACTTTAGGACAAAGTTCAAAATGTAAAAAAGCTATTCTTTATTCCTAATCATTTTTTCAGCATTCCCTTTGAAATTCTTGACAAATCAAAAATTATTTTGACCTTTATTTAAATTAATATATCCAATAGTTCTTTAAGACTTTGATACAAATATATCTATAAATGAGTATAGTCAAAATCATGATTTTATATTTAAAATAAATTTTGTAGAAAATCAAATATACAAGGAAAAGGGAAAGGATAAGAAAAATTGAAATTCCATTAATTTGGACTTAAGCCATGTATTAGGAAGAATTTTCTGACAGCGAATATTTTAAACTATAAACTATTGAAACAGGTCTTATTGTTCCTGACTATTGTGTCTTTGCAAGTAAATTCGTCATGTGACTGACTGGAATGTATAAGAAGTTGTTTGGGGGGGGGGCAGCTGGGTGGCTCAGTGGATTGAGAGTCAGGCCCAAAGACAGGAGGTCCTGGGTTCAAACCTGACCTTAGACATTTCCTAGCCATGTGACCCTGGGCAAGTCACTTGACTATCATTGCCTAGCCCTTACCACTCTTCTGCCTGGGAACCAATACACAGTATTGACTACAAGACAGAAGGTAAGGATTTTTAAAAAAAAAGAATTTGTTTAGGTTGGAAAATACATGATCTTGACATGTTTTTAATAAAAACATATATGTATAATATATTATATATGTAAATGTATTATGTAATAATTATATGATATAATTTACATTTAGTGTAAATTTTATTTGCATTGTTTTATTTATTTACGTTATATAAGTATATACACTATCTTGTGATTTTTAAAGAAATAGTCTCCATAAAGATTCCTGTTATATACAGTATATTTGTGAGCAAAACTTACCTCACATCAAACTTGAAAATTATTTGGAACTTTGTTGCTTCTGAGAACTGCTTGAATGAGTTGATAAGTATTGGATTATTAATGATCACATTTGTCCTTGAAATAATACTATATTGCTCAGGATAAACTTGGAGTACTTCTCATATGTTCATTCTCTGTCATTGACAATCAGTGATCTTTGTCAGCTAAGATTTCCTATATGCTCTTTGTTTTGCTATGATGTTGAAGAAAATGCAAAGTTTTTTAAAGATAAAAAAATGCTTTTAAGATGTGTCAACCAGATTTTACTCCAGAGTTGGAAGGAAAAGGCATTCTCTGTGCCAAAAGAGTCCTTTTGAACTTTCATAAAATGCCTTATCTCTTCAGCCAGCTCTTCTTCATTAATGTGTTCAGGGTTCATGTTCATGCTGTTTGTTTTCATGTTCTACAAGACACCTCTGACTGTCGTTTTGATCATGATCTTGACTTTCTTGTCAGAAACAAAAACATTACTTGAATCCTCTAATCTGAAATCCATTTTAAAAAGAGCTCAATGCAGAGTTTTCTTGTTATTATTCAAAGGTGTAGATACTCAAGTGCTAGCCCCCAAAGTCCTTGGCACTGTCAAACAGTTCAACGTAAGAGAAGGATATGGTTTTATCAATGGAAATGTCATTAAGGAAGATTTACTACCTTCTAATTTCCCTCAGATACATTCTTAGGTCTCACCATGAGACCCTTACACCTCATTTGCAGCTGACACATCCTATGCTATTTCCACCACTAGAATGTGATACCCTTGCAAATTAGAACTATCCACACTTCTTTGTATCTCCAATGCTTAGCAGAATATGTTACACATAAACATTCAATAAATGATTTTATATTAATTTGCTATGTCATTTTCCACAACAAAGCCATCTATCACAGAAAATACTAGTGAAGCAGAGACAACTAGGTGCCAAAGTGGATAGAGCATTGGGCACCTGAATTCAAATCTGTCCTCAGTGTCTTACCAACTATATGACCCTGGTTGAGTCAACTAATTTCTGTTTGCTTCAATTTCCTTATTTATAGGATAAGGATAACTATAGCAATTATCTGTCAGAGTTCTTGGGGAGAAACAATAAGATAATGTTGGTAAAGCACTCAGTATAGTGCCTAATACATAGTAAGTGCTATATATTATGATGATGATGATGATGATGAAGACAAGGAGGAGGAGGAAGGGGGGATGAATAAGGAAGAAGAAAAAATATATAGTTTATAGAAGAAACTGAACAGATTATAATATCTGGACCAACATCTGACATAATCCTCACCTTGGAAAATTTCTTCCTTATACTCAAATGTAAAGAAAGACATGGGTAGCTAGGTGGTTCAGTGGATGGAACACTTAATAGCGGTGTGACCCTGGCCAAATCACTTAACCCTGATTGCCCCATCTATGAATTGAGCTACAGAATAGCACTATAAGGGTATATTTGCCCAAAAAAAAAAAAAAAGACCCAAATGGCATTACAAAGAGTCAGGTCTGATTGAAAATGACTGAACTGATACATGGAACCAAAAATGATTAAATGAATCACATATAAAAGCTTACTACTATCAGTCATTAATATAGTTCAGTGAAGTGTTAGCTTGTAATTCTTAAGGTTATTTTTCAAATACAAGAAATAGAGAGTCTAAACATGAGTGGCTGATAATGACCCAGTACAGGATTGTGAAATGAACACTTGCTGAGTGACCTTGGACAGGTTCCTTTGCTGTCTCTAAGCTCAGTTACCTCGTTTGTAAGATGAGGAGTGTTGAATTAAATATACTCTCATGTCCCATCCAGGTTAACATTTTATGAGTCTTTCTACTTTACTGTAGTCTTTGATAGCCTAATTGAGAATTATTTAGATTGTGAATTATTTAAATTGTGCTTGGCATATAAAGTTTTAACAAGACTTTTTTGGAGAAGCTAAATAACATAGTAGATAGAGGTCCGGGCCTGGATTCAGGAAGATTTGAGTTTAATCTTGCCTCAGAAACTTAAAAGTTGTATTAACTTGGGGAAGTCTTTTAATTTCTATCTGCCCTATTTTCCTTATCTGTAAAATGAAGATAATAAGAGCACCTACCACCCAGGGTTGCTGTTAGGATCAAATGAGAAAATAATCATAAAGTACTTAACACAGTGTATGTATGCATGTATGGCTTATTATTATTATTATTATTAACAAAAATGTAGTAAAAAAATTCAAACTAATTAAAACTGATGACCTGGAAAATTGCTCTGGAATCTTCCCAGAGAACTTTTGCTAACTTTAAGGGCATTTCTGCAATTTGGGTGAGAGGTAACAGATTGTAGCTGTGGGAACATTGTGATCTAGCCTGAGTGATAAAGTTAAGTACCATAGTTCTTGGTATTAAAAAAAATGCCACCTGCACTGACTTTACCAGTCAATTAATATTAAGAATATATTTGAGGGCACAAAAAAATCACTTCTTAGTGGTTGCCAACCATACACAAAATATGTCTTAAAGCTTATTAGCATTATATAAGTATATAAAACAAAATAGTTTGTTTTACTTTTCCAAAAATGCCTCTGCCAAGGACCTGTATTGTCATGTATTTGACAATGAAGAACTCGATATTTGGCCCAATCAGAAAACTCTTAAATTGGTGTTGATTGTTCCCATTTCTGAAATGAATTTTGTGTGCTGGCAGCCTGAAGAAGCAAAGTGTCTCTACACTATAAAAACCTTAATTTTAGTATTTCCTAAATAGGCCATTGAAATAATTTAAGTATTCTAGGTAAAATGGTAATGGATTATAACATAACATCACAATTAGCAACAAATTCAAGATACTGAATGGCATCTCTTGTCAGTGGTTACCATGATTTCCAATTGTTGGTGCACAGCTCTCTATTTGTTAAGACAAAGTATATTTCACAGGTTAAACATAGTAAATTGCTGGCAAAGAGAAACCATTAGATTATTTATGCTATTTTTCAAATCCGCAGAAAATGAAATACAGAGGTAAAATAATTATACTGAAGGGCTTTTATATGATTGTCATTGATTTGTGGCAATGATGTTTCTGATTTTATCTTTGCCAACTAACAAGTCTAGACTTATGCAAAGTACTGAAATTCTCTTTTTTTGCTTCATACACAGTACATTCAATCCCTTCCTCCTTCAGTTCCTTTGTAATTCACTCCTAACAAGTGAATTACAAAATAACAATAAAAGATTATTTCAGTGATATGTTATATAGTTTTTCTCCTTCATCTCTCTTTTCCCTTTGGTTGTTTCCATCTCTCCCTTTTTTCTAGAATTAGTCTCAGAATATTTGTGCTAAAGGGGCCTATCATCTATTCCCAGCCTCTTTTTTGTAGTTGGGGAAAATGATATCTTTAGAAATAAATTAAGTTTAATGTAGCTCTCACATAGCAAGTTACTAATGATAAAGTTTGAGCTTGAACCTACTCAAAGGTTCAACTTCAACCCACCAACTTCTGATGTACAGGGCAATGTTTTGCCCTCTACAGTGCTTTATTTCTTCTTTTCTTTCTTTTTTCAAACCCTTACCTTCTGTCTTGGGATCAATACTATGTATCCATTCCAAGGCATAAGAGTGGTAAAGGCTGGGGAATGGGGGTAAAGTGACATTCCGAGGGTCATGCTGTGTCTGTGGTCACATTTGAACCCAGGACCTCCCATCTCTAGGCCTGGCTCTCAATCCTATGAGCCACCCAGTGCTTTCTTTCTACTCCATCATCTTATTTCCTATAGCCCTTCCTGAATTTCCTTTCATCTTTGTGATGAACCACATATGCCTCCTCCTTGACCATAACTGTCACAACAAGTAAAGGTGAGATGATTTCTCTCCCTATAGCTGCTAATACAGTTCCTTATAAAGTGATCTGCCCTGAATTCCCACTATATTTTAATAACAGTAAAAATACGTAAAGACTACTATAAGCTTTACACTATGCTATGCCAATTGTAGATATCTCATTTGATCTTCAAAACAACTCGTTTTTTTTTTGTTGTTGTTGTTGTTGTTGTTTTTTTTTTTTTTTTTTTTTTTTTTTTGGTTTCTAAGAGTGTTACTATTATCCTCATTTACTGATGATTGACTGAGGCAAACACGAACCCTGTCCCTCCTCCCGGGCTCCTCTGACCTGCCTCCAGGTGCTGCATGGCTGGACATCACGTGAACTCTCCAAACGGAGGTCACAGGTTAAGAGTCCTAGGGACATGACCCGGAACTAATGGTTGCGGTTCCGGGCCAAAAGAAACAAATTAAAGAGGGGTGCCAGGAAGTGGTCTGGCGCTATTCCCTTGGACCTCGGAGTTGCAGGATATAGTCTGGGAGTCAGGAAGCGGACCAACTCGTGGTTAAATTGGAAATAGGCTTTAATTTCCCTCTATCTCGATGCTCTCTATTTAGTCTATTCACTGTGCCAAATATAGGTTCCTCTCAATTTTTGAGAACTTGCTATTTTATATATCACTATGTGTCTGTTGTCTTACCCATTAGAATGTAAACTCCTTGAGGCTAATCACATTTTTTGCTTAGCACAATGCCTGGTACATGATGAGTATTTAGTGAACAATTTTTTATTGATTTTTAAAAACTGAAACTGCAATAAAATATATCTCTATATTATATATAGTTGTAGTCATTGACCTTTTTTTTTGTTCTTAGACATTATTAGTAATTCTCTCCATATTTTCTGTATGTACTACTTGTCATAATGATTTTCATAAATATCCCAAACTATTAGGGCCCCTTATTACCCTCTTGGGGCGGGGAGAATCATAAAGTTTAAAAAATCTCCTTCAAAATGCTATTCTTTCCTATTGTCACTAATTAAAGTCCCCAAGCATCTACTTAATGATGGAAAATAAACTCAAGCGACTTGATGAAGTCCTTATTGAATATCTTTTGTGTTTAGAGCATAAGCGCCTTCTTTTTTGTTAAATGGATCTCAGCTAATCCACCTTGATTCTAATCCTAGTTTGAATACAGGGAAAATCCTTTGAGGATGACAAATGTTAATGGCAGGCAGAATTTCCTTTTTTGACCAGAATGGAGAAGTGCACAGTTATTCAGGTCTGGAAATACATTTCTGTTTAGTCCATTTGAACCTTCTAAAAGCTTTTGGCTCCTTTTGTGATTGGGGCCAAGATTTTTTTCTGTTTTGCTTTTTTACTGTAACTGAATTGATTCACAAACCCTTAGATATATTTTTCAATAAAGTGGAATCATTGAAAGGCCCAAACTGCTGTGGCTTAGTCCATTAGGGATCTGTTTATCTTGTCTAGTTGTAAAATATACACATTCCAGGTTAATCAATTTACAGTTGCTGTTTAGAGACTTTGGAAATGAAATCCAGCCTCCAGCCATTGCTCCTGAAAGAAAGAAATCCTCAGGGCAAGCTGTCAGTTTACATTGCTTTCTTAACGAAAACATTCAGAACTAGCAGCTCTCAAAGTAATAAGCACATAAGAAAACACAATATAAACCCATACCACAGAATTATTTTGATTTATGTTAGTAGCATAGATAGAATGACCTAAGGGGACAGGGAGTACAATTCAATGGGAACAAAGACAAGCCTCAAAATTTGGTTTCCTATATTTTGCTGCAGAGAAGTCTTGCTCAAGAGGGTCATAAACTGACTTTAATGGAAGTTAGTAATTTGCCGACTGCATGTTGAGTCACCTAATTGTTGTTTATGTTGATGTAATTGCTATGATAAAAATGGTGAAATAGACTAAACCAGATTTTCAGCATTTTAGAATGATATCCTCATTAAATTAAGAGCGGATCACTAAATTCAATCTGATTGGCTATTAAGACATTTTCTTTTGTTAATTCTGCATAATAAAACATGTTTTCCTTCATGTAAGAGACAACAGACAGAGAAAGCAGTAGCAAAAGATGAATAGCACTATTTGGAAGGCTGATTACCATTGATGCATCCGTTCTTAGCTCCTTGATTTCTTATTCATAATTTCTGTTCACTAAAATATAGTAAATGCTACTTTGCTAAGTAAAATTCTGATTATGAAAATGAGGTGCTGTCTGTGTCAGGGAATTATGGGAAGAATACAATAGCATATTAAAAATCTAAAATAACTTTTAGCATCACAGAAATGTAAAGGACTTGCGTCCATATTACCATGAGACCTTCTATCTAATTTTTTGGATAGCCAAATTCAGAACCATGATCAATGGTATTGTTCCATCAATTTAACTCCATGCTTTTCAAAATGTTAAAAGAAGTAACCATGACATGTATGACATTAATTTTTCTCAATACTGAAGAAATATTACGTTTTTGTACTCTACTCTTCTCCATACTAAATGAACAAAAATATATTCAAAGAAATTAAGTGAAAAAATATGATTATTGCAACATAGAGTACTCTACAGTTGTTCTCTCTTGAAGAAAATATGGGCAAAAATTTCCTCAACAAAATATCTGCAAAACATACAAGAATTATATAATTATACTCCAGGAATTTCAGGATAGGTTATTTCATAGTGAGTTATTGTTGATTATCATGTTCACAAGGTAATTATAATTATCCTTCTTGACTCAAACTCATTGTTCTTAAGAGGTCTCACTGTATTATCAAAAGATGAGAATACCAATAATCCGTTCAAATATAAGGCAATTAAATGTTTTTGTACTTTATATAAAGTACTCGCAGCTTATATAACTAAAAAAATCATAGAAACATAACAAAACAATATGATGGCTAAAGAGAAAAAAGTGCATTAAAAAGTCCTCAGATTATACAAAGAAAAGCAGTATTGATTGAACATTTTTTAAGTAGGCTTCTTGAAAGCTGGATGTCATCTATGTCACTTCTATTTTTACAAAGGCTCTTTCCCACACTTTTGGCTTATTCTTAAAGAAAAATATATAAATTAAGTTGAACTATATTGAAAGAATGAAGATATTTCATGTCTGTTTGGAAAAATTCATGTCAACATCACAATAATATCAAGAACAACTGATATAAAATATAACTTTCAGAAATAAACTAAGTTCTTTATATTTTTGCTTTCCCTTAATCTCATTATCATTCCTTTCAAGTAACATCAAAAACAAGTTTTAATAATTTAATGAATCCAGGTAACATTAAATTATATGGCTTCATATTATATCATGACATGAAATCACTTCATTTAATGGACATTTCCCAAAATATAACAAAGTATCATTTAGACTCGTGTTAAAAGAGGGAAAGGGACTCCATGTGATGATGTTAAAATAGTTAATTGGGTTGTACTACTGAACCAAGCCCCAGGATACTCCCCCTCCCTGCCTGGCCAGAGAGTTAATGGCTGCCCTCCATGCCTAACTGTATATGATGTAATGTGGGTAATTTGAGGAAAGGTGGGGTATAAGGAAATTTGAAAGGAGGATGTTGGAGACTTGCTAAATGGGTAATCTTGGTTACAGGTAGGCTGGGATTAAAGGAGATCCAGGGTATAATAGGACTGAAGTCAAAAGTATAACACAGAAGGGAATCAGAGATCTTTTTGGAAGAAGAAATTAAACTAAACAGACAAACACAGCAGGCTTACAGACTGGGACTTAGACTCAAACACAAGCTGAGGGAAATAGACTAGACTGAAATTAACAAACAGGCTTTAGTTAATTTCACAGGAAGGGACCTGTTTTGAAGTAACACCTTCCTTCAAGATGGATGCCCCAGCTTCCCTCTAAGCCCAGAGTATGTTGTCTCTTTCCCTCTTCTTCCCACTTGATAACTAACAGACAAATTACACTAATAGGGCTGTTGGAAAATAAAAGGGTTTATTTTGTTTGAAGGATGTTTGTTAGGAAGGTGGATCAAAGGAAAGCCCTATCAGTTGTCTCAGGAACCTCAGGTGGGGGAAGGGAAGTAAAGATGGAGTCCGAGTAAGGACCAGCCTTTAAACTCAGCTTTACAAAATGCTCTTACTATGTAAAGGGAATAAATGATGACTGACTAACTATAACTAATGCTGGCAATTAGGTAACTCTTCACAAATTTAACTCCTCTCTAATTACTCTCCTTATTAACTTCACAACATATAGGTAAGGGAGGGAAAAGGCAGGGATGGTAATAGGAAAGGAAGATATAAAGGATTTATCTAAATAATAATTTCTTAATTAAATATGTCAAAGCTAGGCTCAATTTCAATATTAAAGTTAGGTCAGAGACAGCTCGGCTCATTCACAACCTCCCTCCATGGAAGATCTAGCCAACTGCCTCTTTCCCTCAAGATTCCAAAACCTAACAGCTTTTGGAACTCAGCCAAAGCTAGAAAAAAACTATATGACTCCAATTCTGTATACTACAATGATGATTGTAGAGGTAAATTTAGAGGTGAGAATCAGTTTTAGGAATAATGAAGGAATAGAGACTGATGGTTGGTTAGGGAATTTTGGGTTATCCAACCTTCCCCAATATTTCTCTTCTGATCACACCCCTACCAGAGGAAACCAGTAATGGGCAACTAAGGAATTTGGCATTACCTAAGTTTGAAGAAAGATTTCCCCTTCAAATAAACCTTTGCTCTCTTTAATCTCTACTCTCTCTTTTCCAATAAATTTGACTGCTATTTTGTAATCAACGATGTTTATAGAGGATAGGCTAACAAGTGTAAACTGAGGGAAAGAGGTACAACAGGAGTTCCCTAACTAAAGTCTCAGAGAGATATGCAGGTTCCTTTAGCTCTGGCCAACAGCTTAAAGGATCTGCCTGGAAGTTGTCTCAATCTTCTTGACTTTCTATTTCTGACTAGTATAATTTATTAATCTAGAGAATTGAATTATTTTATTTTATAATTTTTTAAACCCTTACCTTCTGTCTTGGGATCAATACTGTGTATTGGCTTCAAGGCAGAAGAGTGGTAAGGGTGGGCAATGGGGTTCAAGTGACTTGCCCAGGGTCACACAGCTGGGAAATGTCTGAGGCCAGATTTGAACTTAGGACCTCCCATCACTAGGCCTGGCTCTCAATACACTGAGCCACCCAGCTGCCCCTGAATTGAATGATGGTGGCAGGTACAGAGGAAGATGTTTCTCTCCAGGCTGACACAGCTTGATCTCCAGGATAAATGCTCTTGGACAAGTGAATGTCCTATCAGCCCTCAGGTCTCCAGATACTGATGAACCAGGTCTCTCTACAGTCAATGTAACAATAGTAATGATTGGGAAATCTTCTGGAAAGGCTATGTATTCAATCCAGAGGTCGGATTCAGAGCTCTCCTCAGTCCAGGATTCGCACTGAATTCCCCTTCAGGAGCTCCTCCTCCCAGAAGCCTTTGCTTCTTCCAACCTTCTAACTGCTGTTGCTGTCAATCTTGCTTCCTCAGCATTCCATCTTCACTCTGTGTCCAAATCCCTTCCTTCACTAGATAATGATATAATTTTCAACAATTTTCAAAGAAAAAAAAAACACCCTAGAAACTGAAGATTTTGAGATAAAACTTAGAGTTCAAAATGAACCAATATGGAAAACATATAAATGAAACATCATTAAATACCCTGATGTCCAGGTGAATACAATGAACATAAATGTATAAGAACTTATGTCAAGAGACTCACAACTTTTTCTGAAAACAAAGATAAGCTAAATTATACTTCTGCACTGGGCATTATGAAATACCCTTTGATAATAAGATAATTAATGAAATCAATGATAAATTTAGCAAATAAGCTACCATAGCATAGATTAATTAAACATAGAGCCCATCAGCACAAGGTAACTATAGAATATTTCCTCTAACAGAAATAATAAATCAAATTTTCTATTACAATGCTGATATACATATGAAATTAATATTAATATTTCTTACATATAATTTCAAAGATCAATCACAAGGCTAACAATAGGTATTATTTTTGTAATTTGTAACAGTTTACCTACAAATTTGGCCTATGAAACAGCTAAGATTCTAGCACGTATTTATTTGATCTTTTTAAGCAAAATTCACAGAAACATTTTAATAAAACATTTTAAACAAATAACTACAATTTATTTCTAGGAATAAAAAGACTTTGTGATAAGATATTCAAGATGATGTCACCATCACCAAAAATTACAGAAATGTTATCCGTATGAAGCTCAAACTTATTAGTATGGAGAAGACAGAAATCACATAAGATATTATTCTAAGTATCAAAAATACAGCATCTTTTGTATGCCTAGAAATTTATATATAACCTTATTTCTTTGATTGTACATCCAAAGTTCCTGAACATTCACATAATAAAGGACAGTAAATCCCCTCACTACAAATAAGGTCCTTAAAGTGCTAATGGAAATTCACCAAAATTTGTCCTAAAAAAGAGACATTATTACAGACAAAGTTTTTGCTTTCATGCATTAGGAATGCCATTGCTCTATAGAAATTTAAGCAATGTATTAAAAACATTGCTATATTAGTTATGTATAATCTTTAAAATGGAATTAAAAACATTCATAATATGAGGAACAGAGTGAAAAAAGGATAATGTGGAAATAGGTTGAGGCCCTTATTATCTCAATCATTTTGTTTGATGTTTGAAATGCCCTGAGGATTCTTTCAGACATTGAAGAGTTTGAATTTTAATTCAATTACAAAAACCCATTGTGCAATATATTATTAAATGTAAAATTAATTCATATTTTTATAGAAAATTAAATCTAAATAAAAATAGCAAGATATTGATTTTTCCCAGGAATGTTCTTTTCTAAACTCCATGAAAGATGATGATGATAATGATGATGATGATGATGATGATGATGATGATGATGAAGAGCTAAGAAAAAAATATGGCACTTGAACACAAACAATAATAAGTTAACAAAAAAATTGAATAAATTAGCCCTCGGAATTGGAGGATCAAATTGGACAGGTTTATGCTAGCCATACACATTAGGTCATTTTCCCCCTTCTTTTCAATTTGTATTTATATCCTCAACTATTCATATAAAGCCCTAAGCAAGGCAAAAAAAAATTATTGCTTTATTTCCACTCCTACCCAATCACATTCAACAAGTGCTCAGTACTTGTCTGATTTGGCATGAAACTGGTGAGCATTTTAATATATCTGGATATCATAGGTTCCAGAAAAGATTCTCATGCATTCAAGGAGGTTCAGCTTTTTAGTTGATAGCTAAACATACAGGTAAATTGTGTAGTCACTTAGCATAGTAGAGAATCTTACTTCTGAGAAGCCAAGGTGCCAGGGACTTGAATCAGACGGGGAGTTTTAGACTAGAAACAGTAAAGGACAGACAAATATTAATGTAGTCAATCAAAGGAGGCTACTCTCACCCATATGGTAGGGTATGAGAGGCTCCATGTAAGGTAATCTGAACATACTTCATTGGCCCTTCAAGGTACCTAGTCAAACCTCAGTTAAATATAAACTATTTTAGGGGAAAGTATTTTTAAATGAAAACTATTTAAATTATAGTAATTTTTAAATTTTTTCTAGATTACACATCAATACAATTTCTAACCATCATTTTCTGATATTTTGCAATCCATGTTCTCTTCCTACTACACAGTCCCAGTCATAGAAGGCAAAATATGATATGTTATACACATATTTTCATATAATACATATTTCTACATTCATCACATTATAAAAGAAGATACATATTGCTTATACTAAAAAATTAATAGAAGAAATAAAGAATGGTATGTTTCAATTTGTATTCATAATCCATCTGTTCCTTCTGTGGTGGTAGATGTTCTATTTTATCATGAGTCTCTTGCTGTACTGGATCCTTGCTTCGTTGATAATAATTGTCATTCACAGTTTATCATTGAACATTATTGTTATTATTTTTAATCCTTGTAGGACATAGGCCTATTGCTAAGTATTGCTAAGTAAAAGAGTATACATATTTTTATGGTCCTTTGGACATGGCCTCAAACCACTCTCTAGAGCATTTGTATCCATTCACAGTTCCACCAATAGTGTATTAGTGTCCTGATTTTTCAACATCTTTTCCAACATTTATCATTTTTCTTTTTTTGTGTGTTAGTCAGTCTAATGGGTATTAGGTGTTAACTCAGAGTTGTTTTAATTTGCACTTCTCTTATCATTAACATCAGGTTATTATTAAAATTATATTATGTTTAGATAATCCAGGCTTATTGACTTTTTTGAAAAGCAATGTCTCTCAAAGTGAGGTCTGATACCCACTGGGATCCCTGAGACCCTTTCAGATGTCCCATAAGGTCAAAACTATTCTTTTTTAACACTAATTGTTTAATTTTAATATTGCAATATTGATAAATATAATCCAAATTGACAAAAATTCTTTGGGGAATCCTTAATAATTTAAGTGTATTAAAAAGATCCCCAATGACAACAACAAAAGATTAAAAACTATGAAACATCTTACCAGAGATTCAAAAAATTTAGTACCTATTGAAAACAAAAAAAAATATTTAATTCAAGTAAAATTAAGGCAAAAATATTTTTAGACCAGTAATATGAGCCAGGCATTGTATTAGAAAAAGAACAAAAATAACCTTTGCCCTTTAATAGTTTACATTTTCAAGAGGGTAAGATAATATATAAAAGTGAGCAAAAATGTAGAAGTAGAGGGGTTAGAGGGAGGAAGCATGGTGATCAACTTGGGAGAACAAAGGTTGGCTGGTCTGGCCCTCAATGAATACTGAGTTTCCAGAGAGAGCTTTGGAAAAAAAAAGAGACCAATTTGTGGAAGAAAACAGCTGAAGAATACTGAATACAAAGACATAATCAGATGCCAAGCTCACTTCCTTTAATAAACTAATAAATGATAAAAGTTCAATATTACCAATAGCGAAGTTGAATTTAAATGCCAGTTCTGTTTTAGATATTAAAAGCCAATTATTTTAAATATTTCACAGTACTCCTCAGAATGTTATTCTCTTGATCAGGATTCATTGTGTCTAAACTTAAGGGGGAAAATATGAAAATGCAATAATTCTAATAGTAACATAGCTAATAATAGCAACAACAATAATAATAAACTAGTATAATATTCAAAGCCCTATACTTACACTATTATTTAAAATTATAAAAAAAAGTATACAGAATGATTTACCTAACAATGGTTATTTTCTTTGGAGCCTTTACAATCTAAATCCAAATAAAAAGGTATTCGTTATCACGTTTAAATAACAGAATTAAAATAACAAATAAATACAACCAAGAGAAATGTTTAAGATTCATTATAGGACCATAAGTGATTACTTAGGCCTAGTGTACTTAATTTTGTTATCATTTCATGTAGGAGGTAGCATTTCTGGAACAATTTGAGTGAATTTGGCCATAAGCCAAGAACACAAGAAGCTATGGCAATAGTATTACATGGTACTTATTGACCTTTACAAAAGCATTTGACACCATCAGCAGAATTGATGGCAACAGCTAGGACACAAGCTTGCTAACCTGGGAAACTCATCGAAATACTCACTCCTTTATGTTACACATTGACACATATCTTTCTTGCAGGTTTCTTGTCTACCTCATCCACAATCACAGTCATAGAACTTTAGAACCGGAAAGAAACACAGCAGCCATCTCATCTAATTCATCTCTGAAAAAGCATCTCCTTTACAATATATCAGAATCAAGATGTAACCTTCATTTTATGTTATCTAATGAAGAAGGAAAAATTATCTCCAACAACCTACTTCCAGATAACTACAATTATTATTAGGGTTGTTTTTTCTGTTAAATAAAGATAAAATTTGCCTCTGCAAATTCCAGGCTTTGCTTCTTGTTCTGTCCTCTAGGCAAAATCAAAAACCAAAGTAAGTTTGATCCTTGATAGATATTTAGGTAGTTATAAAATAATCTTTTAAATGCTTCAATACAGTTATAATTCCCTACTCCATAAGATTTCTCTGTATGGATATTCAGTTCTTTCTAGTAATTTCCTTATGGAAATGAATTCCAAACCTTCACCATTCTAGTTGTCTTCCTCTGAATGCTCTCCAGCTCATCAATATCTATCCTAAAATATGGTGCTTACTATGATAGTAATCCTACAAACTCAAGTCAAATTTCCATAAAGTAATCATTTTTTCCTTCAAGGAATTTTTTAAATCTGACTTTAACTCATCTTTCTTATTTTGTCTTATCCTTCCCTCACAAGAAATTTCTGGCATCAAATTAAACTCCTCACTGTTCTCAAAACATGCCATACCAATTGCTATCTTTGATCATATTTTATGACCTGACTATTATAGCCCTTTCCCACATTTTCCTCTGTCATGGATATGTAATTTTAACAGTGAAGTCAATTTCCAAAATGATAATCAGTGCTTTTTAGGTTTTCACTTTGGCAGATATATGTCTGTTTGTCACTAAGATAACAATTCTCAGAAAAAAAACCACTTTCTTAGAAAGCCTTAACTCCAAGGTAAGACCCCTATTCCATGCTGTATCATGATTATTTGTCTATTATTCTTTGAACTGTCTACATTTTTGCATCCCTGTTTAGAAACTTGCAAAACTATTAGATAAATAATGGGTGTTTATAATCTTACAGAAAATCAGTTCTTTGGTTGATAGCATCAATTCTATTTAATTCACTGTTTATTGAGGGCCTATTATGCTAATTGATAAAGATACAAGAATGAAAATGAAAATTTCCCCCAAAGAGTCTACTAGTAAACCAAATGTAGCTAGATAAACAAATACAAAACATATAGGTACCAGAAACAAATAAATTGTAGGTCTAATAATTGGATATTAGGTCTTCTATGGGAAGTAGCACATAAGCTGGACTTTGAAGTTAGTGATTCTGTGTGGCAGAGATAAGGAATAAGTTCATTTCAGGCATGGGTAATAGTCTGTGCAAATGGACAGAGATGAGAAATGAAATGCCATCTATGGCAAACAGCAAGTCTCCTATTTGGGTGTGCAGAGAAAGTGGAGTGGGAGAATAATGGGTGACCATCTTGGAAAAATAACCTAGAGCCAAATATTTCAGGACTCTTAAGTGCCAGACATCAGAGTGTAGATTTTATCTGAGTAGGAAAAAGAAGTCTTTGTTGTTTCTGGTTGGTTTGTTTTTAATCAAGGGACTGAAGTGGTCACACCTAGGCATGAGGAATAACAATTGGGGAACTCTGTAGAGAATGGATTGGGAAAGGGAGAGAGTAGAGGGAAAGAGACAAAGTAGAAGATTTTTACAATAATCCAGATGAACATTTATTGAAGGATTGAACTCTGGCAGAGGCTGTGCAAGCAGGTATTTATGGATAAGTGATAAGGGGTAGGGAGAAATTCATAGATTGTCTTTAAGAGGAAAGGAGGAATATTGTAATACAAGCCCTGGGGGTGGGTGGTGGGGTGGAAGGAGAGGAGGATCTTGGAATTTTACTGGTTTTTACTGTCACTCCTGATCTAAATGAACTGGAAGGAGAATCTTTGCTCTGGCACCCCTGGGAAACCTAATCTTGTGGAAAGATTTAGGGATTCCTGGGTTGGAGAATTTTCCTTGGAGCAGACCCTTCTTTTCCCTGGAGTTCAGAGATTCACCAGTTTGAGAGCTACCAATCAGAGATCCACTTGCCTAAGGTAATCCCAAGGATTTGTCACCTGGGACTCTGCCATTACCTAGGAAGCCAACCCCAGGCTCCTTATACTTATGCTTCTTAAAGACAATTTGGGTAGTTAGATTAGTAGATAGTCAGATAGAGTTTGGATTTTAAGTAGGAGCAGGGAGTTTGGGTTTTAAGTAGGAGCAGGGAATGGATAAGCAGGGTCTATAGAAGCAAGAAGAGCAACTTTTGGGGAGGTGTGTAGAAGTTGGAAGGAGGTTAGATCTGTAGTTTTAGGACCATTCCTAACCTTTCCCTTTACCCAAATTAACAAAATAAACTTAATTTCAAAAGCCCAATTGTTTTCTACTTTGCAGGTCCTGGGAAAGTCCCTAGGTGGGTGTTTCTCATCTCCCATCCATCTAGGCCTTTCCCAAACAATTTACTTCCCTTTGGAGGAAGGATTTTATTTAATATATATATGAAATTTAAACATATATATATATACACATATATATATGATTATACACAATGCAATACAGACATGTAAAACTATATGCAAAACAACCCTATGACCTACTTCTGAGATTCCCTGAATTTGTTACTTTATAAGGACACTATTTGAATTTATATCACTCAGCTGAATATCACAAACACATCCATGTTATCAAAGTTCCCTATTCATAGACTTGTCTTTAACATATCAACTACAAATAGAAATAAGACCTCAGGAATATGATCCTTTGACACCATAGTCACACTTCTATTGACTTGACAATGTTAGCCATCCTATCTTTTAACCTTGCTAATCTGCAACAAATAGGTTCTACACTCACTGTTCCCTCCTCCCTCCTAGCTCTAGCCCTTTGTTTTGTCCTATATATCCTGCAGTATAGGAGAGGTTATTTGGTGAGTCCTTTACTACTCAGCCCTTGTTCTTCCCCCTCATTTATTTTCGCTAGGAGACTGAAATGCTTTCTGTTGCACAGAATTGTTTTTGTACTTTTCCAAAAGCAGTATTGACTATGGCACTGAGCATGACTATTTAACATATTAAATATTGTGTAAACTTTTTTCCCATTAAGAGCTTAACTATTCCTTTGTTAAAGTCTCTAAGAACACCTTCATTAAAATTTTACACTCCAGTAACTGGAACATTAGTAGCAGGTGAATATAGCTTTTCACTTTCTATTTTAGCTTCAGAAAATTAGCAAGAAACATTTCTGAATATTTTTTTCTTAGTTTGGGTAGATAATGCAATAAGAGGGAATTCTGGCTTTGACTTTTTTGTTTTGTCCTCATATTCAATGAATATATATAAAACTAAAATGTTCTTTAAACTAATTTGCTAGTATGGGCTTTGTTTTAGCTTCCAAATTTGCCAAAGTTTCTATATATAATGGAATGAGTTTTATTGACTAAATTCTAAAACAGATCATTATGAATCACAGGCAATGCTAATTTTTTAGGCATAATTTCCTTAGACTTAAGATTGCCCATCAAATTATTGAAGTCATTAAAAGATACTAGTAGCATGCTTACACCTCACAAAGTCTTGCATTGCTAATTTTGAAAATATAATGCCCTCTAGAGACACTCTTCCCCAATCTGCCTCAACACTGATCAGTTAGATCCAAAGAAGTGTGGCTATTACTACTTCAAGAGTTGTAGAAGTAACCCTATTGCCAATTATCCTTGTAAGCACTAGTTTATAGGCCCTCATCAAAATAAGTTTACTCTTTCAACAAAGGAATTTAGTATATTGGCATAGTAAGAAAAAGAAAACATTTCCCTTCATATCAGTGGCATCATCTATCACAAATATACCCAGTTTCCACAAGAAGTTACCTTAGGGGGGAAAAATCTTAAAAGTACAATGGTAATGTGGTACTAATATGTAGGGGGCATGTGATCAGGGAATTAGATGATTGATAGATAGATAGATAGATAGATAGATAGATAGATAGATAGGAGAGAGATATCTGGATAGATAGAAATATATCTATCTAGAGAAAGAGAGTGAGACAGATACTCAGAACTTAATATCCTTTCTCTAGAAGCAACTCATGAAATTCAGTAGATGTCTCTGATGTTTCATTGGTCCCCCAGAGCCTTTTAGAATGCTGTGTGTCATCTGGACTAAATGATGTGCTGCTGAGTTGGGTCTAGTAGGTCACTGTTTAGCTGTGCTAACTCCTTACCAAGCCCTACTGATACTTGACCAGTCTAGAAAACTATTAGACAGTCACTAAAAAAAAAATGATGCTGCCATATTGAGCTAAGCCACTATAGTCTTTTCAGAATGCCTATTTCAACTATTTAGATAGATGTGCTGGTCTCCAGCCATAATATTTAGGTTGGTTGGATCTCTATTTTGCCTAAGCAGGGTATGAGGGTCTGTATGTTATCTTGGACTTAGGTTCTAAACCTGGAACAGCAGATATAGGGTGGGAGTTGGGGGGTGACTTGCTCTTACCTGGCTCTTCACTCCTGCTGACTGTGCTCAGCTCTCACCCCTGTACCCCAGATATTCTCTGCCTACCTTTTTAGGTTTTTGTTTTCTTGAAAGTTGTTTCACTGTCTCCTTTTTGGTTCTTTCACTCCTGCATTTGTTTTGTGGCATTATTTTAATACTGGTTGGAGAGAATTCTCATCTTGACTTTGAGCTTCTCTATTCTACTCCACCATCTTGGCTCCACTCCCAGAACCCAAGCTATAATATTTGAGTTACAAATGCCTTCATCTTTGTTTCCAGCTTCCAATACTGGCTGGACTAAGGAGTACTGCAGTTGGGCTATGTTTGTTTGTTTGTTTACTTGCTTGTTTTTAGCTACTGTAACAAAGCTATTTCAGCTAAGCTAATAATCATTAGCTTAGAATTGGAAAAATTTATTTCTTTGGTCTCCCTCAGAACATAAACTCTTAGATGGTTTGTTACTTCTAGGTAGGAGGTAAATGCAGTTGAGAGGACAGAATAGAATAAGGTTTTTTTTTTTTTTGTTGTTGTTGTTCTTTTTAAAAGAGGCAGACCAAATGATAGGAGAAGACTGCTGTTAACACAGCCCTTCAATAGAACCTGGAAGAAGAAAGGCATTTACACATCCATAGTAGATTAGAAATTTCATTCTAGTAGAAATGGTTCATATGGGACAACTTCTAGTAATAATGGTAAGATAACAGTGAGAAATTGCATTTATAATGAATTCTTCTTCATCAAGACACAAGAATTGAATGTGCACAATTTTTATGATATTAATATGGTTTCAATATCTAAAACAGGAAGAGTAAAAAAGAGCCTAACATTATTAATAACTGATGCAAAAAAATAAATGAAATATTAACACAACTGCTACTGAAATATATTAAAAGATTATATGAACAGGTTTGTTCAAGAATGCATAGTTGAGTCAATATTTGGAAATTATAAAAATAGTTAGCCCTATCAATAACAAGAACAACAAAAATCAAGTAATTCTATCAGTACATGTAGGGAAAGTTTTTTATAAGATAAAACACACACTACTGTTAAAAATGGACAAAAATTGGAGGAAATGGATCATTTTTAGCATGATAAATAGTATCTAAATATATATTAAGACCAAAGCCAGCATTGTAGTATTAAAAATTATACTCAATGTAAACTAAGTGTGCATATTTTAATGATTTTTGATATAGTACTAGAATTCCTAGATCTTGATGAACAAGAAAAATAAACTGAGGAAATAAGCATAAGAAAAATCATAATTTTATGGAAGTTTTATGATTGTTTACAATACTCTAAAAAGCCAGTTATTATTAATTGAAACAATAATTGAAAATTAGACAACATAAAATAAGTCCCCTGTTTTCATCAAAATTTCTAAATGTTAACAACAAAACCTAGTTGGACAAGATAGAGAAATCCAATTCAAAATTACCATATAATATATAAAATACTAAAAATGTGCTCAATAAGAAATATATAGCTACTATATGAATGCAGTTCCAAATTTTATTGGATGAGAGGAAAACATCAATATTTGGAGAAATAATAAATATCATGAAATAAGATTCATATTACTTAAATTATGATTATTTATTCTGCCAATAAATGATTATTTTCTAGAAAAATGATAGTGAAGTTTATGAAGAGGAAAAATGTTAAAAAAATATCAGGGAAATAAAAAAAAATAGGACAAAAAGTCCTGGCTACAACAGATCCCAAAACATTCTACAAAGTGGTAATCACACAAATGGTTGGTACAAATAAAGCCCCAGAAACCATGATATGATTGGAAAGAGAACTAAGAGGAAAAAAAAACAACAACTAAAAAAACATCACTCAAGTTTTTCTTACAGTGGTCTAAATTCCAAGACGTATAAGCATCTGAATGAATATATATATATATATGTGCATATATATTTATAATCCTTTATAATTTTTTAAATTATAAAAAAGATAAAGAAGAAATAAAATACTCTAGTAAAAATATAGAGAAACATAGTAAGACAAGTATGAATTGATAAAGTGTATAGTAATTAAAGATTGGAAAACAATTTATAGCATCATTTTAGGAATCAACAATTTTGAATGATTTAAGAACCCTAATCAATGTGATGATCAACCATAATTTTATAACACTAATAATGAAAATTTCTCTCAATTTGCTTATAGATATTATGACCAATAGAACAAATTTGCAGGCTATTACACACATTTTTGTACAAAATCAGTAGTGGAGTTTGTTTTGGTTGGCTATACATATTTGCCTCAACACACTTTTTTTTTCTTTTTAAAATGGAGAAGGGGGGAAGTGAATGGAAGGAAAAAAAGAAAACTCTCTATATAGTTGAAAAATGATTTTTAAAAAAGTATTATAATATCACTTTTTCCCATGTAAGTTTTTTAAAAGGATACAGAGTGGATTTGAAAACAAAATAATTTGCTCTATACAAGAAATGGCTGAAAAGATGAAGATTTTTACTGTTAAAAGAAAAGGCTATATAATGGAATTTATTATGTTTCAGTTAAATGAAGAAAATAGGAATAACCAGAATAATTCCATACAAGAAAGCTATAAAAACAAACACATCTAGGAGAGATTAACAGGGCAATTATATTATTTTTAAAGACATAATTAATATTGAAATACTTGCTTTTCTTTTTGGCTATACCTATCTTTTTCTTATTTTAGGGAAATCATTGCATGAAAAGGTCATTCACTAATATAGAACAGCAAATTATTTGTAGATTATTATTTTAGAGAATTGCCTGGAAGAATGAGATGCTAACTTACTCATTGTGACAATTAGTATTGTTCATAAAAATAAAGGGTTGGAAGTACACATGTCTGTCTATAAAGATGACTTTTCTATCCATTACAACATGCTTTGTGTTAGGAAGTAAAATGACTGATATTTTGAGTCTGAGTGACAAAGAGAATGTAAATACTGATAAATATATCATATACATAGAAGTTTTGCAAAGTCTGAGCCTCCAAGCTTTATCCCTAAAATTAGTTCTAAAATATTCTCACAGTTTTTTAATACCATGGTACTATTTTTCCTCTTATGAATTTATCCCATTGCTATTTTTTTCAAGATTCTTAATATTTCTGATTGTTATGCTCTAAGTATCAGGTTTTTTTTTTTACAATTAAGTCAATACTTCACATAAGTGACCAATCAGCATTTATCTTAACTATCATCTCTCCTTAGTTTCATATAAGCTTTTCTCTCCTAGATTCAGCTTACTAACCCTCAATTATCCTTGTCCATTTTCAACTGGTGAGTTTTTCCGTCTGTAGTTTCTTCTGCTTAGAAGTCCTTTCTTTCTCCCATTAGTAGATTGATAACTATGTAGAATATTTATGAAGAAAATGCCTCAGCTTATTGATGACTGTAAAAAAACACATGTAGCAGAAGGTACATTAATGTTTGTAGGAAGTGTTAATTTTCAAATTAACAATAGACCAAAATTTCTGAGCAATGTGAAGCTATCAAGAAGAAAAAAAGAAGGAAAGATTTTTTTTAAATTCTTGGAAAGATAAAGGTTGAAATTGTGCTGAAAGTTGTCGTTGAACTGTTAGCTGTTTTCTGACACTAATTGACAAGGAATTAGAGAAATGTTTATGTTCATTTTTTGACAGCCTTGAATCAATGCACAATTAATGTCAGGACCACGTGAAAGGTCAACAAAATAGCAGTCCTGTCCACTTATTATACAAATGTCAGATTTGGCAAAACCCATATTGTAGCTTTAAATTAACTGCCATGAAAAATCCACAGATAATCTTCTTGGATAGAGTCAATTCATTGGAATTCATGGCATACTTATACAGCATCTCAACTTTCCTGGTGTGTCCATGAATTTGTCAGGCAGAAATATTAATAGTGTATCCACTTCACATGGAATATTATATCCCCCCTCATGGGGGGCATAAATTATGCCTCCCATAATCTGGCACCACTCTAACTTTACAGTATTACATTTTATTTTTCTCTACATACACTTAAATATGTGGCTAAACTGGATGACTATTCCCCACTCACAACACCAAGATAGCTGAATATTCCCTTCTATTTATACTATTTCATACTATTACCTATCTATAGCATGGATGATGTCTCATGACACAACTATTTAATTCTTATCCATGCTTTAAAATCCAAATGGCATTCAATGTCTCTTCTATTTTTCTGTCAGTATAACTCTGTATAAAACTTTATCTAAGGCTGCATTTTTCATACCTTGATTATATTAGCAATATAAAGCATTACAATTTAATTCTGTATTTGTATTTTAGTCCCAACTATACATGAGTTTCATAGGTGTTTCAAGAATGATATCTCAACCAAACTTTATATTTGCCTGATATCTAGCAGACATCTCTGCACACAGAACTATTTCTTTCAATCCTTCAATAACTCCATAAAGATATAATTGTCCTTTTAACATATTTTTTTAATTTTATTTTTTAGAAAAAATTTTTTTCCATGGTTACACGATTCTCTCTCCCCCACAACACCCCCCCCCCCCATCAACCCAAGTCAACGCACATTTCCACTGGTTTCTTCATGTGTCACTGATCAAGACCTATTTCCATATTATTGATAATTGAATTGGTGTGGTTGTTTAGAGTCTACATCCCAAATCATGTCTGCATCAACCCATGTGTCCAAGCAGTTGATTTTCTGTCTTGCTGATGTCATTTACCCCAAGTCTATTCCACTGATCCTCCCTTGTGTCTCTTAGCCAGTACCATATCATTTTGATGACTGCTGCTTTATAGTATAGTTTAATATCTGGCACTGCTAGGCCCCCTTCCTTCAGGTTTTTTTTCCCATTATTTCCCTTAATTTTCTTGATCTTTTGTTCTTCCAAATGAACTTTGTTATAGTTTTGTTTTTTTAATTCTGTAAAAAATTTTCTTGGTACTTCGATAGGTATGGCACTAAATAAGAAAATTAATTTGGGTAGAATGGTCATTTTATTATTTTAACATCCTACCCATGAGCAATCACTGTTTTTCCAATTGTTTAGATCTAGTTTTAATTGTTTAGAAAGTGTTTTGTAGTTGTGTTCCTATAATTCCTGTGTTTGTTTTGGTAGATAGATTCCTAAGTATTTTATATTGTCTAGGGTGATTTTAAATGGTGTTTCTCTTTCTACCTCTTGCTGCTGTGATGTGTTGGAAATATATAGAAATGCTGATGATTTATGTGCATTTATTTTGTATCTTGCAACTTTGCTAAGTTGTTGATTATTTCTACAAGCTTTTTAGTCAATTCTCTACGATTTTTTAAGTAGACCATCATATCATCTGCAAAGAGTGATAGCTTAGTCCAGTGATTCCCAAAGTGGGAGCCACCACTTTCTGGTGGGTGCTGCAGCGATCCAAGGGGGTGGTAATGGCCACAGGTGCATTTGGGGGCCATGAATAACTGTAAGGGGGTGGTGATAGTATGTGACAGGGGGCGCTAAGTAATATTTTTTCTGGAAAGGGGATGGTAGGCCAAAAAAGTTTGGGAACCACTGGCTTAGTCTCCTCATAGCCTATTTTAATACCTTCAACTTATTTTTCTTCTCTAATTGCTACTGCAGTGTTTCTAGTACAATATTAAATAATAGAGGTGATAATGGGCATCCTTGAGGAGAAAACTGAGACTGAGAGATTATAAAAGAATTACAAAAGGTTATACAGCCTTTAAACTGGTTGACCTGAGACTAGAACTCAAGTCATTTCACAGAGTATTTGTTCCACTCTCTCTCTTACTCCTTCATAAAAATAAAACATGCAGGGATCATTTTGTAAATGTCAAATAAATGGAGGCAAATTAACAAGTGTAAGGTTTTGTGGGTTTTTTTGCCTTTAATTTTTTTATCTTTGAAAATTTTATTTTTTTAAATAAATTTATTATATTTTCCATGGTTACAAGATCTATTTACACACTACTGATATTTGCACTAGGGTGATCATTTAAAGTTAATATCCCCAATCATTTCTCATCAACTCATGTGATAAAGCAGTTGTTTTTCTTCTTTTTTTCCACTCCCAGAGTTCTTCCTCTGAATGTGGATAACAAGTGTAAGTTTTGTATATCAATAATGTGAAATAATGACACCATCATTGTGACAGAATAGTGGTTTAATTTAATTGGATATGAAAAATCTAGCCTTCATATTCTGAAATACAGATATTTCTTGCTTCTTTTGTAAAGCAATCACTAGAAGACACAATGAAGAGAAGTAAAGGTGGGACACATGCTTCTGGAGGAGGAGTTAGAGGCAGAAGTACCCTAGCACAGACTGGCAGAAAACAGAGAAAATGAAGGGGAATAGAGACTGGTGAACTAGGTAGGGGAAAAGTGTCTCTTCTCAACATAGAAAGTCTCAAAACAAGCCCTTATGGCAAGGTTTCATCACAGGTCCGTTCTTCAAATTTAACTTGAAGAGGTTTGTTTTTATTGTTTTGTTTTTTTTTTAGTTGAGTTTTTTAAGTTCTTTTTTGATGGGGGTTGGGGAGATTGCAAAACTCAACCAGAGGGATAGGAGCAGAGAGAGAGAGCACATTATACAATAAATTTAACATAGGTGCTTTTTTTTGCAACTGAATTTCTTTCAAAATTATTTTCGTATAACAGGATTTATTTAATGGGAATTTGTGTAAAGCAAGAACTGTCTGTAGTTCAAATGGATATGGCCAAAGAGGAATGATTCTCAGATTTCTTGATAAAAATTAATCATATAAAAGAATGTTTTTGGTTTTCTTTAGAGTTAGATAGTGAAGCCCTATAAATCACTGATAAATCACAATGCATGAATGTAAATACTTGCAAGATATTCTGATTGAAGATGAAATAAGTATAAACCCTAAATCCTTCAAGATCCTGTGATTTCTTCACAGTGGGTGATTCTTCCGCTATTGTAGATCATAGACCTCCTACTTTGTAGATAATTTTATTAATTAGTCCTGACAGTTGAACCTCTCTTCAAAACTATCTAGACCCAGTCAATAGAAAACAAATTCACAATTCAACACTTACCTTTCCATCTTACTTAGGACTTGTTTGAGTTTGGGCTTCATTGGCCAGAGGAAAAGCATCATGAAACAGCTAGGATCCTGGAAGACTTCAGTTCAAATTCTGCATTAGACACCTACTGCTTAATACAGTGCTTTAAATGCTAACTAAAACAATAAGATAAGAACAAGAAATCGAGAGTGTAGGCATAGGGTGAGAAACATTGGCATTTTGCTTAGACACCAAAACAAAATATTATGTGCATATTTTATTTAAATGCTTATGTTTTAGTTTGAAAGACTCTTCATCCTTGAAATTACTCTCACTATTCTCCATACTCATTTGTTATCTCCTATACTGGCTCACTTAATCATTCGCCCCCATTGGCTTTAGTCTTTAAATCTTTTCTGAAGATTACTTCATTCCAATATATCGTCATGACCTGCCCTTTCATGCTTGTAAACAAATCATTCCTTTCCTCTAGTTTCCCTTTATTGGACAAACCATTCACTATCCACTCTCTGATTGCTAAATTAGAAGAGAGTCTGAGTGCCTACTATCCACTGAAAATATCTTACCTCTTTCTTTCTCTTCTGAGTTATTTATCTTAAATACCCCTACCAAATCCAAACTGTTAAGGGCATCTCCTTTACTCTCAACCTATATAAATTTTGCCATTGTTCATGACCCAAGTTAGATGCATCTTTTTCTGTTTAAGTTTTTTTTTTAAAGCATTCAAGTAGGACACAATAGAAAATAGATTAAATAGTAACAATATAGCAAGACGGGAGGATTTGTGGAAAAAATAATGAAATCACTTATTGATAGGTTAAATTTAAAATACTTTAAAATACTCGGTGAATATTGTCCAAAAGTCAGCTGGTAACATAGGATTAGAAGTCAGGAAAGTGATTAGTAATACATTTTAAAATGTGATAATTACTAGGGAAAGGAAAGGAGAAGAGGACCTAGAACAGAGCCTTCAGGAAGCTCTCTTTAGTGAATATGACCCTGATGAAGAACCAGAAAAGAAGAGTAAGTGGTCAAACATATAGGAAGACAATCAGGAGAAGGCACTATGATAAAAAATACAATAATTGTATCAATATAGCAAAATTTGCATTATATATTATCTTCCCCAAAGGATTCATTTATCCATTCACATGTGAAAATTATCCATCTCTCTTTGAAGAAAAACATATGAAAACTTGTTTAAACCTCTACTCACACACTAATCCATCAAAATCATAGAAGATGAATAAATCATAAGGACAGATGTAATTAAAATATCAAAGCCATGATTAATGAAAAAATATAAAGAAAGGCAGTTTAGCTGTATTGGATCTCACACCATAATACAACAACATAGTAACCATCAAAATAATCTGGTACTGGCTAAGAAATAGAGGTGTGGATCAATGCTATGGATTCTACACTTAACATGCAGTGGCAAATGACCATAGTAACATAATGTTTGACAAACCCCAAGATCCAAGCTTTTAGAAGAACTCACTATTCAGCAAAAAAACAAAACAAAAACTGCTGAAAACTGGAAATAATGTGATTTAGAAATAAAAGGGGATACCACAGATAAATTAAGGAAGCATGGAATACTTTACCCTATAGGTAATGATAGAATTTATGACTAAGCAAGACACAAAGAACATTACAAGATAGAAAACAGATAGCTTTGATCACATTAAATTAAAAAAAGATTTTGCATAAACAAAACCAATGCAATGAATATTAGAAGGAAAGCCAAAAACTAGGGGAAATATATAGCAAGTGTTTCTGACAGGGCCTCATTTCTCAAATTTATAGATATGACTCAAATTTATAAGAACATAAAGCCTTTGCCAATTGACAAATGGTCAAAGGATATGAAAAGTCAATTCTCAGACCATGAAATTTAAACTATCTTTAGTCATATGAAAAAAAATCACCATTAATTGGAGAATTAAAACAACTCTCAGGTAGCACCTTACACTTGGATTTGCAAATATGACCAAAAAAAAACCCCAAAACAAAAAAAGGATAACTATTGGTGGGGATGTGGGAAAACTAGGACACTAATAAATTCCTGGTGGAATTGTAAACTGATGCAAACATTATAGAGACCAATTTAGAAACATGCCTGTTAAAGGCACTCAGTTGGGCTCAGCTCTATAAGCTGGGCCTGACAAGCTGGCCCTAGATCCTCAGGTGGTAGAAGAATCTAAGGCTGAGTGATGGATAAGGCTGCCTGTGTGATCACCAAGATGTGCTGGTAACCACCAGGGCTTATGGATGTTCAGCTTAGCCAAGCCCTTGCCAACTTTAACAGTTGGGTTTGAGGATAAAGTTGGTTATGGGCTGGTTGTTGATGTGCTGAATGGATGATGCTATTTCTGACTGTGATTTGATAAATCCCTTTCCCTATAGCTGTAGATATTTACTAGCCTGGGAAAGAATACCAATCTTCATTTGGATTAAGTTGTAACAGGGTTTATTGCTTTAACACAAAAGGTAAGAACAGAATAAGGAAAGAGGTGTTGAGGAAATGCTATGCTAAGTCTATGAAACTAAGGTAATGTGTATCCAAGAGCAGTAGGTTGATATTGGCTGGAGACTCTTCCCCTTCTTATGGTCCCTGGTCTGGCCTGGCCATGGCCTGAACCAAAGAAAGGGAGGGACAGTGATGTTCTTAGCAGCTGTGCTGCTGTTGTCTCTCAGCTCAATGTAGTAACAAGGTGAATGAAGCTTCTTGTCATAATGAGATAATGGATGCTGCATTAGCAGGTTCTATGGCCTACACTCTCCTTTGCCACCCACTCCCAAGGTCCCCTCCTCCAAACCAAGGTCCTGGGTGGCCCAGCCCCTGGGCTTTTATAGAGGTGGTCCCAACTGTCTTCTGCCCTTGGCTCATGCCCCCCAAGTAAATTCCAAGTTCTGTAACCAACAATCCTGTCACTCAAGCTATTCTCCATCTTTGTCCAGAAGTTCCTTGTTACATGCCTAAAGGGTAATAAAACTGTACATAAATACCCTTTGAACCAAAATATTCATTACCAGGTCTGTATCCTAAAGAGATCAAAGATAGGAATAGAGGATGTACTAATACAAAAATATTGTTATCATTTCTTTTTGTGGTAAAAAAGATTTGGAAACTAAAGGGATATTAATCAATTGGAAAATGGCTGAATAAGTTGCAGCATATGATTGGAATGGAATACTACTGTGCTATAAGAAATAATGAACAGGATAATCACAAAATAAACTGGAAAGATTTACATGGAATGATGTAAAAGAGAAGGGAGAAGAAGCAGGAGAAGGTTGTACACAGTAACAACAAAAATGTATGTTCGTCAACTGCCTTTGATTTAAGTATTATCAGCTATGCAAAGGATTCGAGACAAAACCAAGGGGACTCATGACAAAAAGACTATCCATCACCATAGAAGGAAATGACAGAATCTGGATGCAAATTGAAACATACCATTTTTCACTTTATTTCCTCCACGAATTTTCCTCAAGTATTAGTAATATACATATATATATATATATATGTGTGTGTGTATATATATATCTTCTTTCACAACATTGCAAACGTGGAAATATGTATTGCATGATAATACATGTATAACTCACATCATATGTCTTGCCACCTTGGGATGGGAGGAGAGGAAGGAGGACAGGAGTGAACATGGATTGCAAAATGTCATAATATGATTATTAAAAATTGTTTCAGGGCAGCTGGATAGCTCAGTGGATTGAGAGTCAGGCCTAGAGACAGGAGGTCCTAGGTTCAAACCCGGCCTCAGCCACTTCCCAGCTGTGTGACCCTGAGCAAGTCACTTGACCCCCATTGCCCACCCTTACCAATCTTCCATCTATAAGACAATACACCCAAGTACAAGGTTTAAAAAATTGTATTGGCATGTAATTGGTAAAAATAAAAAAATATGGATACATATTTGTTTGTGTCATATGTTTGTATGAACACATATTTCTGATTATGTTTACCTAGCTAGCTAGGTATTTGTGGGAGGAAGAGGTCCAGATCTCTTATATCATTGGTATGGAGAATCATAAGTGTGCAAACATCCTTCAACCAATGTAGATAAGCAAATTACTTATAACATAGACTTATCAAGTTGGCCAGAGAACTGAGATGATAAATTATTCTCCTGTGCTTACATAGCCTAGATATGTCAGAGCCAGAACTTGAACTCAACTCAAATATTCCCAATTCCAAAGCTGGTTCTTTATTCTCCATATGTTGTCAATTATATGTATAACTACATATTATATTTATGTAAAATTGTACATGCTATATATATATATGCATATATTATAAACTTTTTGTGTTTTGTTTGACTATATATAGTTTTTTTAAGTTGCTGCCATATAGGAGATGAGGTACAAAATCTAAGTTAAAGAAGATTTCTTTTTTTATATAGAGGTCTTTCAGAGCTTCTATGTGTATATGAAGTTGTGGTGGTTGTGTCAAACTAGAACTCTGTTATCTTCTCAGCTCCATATGCTTAACATTCTGTGTTTAATATTCTTCTCCATATAAGTTAAGAGTGGGGTGCTCCTCCCATCCCTTCCTCAATGTTTATATATCCATCTCCTCATGCACTCAAATATGAAAAAATGGAAAGATCTGCCACCAATTCCTCATTTCTTTATGCATGGATTTCATTAACCCTTTCTTCTTTGCCTTTTAAAATGCTCAGAACTGAACCAATTGCCGGTAAATTATTATTTTTGTACTATTGATATTTTGCTTTGGTTTTAACATTGTACAGCTCTTTCCAATTGTTCAAATAAGCCTACTTTCTTATTTTCTCTGCAATCTTGTGGTTGTATTTTAAAGCCTATATTCAGTTCTGCTCTTTTCTTTAGATATGCTAACATGCCTCTTTTTCGTTAAAATGTGGGGAAGAAAGTCAGAATTCAAGGACTAGGAATCAGTGTAATGACATGTATATTGCTAAATTCTATGTTCATATTAATAAGCATTTTCTATCTTTTATTACATGTTTTTTTTAAACCTGAATTCCAAGGGCTCCCTTGATTCCAAAGGGCCTGTAAAATCTTAAAAGGAAAAATTGGGATCTTTATTTTCACTAACCTCTTTATGAAGTCCAGTATTTCCTTCAACTACGAATCTAGGCAAGGAAACATTGTGAGGAGTACAAAAATTCTTCCATTCTATCAAAGGGGAAACTTATGATCTTTCATGTGTGACAACTATGTACTACTGTTAGCAAAAACTACATTAAGTTAGTTACAACCTAACCTTTCAGAAAATGAATTTTAGCCCTAATGTAGTCCACATGAATCACAATATTCTAGTCCATCCTCTGAGTCCCAATCTTTTTCTGAGTTGGTAACAAATTTTCACCAGACTGTCAGTTGGTAGCCAGTTAATGTTGAAATGATCATCTGAAGTATTACCGCTACTGTGAGATTTTGCAGTTTCCATTTTGCATTTGGGCAACACATAAATCTCTAGTGTTAAAATTTAAAGATGAAAGGTCAGATGATGGGTCAATTATTCCCCTAGAATAACACCATACTGATATGTAAACCAGACTATATTGTTTTTTAAGCTAAGTCTCTATAAGCACAGAACATCCATGTGGATAAAGATGATGGAGGAATTGTTTTAGTAAATATATTTCACTTAACTTACGGACATTTTGGGGGAACAAGATTTTTTATAGATGATGTTTATCCATTCTAATACTTCTAAATGGTACTTAAACTGAACAAATGTCTCTTATTGTTCCAAAAGTAAATGCCTTCTACTTCTAAGCTTCCTTTCCCTATTTAGTACTTGACTATTCTACCCCTATCTTTGAGATACACTGAGCTCTGACAGATGGAAACACAGCAGCAGTCACAGAGAATGGCTTGTCAAATGAGGCACACATACAAAGAGTTCAGCAACAGTGTTCCTTACTGCAGAGAACCAAAGGCCTAGTGACCTTCACAGCTAGTGAAGGAAAGCTACATTGACTCCACTCTTGAGATTAATACTTTCACACGCTGTGTAGGCTGAACTAAAGATGCTGAGAAAGGAGGGGCCATCTTCTAAGTAGGCAGCTTTCTGCTATAAAGGCGTTTTATTTTCTCTGACTGCTATTTTACTCCCAATTCATTTGAATAAATAAATGAATGATCTACTAGTTCTCAGTATAACTTCAGAGCAAGGAATGAGACAGAGTTTCAAAATATGTTTTTCCCCTCTAGTTCATGTCAATAAAATTTTTAATAACATTTCCTGATATTTTGTGATCCATATTCTCTCCTTTCCTCCTCCCCAAAATGGCAGGTAATATAATAAAGGTCATACATGTATTATCATGAATGTATGATATTTAGATGTTTGATATTTGTGAAAGAAACTAGGTGAAGTGGGCGAATATTTACAAAATTATAAATTGACCACAGTAACAAAAGAGAAAATAGAATACTTAAACAATCCCATCTCAGAAAAAGAAAATGAACAAGTCATAAAGGAATTCACCAAGAAAAATTCCCCAGAGCCAGATGAATTCACAAATGAATTCTATCAAGCATTTAAAGAACAACTTCTCCCAATTCTATACAAACTATTTCACAAAATAAGCAAAGAAGGGGTCTTACCAAGTTCTTTTTATGACACAAATATGGTGTTGATTCCAAAGCTAGGAAGACCAAAAACAGAGAAAGAAAACTACAGACCAATCTCCTTTATAAATATAGATGCAAAAACCTTAAATAAAGTAATAGCAAAGAGACTACCCGCAATATATCATAAGAATTATTCACTATGATCAGCTGGAGTTTATACCAGGCATACAATGCTGGTTTAATATTAGGAAAACAGTCAGCATAATTGACTATATTCAATAACCAAGCTAACAGAAATCATTTGATTATCTCAATGGAAGCAGAAAAACGTTTAACAATTACTATTAAAAACAGTAGAAAGCATAGGAATAAAAGTCCCTGTCCTTAAAATTTTAAGTACTATTTACTTAAAACTATCATCAAGTATCATCTACAATGGGAATAAGAAAGAAACCTTCCCAAAAAGATCAGGTGTAAAGAAAGAATATCCATTATCACCACTATTATTTAATGTTGTACTAGGAATACAAGTTTTAGCAATTAAAGAAGGAAAAGAAATTGAAGGAATTAAAGTAGGCAATGAGGAAACTAAACTATCACTCCTTGAAGATGATATGATGGTATACTTAGAGAATCCTAGAAAAAACTAAAATACAAGTTGAAATAATTAATAACTTTAGTAAAGTTGTAGGATACAAAATAAACCACATAAATCATCAACATTTCTATATATATCCAAAAAAGCTCGGCAGTGAGTTAGAAAGAGAAGCTCCATTTAAAACCATTCTCAATAGTACAAACTACTTAGGAATCTATTTGCCAAGATAAACACAGGAATTATATGAACACAATTGCAAAAATTTTTACACAAATGTTGTTAGATCTAAATAATTGGAAAAACATTAGTTGCTCATTGGTAGGCTGAGCTAATATAATAAAAATAACAATCCTACCTATATTAATTTATTTATTCAGTGACATTACAATCAAACTACCAAAAACTATTTTATAGAAGTAGAAAACATAATAACAAAATTCATTTGGAAGAACAAAAGATCAAGAATATCAAGATAACCAATGAAAAAAAAAGTGAGGGATGATAGCTTACTGGCATCATATTTTAAACTGTACTATAAAGTAGTTCTCATCAAAACAATCTGGTACTGGTTAAGAAAGAGAAGGGTTGATCAATGGAATAGATTAAGTATAAATGACCTCAGCTCTCTAATGTTTGATAAACCCAAAGATCCCAAATTTAGGGATAAGAACTCACTATTTAACAAAAACTGCTTAAAAATTGTAAAACAATATTGCAAAAAATAGATGTAGATCAATTTCTCACATCATATACCAAGATAAGTTCAAAATGGGTATATGATTTAAACATAAAGAATGATATTATAGGTAAAGTAAGAGAACATAGAACAGTTTGCCTGTCAGATCTATGTAGAAGAGAAGAATTTGTTATCAAACAAGAGACCGAGAACATTAAAAGGTATAAAATAAGTAATTTTGATGATATTAAATTAAAAAAGATTTTGTACGAATAAAACCAACTTAACAAGATTAGAAGGGATACAACAAACTGATAAAGGTCTCATTTCTCAAACATATAAAAAAGTAAGTTAATTTTATAAGAATTGAAATCATCCCACAATTGATAAATGGTCAAAGGATATGAAAAGCAAGTTTTCAGATGAGGAAATCAAAGCTATCCAAAATCATATGAAAAAATGTTCTAAATTCCTCTTGGTTAAAGAAATTAAAATGAAAACAACTTTGAGTTACCATTTCACACCCATTTCACATTTCATACTCATTTGGTTGGCTAATGTGACAGGTAAGGAAAATGATGAATGTTAGAGAGGATATGGCAAAATTGAGACACTAATGCATTGATGGTGGAGTTGTGTACTAATTCCATCATTCTGGAGCATAATTTGGAATTATGATCAAAGGGCTATAAAATAATGCATACCCTTTGAACTAGAAATACCATTATTAGACCTGTCTCCCAAAGAAATAACAAACTTGCATACCTTTTTACATCCTTGAAGGAAAATCTTTCCCCTAAACTGAGCCCCCAACTTAAGTATTTGATTAACAATTATTGTTATTCCAAAGTGCCATTAGGACACTTTCTTGCCTCCTATCTGCATTGATATTTAGAAACTTAGCTTCAAAATATTGGCAAAATTAAAAAAAAATTAATTCTCCAATGGTAGCACAAGCTTGTGATTTTTTGTTTTGTTTCTTTGTTTGTTATGTATTTGGTCATATTCCTCTTTTCAAGACTCATAATGAATGTCTGCTTTTTATCAAAGCTTAGTGCCTAATCAATAGCTACCTTAATTATTTAGACAGACTGGAGAAAATGAGAAAAAAATATGAAAAAATGATTTTATCCAAAAGCAGCACAGTAAATTTGTCATCAAAGACAAAATGAGTGGAGTGAAAAACACTGAACCTGAGACATCAGGTGATCTGAGGTCAAGTTTGGGCCAAAAATTAGGAAGTAATACAGGGTTGGGAAAATCACAAAACCTTTTTAGTTTCCTCAACCACAAAATAAGAATGCCAATAAATAATAATTTTATCTTTCTAATTAAATTAAAAAAATAAAGAATGAATTTAAATAAAATAGTCTTTCTTGAGTTTGTGAGTACATAGGTTAGTAAATAAATCTACAGCTTCTTTACATTATAGTAATAATACTATTTAAGATTCTTTAATATTTTCATGATTTAACTATGAGTACTGCCAGATAAATGGTTTATAAAATAGTTTACAGAAAATCTATTTAAAGTAACATTTTTGGGAGGATTTTAGGGATACTTACCTAATCACTTAAAATATTATTGGTGCTACTTACTAAAAGAAATGTTAGAAATAATAGATGTCAAAACTTATTTAAAATATGTTAAAAGTCTTACATGAAATATTGAAAAGTGAAGTGAACACAGCCAGGAGAACATTATACATAGAAACAATAATGTATGATGATCAGCTGTGAATGACTTAACCATCATCAACAAAGCAAGAATCTATTATAAATCCAAGGGACTCATGAAAAAGGCTAGTCCCTAACAGAGGAAAACTGATGGAGTACTTATGCGATTTGAACCTGCCATTCTTCACTTTCTTACTTCCATGTATTTTTCTATCAAATAAGCAATATCTGTTTTGTTTCGCAATATGATGAACAGGGAAATAAATATTATGTGATAATATAGGTACACCCTATGTCATATTATCTGTATTCTTAGGGAGCGGGGAGTGTTGGGAAAAAAGGGGAAAAATGAGGCATAGAGTTTTGGACATAGTTAATATGAAAATGTGTTTCTTTTTAATAAGCATATTTATTATAACTCATATTTTATAACAAGTGATGTATTATAGTATTGTTATATTACATATGATGTTTCTATAAAAACAAATATCTTTAAAAATTGAGTTCTTAAGTATTATTATTTGACATTGTGTTTCACTTAGACTTGTTCAGCAAAAATTATAAATTCAACCTCTTAAGTATGAACTACTATGATGCCTTGATACACGAGCACCTTAGGTCATGGGCAATTTTATATATGAGCAGCCATAATAGGGATTTTTGCTTTAATTTAGAAGCAGATATTTGAGTCACCAGCTCATATTTGAATCTCAAGCTTTCACCATCCTCTACTAGATAGCTTGCTGAAAGTTCAGTTTCACAAGTTACACACTACTGTTTCCTTTAGTTCAGTGTTCATTTTGGCCACGAGAGCATTTGTATTGAATTGCTTTTGTTTTCTGTTTTCTTTTTGTCTTTATCAGTTTTTTGGCAAATTTCTTAACTTTTAAGCATGGGTCCTGACTATGGAGAAAGTAAAGGAGTTACAGCAGCAGTAACATATGGAGGTTTTCCAGGAATTAGGTAGTGGGGAGGAGTCCAAGGTGAATGAGGTAATCAGTACAAGTAAGATTAAGGAAATGTTGAGAATTTGGGAAAAAATTAAGCATTTATTGAAAAGACACACTCAGAAAAAGTTGCAACAGATCATGCATTGGAGCTGTTTAATGACACTTGTTTCACACATTATTGAAACATTCTGAAAGGGAGGAGAAAACAAACTTCCATGGAAAGGTTTTTTGTTGAAATTGCCTCTAAGTGAAATCAAGGAAAGTGTAGCAAAACAGCCAAAATTCAGTGAAAAAAATGATGATAATTAAGTAAAGTAAAAAAATAGCAATTAAGTTTAGCAATAAAGTTACACATCATAAGTGATGTGTAAGGCCAATTTTACATTTAAATGAAGCATTATGTGTGTAGAGAGTAAGTTATGTTTAGCGATAGCACACAAAATGAAAACCTCTGCCAGCATCTTCACCTGACCTCGAAGGTAAATAAAATAGCATTTCATAAGTACATTTATTTCTTTACATTTATTTTATATATTTTATATATTCATTTCTTCATATTCTTTCTTATTATCTATAAATGTATTTATTTATTTTTTTAAGTACATGTTCATATTTAAAAGCACATAAAAGAAAAAATTTGCGTGGTTTTTTTGGGGGCCAGAAAAGATTAATTGCATTTCCATTCATTTAAATGGGGAAATTTGATTTGACACTCAAGAAAAATGAGTTACAAGCTTGGCCATGGAACACATTAAACTCGTGTGTCAAGGTACCACTGTATTTTGAAATTTTAATAACTCTTTTATAATAGAAGAAGTTAAAGTTATGCTCCTTCCTGATGATCTTTTTTTAGCTTTGCTATTATAGATATACTTTTAAGATATACTTTTTCTACTTATATCATAATTTTGGCTTCTGTAAGGAGCTCCCAGCTGCAATCATATCAACTAAGCCTTCATTCTCAATGATCTGAACCTCATGTTTCCCTATTTGCCAGTGACCTGTTTTTCAGCATTTCTAGACTTTTAAGTTGAAGAGTAATTGAAAATTAAAGGAGAAAAAAGAAGACATTCTTAATATAAAACAAATTCTGAAAGATGGGAAATATTGCCCTAGGTATAAAATATAATTTTTCCCTCCATAGCTTGACTATATTCAGGTAGCAAAAGTTATTGAAAATAATGAGAAAATAGTTCTGTCTATGATAACAGTAGTCACAATTTCAGCTATCCAATTCAATTTTAGGAAATTCTAAAGAAGGTATTAAAATTCCAAATAGTCCTTCCTTAACTCTTGAGGGCTGACTTCATTAAATTAAAGTGGATGTTGCCTTATAGCTATTTTAAATGTTAAAGAGTAAAACAATACTTAGATATATGTTCCCAAATATTTCATGACTTAACTATAAGAATATGTTCATAGAAATGATTTATAGAATGTGTTATAGAAAATTTAAATGGAGTAGCTCTTATGTGTTGAAAAAATTGAGGGGGCTTATCTAATTATTGGAAATTATTATCATCATAACCATTTCCTAATTTAACGAAAGTTTTAAAAAAATGGTAACATTTACTTGGATTAAGACATTTAATTTCCAAAGTATTTTTTCTCCAAGCACTTTGCTTCTATAATTTTGCTTACTTAAAAAAATTCTTACATACTAACATTAAATAATCTGTCACAAGTGAAGAAAAATAAACATCCTTTTTCTGTAGCCATTCAATTTAATTCAACAACTAATAATTAAGCATTCCTATGAACCAATAATTGTACTTAATTCCAGATATACAAAGTTTTTTTTTAAATCATCATTATCCTTAAAATATTCACATTCTTCCTGGATAATTGCCTCTTCATTCTTCATATATAGAGTAATATGTACTAGAAATGAGTTCATAAAATTCAAAATAGGAAATGATGGAATATGACTTTGATTTCACCTGTTCATTATCTAGCACACAATGCAAATTAAGTGCTAGGCACTGTGCTAGGTCTTAGATGAACCAGTCCCTGCCTTCAAGGGATATAGCAATCTATCAGAAGAAACAGATTTGCATATAAATATATTTAAAATTAAGAAAAAGTAATTTGGATAAAAAGATACTTGTAGCTAGAGGAATCAGGAAAGACTCTAAAGGGAAAGGTAGAGTTTACACTGATCTTTGAAAGAAATGAACAAATCAGAGATATTAGGCAGAAAAAAGGACTAACGTTACCAGTCAGTAATCAGGGTTCAGGATAACCTAGAGAGTAAACTGAGTTTTACATAATTAAGTCAAGAGTTCAGGGATCTAGATAATCTACAGATACATTACTCTAGTCTAAGATATAGAGATTGATCAGGAACCCAGACAAGGACCAGGGAACCAGGAGTTCAGATTTTTAACAAAGACTCTGAACTGTAAGTAGTGAACATATACTTCAAGAGAGACTGTAATACTAATTATTTAATTTTTCTGTGCCAGGTGTTCCCTAAATATATACGTGATAACACTGATAAGAACCATTGTAAGGGAGCAGCTAGGTGGCTCAGTGGACAAAGAACCATATGTAGAGATGGAAGGTCCTAAGTTTAAGTATGGCCTCAGATACTTCCTAGCTATGTGTCCCTGGGCAAGACACTTAACTTGGAATGCCTTGTCCTTACTGCTCTTCTGCCTTGGGACCAATACTTAGTATTTATTCATTCTAAGGATTCTCATACAGAATATAAAGTTTAAAAAACAAAAGAAGAAAAAGAAGAACTAATGGTAGCCAGAAAAGTATTGGTAGAAAATGGCAGAAGGATATTTGTAGAATGTAGTTATGACATTTCTTTGTTTAAAAAACATGTTACTATAGAGCATATTTATGTGATTTAAAGAATAATAGAATTATTCCTCTTCTTTCTTCACCATATACTATTTCTGTGTGACTTACTGAGAAAAGGGAGAAGATGCATAAAAGGTTAAAAAATGGGAAAACACTGAAAAGTGAAAAGTCAAAAAAATTTCAGCACCTAGTAAAGTGTTGCAGATATATTAGGCTTCAATAAATACTTATTTAATTGATTATTTGACTTGTGCCAGACTAATTTTTCTTTTCTTTTTTTTTAAACTTTTACCTTCCATCTTGGAATCGATTGTATTGATCTATGTATTGATTCCAATACTGAAGAGTGGTAAGGGCTAGGCAATGGGTGTTAAGTGACTTGCCCAGGGTCACACAGATAGAAAGAGTTTGAGTCCAGATTTGAACCCAGGACCTCTTATCTCTAGGCCTAGCTCTCAATCCACTAAGCCACCCAGCTGACACCAGGACTAATTTTTCAAAACAAAGCTTGTACTATTTCTCCTTCTCTTTCTCCTTTTGCTTTGTTTTCTTCCTCCTTCTTTTGCTGAAGTTTTATTTATATTTACATGAAATTGTTATGTATTTTCTTGTGGCAATTCCAACTGCTTAGAAATATTCTTCAAAAGAAATGCAGAGAAAATTACGATTTGAAGGTAAGGGAATAATTTGTTTTTCATTGATCTCTTTGCCCTTTGGTGTGAGAAGGATGGGCTTTCTGCAATTTTTGTTGTTCTTCTGTTTTGTTTTGTTTTTCCTCTCAGGGCTACTTGGTAATCCTTTTATTCTTTCCTTTTTTATTTTTAGTTTTTATATGTTGGTTCAATTTTCAATAATAGTTTTCAGACATTTTGCAGTCCATGTTGTCTCCCTCCCTTCTGCCCTTTCCCACTCCTCAAGATGGCAGATATTATGGTATATGCTTTACATGTGTTACACAATATATGTTTAGATGCTTACTATGTTGTGAAAGAAGATATATATTGCTTACCCTAGAGAAAAATGTATGGAGGAAATAAAGTGAAAGATGTTAAACTTCAATTTCCATTCAACTTCTGTCAATTCCTTCTATAGCGGTGGATAGTTTTGGGTTTTTGTTTTTTAATTGTGAATACTTTGGGGTTGTCCTGAGTTCTTGCATTGCTGGTAATAGTTAATTCAATTACAGCTGATGATCATACATACTGTTACTGTTTACAACTTCTGGTTCTTTTTGTTTCCCTTTGTATCACTTCATTTAAGTCTTTCCAAGATTTTTTGTGATCATCTTGTTCATCATTACTTATGATTCCAATAAAATCATAATGCCACAACTTTTTCAGCCTTTCTCCAATGGTTGAACCCTTTTGATTTCCAGTTATTTGCCACAACAAAAAGAGCTAAATATTTTTGTACAGATATGTCCTTTTCCCCTCTCTTTTATCTCTATGGGATGTAGACCTAGTAAGGTTATTACTGAGTCAAAAGTTATGCACAGTTATGGCCCTTGGGCAAGGTTCCAAATTGCTCTCCATAATGATTGTATCAGTTTATACCTCTACCAATAGTGTATTAGTATCCCAACAACATTTATCATTTTCCCTTTTTTATATGAGTCAGTCTGAAGGGTTTATGGTGGTTCCTCAGAATGGTTGTAATTTGTATTTCTCTAATCAATAGAAATTTGGATCATTTATTTCATATGACAAATGACAGTTTTATTTTCTTTATATGGAATGGCCTGTTTATATTCTTTGATCATTTATCAGTTGGGAAATACTTTGTGTTCTTACAAATTTGACTTGGTTTTCTATGAATTTGAGAAATGAGCCCTTTGTCAGATACTTGTTATAAATTTTTTCCCAGTATTTGTTTCTCTTCTAACCGTGGTTGCATTTTGTTTATGAAAATATTTTTAAATTTAATGTATTCAAAGTTATTTCTTTTACATGTTTTAGTATTTTCTATGTCTTACTTAGTCATAAATTCTTCCCTTATCTATTGATCTGATAGGTAGAGTATTCCATGACCTCTAATTTGTTTATGGCATCACCCTTTTATCCACTTTGACTTTACCTTTGTATATGAAGAGGTATTTGTTGCTGTGCCTACCTTCAAGGTGGCTATGTATGTTGAACTTGGACTCAAAATTTTTCCTTATCACAGATATCAGATCACTTTACTTTCTCACCCACTCAGAATTTTCCTTTCTTTCAGAAATAAGCTAACTCAGGAATTAAAAATGCCTCCTAGAAAATCAAGAAGCTAAAAACAAAGGACTCAATCAATTCAAAAGTATCAATTAAGTGCTGTCACTGAGCTAGGCACTAAGAATACAAATACAATGAATAATGTAAGAGGGTTGTTTAGGGGATGGGACCAGATGATTAGGATAGGGCCAGTATCAGAAGATTAACTGGTTTGGAAAGACCCACAGAGCCCAGTCCAGGCAGATCCTGAATCTGAGATGACATGCACAGACCACTCAGTAACAGGGATAGATGTTGTTATATTATATTAATTATATATTAGTATATATGTATAATAAATACATATACATATATATTATATTATAACAAGGAAAGGTTAGATGGGATTTTTGGAATACCCTGACACTAATATCAACTACCTGAAACCTCCAAGATCTAAATGTCCCATTCTTGGGAGTCTTCACAGAGTCCGAGCTATACTATATATAAATTGAGCTAGTCTGGAAGAGAAGATCCTAGCAGATGGATGATAAGGAATGGCTCCATACAGAAGATAGTCCCTGAGCTGAATCTTAGAAAGAACATTTATGACATCTGAGATCATAAATGCAAGGGAACAATGGGACATGGAGTATCATTAATGAGGAACAGGGACAAGGACATTTTAGACGCATTGCAAAATGCAAGAGAGTTGATGATATCAAGTGAAGGCAGAAAGAATATGTAGGTTTTAGAGAGGGACAGAAGAAACATCTATACTTCTAAGTGCTATACAAATATCATCTCGTTTATTGCTCTCAACAGTGTTGGGATGTAATATAATTATTGCCTCAATTTTCTAGTTGAAACTGAGGTAAACATAGCAAATAAGCAAATGATATGGAAGTTGTTGGGAGAAACTAGGGCTGGATTTTTAGTTTTGAGATTAATCAGCATAGGGATTATAGGTAAATCTACAGGACTTGATGTAGTTATTAAAGGGGGTTATAATGTAGATGAGGAGATGACAGAAAAAGAGATGGAAAAGAAAAATTTGGACAAAAAGGAGAAAAAAATAAAAGGAAGTAGTATCACAAAAAGCCAGAGAAAACAAAATATAAAGGGAAAGATGTTTGTCTATTGTGTCTAGAGGGCAATAGGAATGATGAGTTGATTCTCAGAGTAGCCCCAATTGATAAAAATCATTTTCAGGTATAATAGTAGTATTGATTTGATTACTATGACCAGAACAAGAGATAGAAAGTTTGTGTGTGTTTGCAGTGAGAGGCAAAGAGGAGCGCAGATGGAAAGCTGTGGTGGACAGCTGGATGGGATGCAAAGTATCATCTGAATGAAAGTTTTACTTTATTATATTATACATAGATGACACACTGTTATAGAATGTATGCAACAAGAAATATGGTCTCTATATAGTTATTAAAAACTCAATAAATATGAAAATGAAACTCTTCAAAATTGTTTCCACTCATACCTCATAATTTTAGGATCATATTTGTGAGGAAAACTACCATAACCTTGTATCCTGCCTCTTAAGCTTAACTCCTGTTGTGTCAAAATTATACAAATAAATTTAATTTTGAATTTACAGACCATATGTTGAGTTAATCCAGAAATCTCCTAGGAGGACCACAATAAGATTTGGACCACAATAAGATTTGGAAGATATTCAAAGGATCTAAATAAATTTCCAATGTATACCCTTCCTCGATATCCTTATTGCCAACCGAACCATTTTTTTAAATTCTAGCAGCCCTGAATAAAAAGACATCATATCATCTCAAACCTGCCAATCATATGGATCCAATTAATATAGAAAAACTAATGTGAATTTTTATTTCTGCTAAGATTGCCACTTTACAGTGAGTTTCTCAAAGTTCTTTACCAAAATTCAGAGATAGAGCTCACAAATAAAATTCACTTTCTGGAGGAGCTGAGTGTTTCTATTTGATGTAATTTTTTTTCTTTGAGATAGAAAAGCGACAGAAGTAATTATGTGGCATGGATGAACAGAATCCTTTCTCTTCTACTTTGTTGGAAAAGTTGAATTCCTGACCTTAATTAGCATCTTGACATTGGAAGAATATCAACTAAGGGAAGGAGAGTTTTACCTTGGATGTCCTCAAGATCTTTTGGTCAAATACTGTTCATATCCCCATAAGGAAAAAAAAATTATCTCCTAAATTTGTGAGTGATTCTGGTTGTACTGCAAATACACCATTGGGATTATTAATAATTAAAAAAACAGCTTAACACAGGAATACAATACCTGCTGCTTTAGGAGTGTTTAGTGACTGGTTCTATAGCCCTTCCTAAGATGTAGTAGTTAGTTCAATAAGGGATATAGTTTCTTTTTTTTAATTATTTTAAACCCTTAACTTCTGTGTATTGACTTATAGGTGGAAGAGTGGTAAGGGTAGGCAATGGGGGTCAAGTGACTTGCCCAGGGTCACACAGCTGGGAAGTGTCTGAGGCCGGATTTGAACCTAGGACCTCCCGTCTCTAGGCCTGGCTCTCAATCCACTGAGCTATCCAGCTGCCCCCAAGGGATATAGTTTCATGTGAACCCATGACTTAAAAAAATGATAGAGATTTCTTCTTTCCCAACTATTGCCTTTTCTCTTATTCCTTATAAATTCAAATATATTTCCTTGTAAAGTCAATTAGAGTAACCTTTCTCCTTTTTCAATAACTCAAGTTAAGAGATTTATATCCCAGAACCTAGGATATTGCATAAAGGAGGCATTTAATAAGTGCTTGTGGGAATTGTTTGGATTACATGAACTGTGATTAATAGCTAATATTTATATTATACACCAGGCACTGTACTAAGTGCCTTTCAAATATTTCATTGGATCCTCACAACAACCTCTTACAAATTAATTGATGTTGTTCTTATTCTTTTTTTAAAGTTGAAGAAATGGGAGCAAACTGAAGCTAAGTGACTTTGCCAGGGTCATGCAACTTGTAAATTTCTGAAGCCAGAGTTGAACTGGAGTCTTTTTGCCTCCAGGTGAAATGATTTGATTTTCTTAAATGAGGCTTAAATTAAAGGAATGATGTTTTTGTTTGTTTGTTTTTTAACCAGGTTTAGGTTACTGGTAAAAGACATATTTACCTAGAGTTTTCTAAATCTAACCAAGTGGGATTTACACTGAAAGAAAGGAGAGGGAAAGAGAAACCTACAAGTATTTATCTTCAAAGCCATGTACCATAGGAAGTAGTTAAAATGGAAGAAGAAAAATAGCCATAGATACCCCTCCTAATTCAAATTAATGAGACTAAAAAAATAGAAAAACAACAACTGTGTACATGTGTAGTGGGGGAGGGGAGAAACCCATAATAATACTAATACCTTTAAGTATTTTATACAGGACTGTACAAAATATGGGTAAATGTCACAGTGAAATAATGCAAAGAGATGGATTTAACTAAATTTAATTTATAGATGTCAATAACTAATTATTTTTTAATTTTATGTGTTTATTTAAAATATTTTCCATGTTTAAATGATTCATAATTGTTTCAAACCCTTTTCCCTCCCCCATCTCTGAGCTGACAAGCAATTCCATTGGGTTATATGTGTATCATTGTTCAAAATCTAATTCTATGCTATTCATATTTGAAGTAGAGTGATCTTTTAACATCAAAACCACAATCATATCCCCATTGAACCATGTGATAGATTATATGTTTTTCTTCTGTGTTTCTGTTTCTACAGTTCTTTCTCTGGATGTGGATAGCATCTTTTTTCATAAATTCCTCTGGATAGTCCTGGGTCATTGCATTGCTGCTAGTAGAAAAGTCTATTACATTCAATTGTGCCATAATGTATCAGTCTCTTTGTACAATGTTCTCCTTATTCTGCTCCTTTTACTCTTCATCAGTTCCTGGAGGTTTTTATACTTCATATAGAAAGTCTCCAGTTCATCAATCCTTTCAGTTCAATAATATTTCATCACCATCAGATACCACAATTTGTTCAGCTATTCCCCAATTGATGGATACCCCCTCATTTTACAAGTTTTGCCACCACAAATAGCAAAGCTATAAATACTTTTGTACAACTATTTTTCCTTATTATCTCTTTAGGGTACAAACCCAGCAGTAGTATGGTTGGGTCAAAGGGCAGGCATTCTTTTAAAGCCCTTTGCATATAATTTCAAATTGCCCTCCAGAATAGTTCACAATTTCACCAGCAATTTATTAGTGTCCCAGTTTTGCCACATCCACTCCAATATTTATCACTTTCTTTTCTGCCATATTGGACAGTCATCTAGGTGTGAGGTGATACCTCAGAGTTGCTTTCATTTGTATTTCTCTAATCAGGAGGGATTTATAACACTTTTTCATGTGCTTATTGATAGTTTTGATTTTATCATGTGAAAACCGCCTATTCAGTTCCCTTGATTATTTCTCAATTGGTGAATAGCTTGATTTTTTTTTGGTAAATTTGACTAAGTTCCTTATATATTAGGCAAATTAAAACTTTGTCAGAGAGTTTTGTTGTAAAATTTTTCCCATTTTGTTGCTTTCCTTCTAATTTTGGTTGCATTGGTTTTATTTGTACAAAACCTTTTTAATTTGATGTAACCAAAATCATTCATTTTACATTTTGCAATGTTCTCTATATATTGCTTGATCTTAAATTCCTTCCTTTCCCACAAATCTAAAAGGTATACTATTCTATGTTCACTTAATTTATTATTTCATCCTTTATATTTAAGTCATTTGCCCATTTTTAATTTATCTTGGTATATAGGGTATAAAATGTTGATCTAGACCTGATTTTTACCATACTGTTTTCCAATTTTCCCAGCAGTTTTTGTCAAGTAGTAAATTCTTGTCCCAAAAGCTAGGATCTTTGGGTATAATGAACATGAGCTTACTGAGGTCATCTACCTCAACTCCATTCCACTGATCCACCCTTCTGTCTCTTAGCCAGTACAATGCTGTTTTGATGACCATTGCTTTATAGTACAATTTAAGATCAGGTACTGCTAGGCCACCTTTCTTCACACATTTTTCATTAATTCCCTTGATATTTTGATCTTTTGTTCTTCCAGATGAACTTTGTTATATTTTTCTAATTTTATAAAAAAAGCATTTTGGTAGTTTGATAGGTATGGCAATGAAAGAATACATTAATTTAGGTAAAATTGTCATTTTTATTATATTAGTTCATCCTATCCATGAGCAATTAATGTTTTTCCAATAATTTAGCTCCAGTTTTAATTGTGTGACAAGTATTTTGTAGTTGTGATCTTAAAATTCCTGTGTTTGTCTTGGCAGATAAATTCCTAAATATTTTATATTGTCTAGAATAATTTTAAATGGAGTGTCTCTTTCTGACTCCTGGGGCTGAGTTTTGTTGGAAATATATAGAAATGCTGATGATTTATGTAAGTTTATCTTGTACCCTGCAACTTTGCTAAAGCTGTTAATTCGTTCCACTAACCTTAGTTGATTTTCTATGATTCTTCAAGTATATCATCATATCATCTGCAAAGAGTGTTAGATTAGTTTCCTCATTGTCTACTTTAATCCCTTGAATTTATTTTTTCTTCTCTAATTGCTACCGCTAGCATTTCTAGTACAATATTAAATAATAGAAGTGATAATGGACATCCTTGCTTCACTCCTGATCTTATTGGAAAGGCTTCTAAATTGTCCCCTTTGCAGATGATATTAGCGATGGTTTTAAATATATACTGCTTATTATTTTGAGGAAGGGCCCTTCTATTCCTATAGTTTCTAGTGTTTTCAATAGAAATGGGTATTGTATTTTGTCAAAGGCTTTTTCTGCATCTAATGAGATAATCAAGTGATTTCTCTTGGTTTGATTATTGATATGGTCAATTATGTGGATGATTTTCCTAATGTTAAACGATCTTGGCATTCCTAGAATAAATACAACCTGTCATAATGAATAATCCTTTTGATAGTCTTTTTGCTAATATTTTATTTAAGATTTTTGCATTTATGTTCATTAAGGAAATTGGTCAGTAGTTTTCTTTCTCTATTTTTCGTCTGCCTGGCTTTGGAATCAGTACCATATTTGTGTCATAAAAATAATTTGGTAAGACTCCTTCTTTGCTTATTTTGTGTAAGAAATTAAGTTTAGGGTTTGACTAAATATGCATATTCTAAGGCAATATTGTGGTCATCAATTTAAAATATTATACCTCAAGTCAAAATCACTTTTAGTAGTATTTATTTACAAAGAGGGGAAAACAGTGAAAGTAGAAAAATGTAAGAAGAGGGTTGAGAAAATGTCTAGTCTATCACTCTAAATGTTGCTCTGGTGTCTGGCTCAGCTGTGGCATGGCTCATTAACCCTCAGTTAGAAGACCTCTTATGCAAAGGTTTCACCTATGCAGACTCCTTCAGGAAAGGAAAGCCTCTCCAGAATTAATCTCTCCAGAAGCCAGGAAAGGAAGGCCAGCTACTCACTCACCCAAGATGAAGTCCAAAGGAGATGTTCCAGGAGTAGTCCTTTAAGAAGCAGTTTAAGAGCCAAAGTCAAGGTCCAAGCCAAAGGTCATTTCCAAAGCCACCTCCAAAAGTCAAGTCACCAGGAGAACCTCCAAGCCAAAGATTCAAGCGAAAGGTTCTCTGGACAGTAATTTCAGGACGTTATAGTCCTTTTTCCATGTCAATTCCTGTTCCTTCTTCTCTTCACAGGTGCCAATCACAACTTCCAAATTGCCTAGCACTGCCCAGTGGGGCAATGTCTGTAGGATCCACCTTTCATCCTCTGAGGGTATAAACTCTTATCAAAGGATTCACAAGTTTCTGACTGAGTTAAGAGGGTGGAGCTCTCTAAGTAAGTGACTTGTTAATTCTCTTACATGATGATTTTTTTTCTTAGGAAGTTTCTTGATGGCTTATTTAATTTCTTTTTTTGAGATGGAATTACTTAAGTATTCTATTTCCTATTTTGTTAATCTAGGCAATTTATATTTTTTAAATATCCACCCATTTCGCCTAGGTTGCCATATTTATATCACCCTTTTCATTTTGATATGATTGATTTGATTCTCTTCTTTCTTTTTTTATTAGATTAACCAGTACATTATCTAATTTATTTGTTTTTTTCCAAGTACCAGCTCCTACTCTTATTTATTAGCTTAGTAATTTTTTTTAATTTCTATTCTATTAATATTTCCTTTAATTTTTAGGATTTCCAATTTGGTTTTTATCTGGGGATTTTTAATTTGTTCTTTTTCTAATTATTTTCAAATTTAAAACCCAATTCCTTGATCTCCTCCCTCTCAACTATATTGCTATAGGCTCTCAGAGATAGAAAATTTCCCTGAGCACTACTTTGGCTGTATGCCATAGATTTTAATATGTTGTTTCCTCATTGTAATTTCTCCTAACTGAAATCAGTAATATTTTTCCTATAATTTCTTTTTTGACCAACTAGTTTTGAAGAATTAGATTATTTAGTTTCCAATTAATTTTAAATTTGTCCTTCTATAAGCCTTCATTGAATTGCATTATGGTATGAAAAAATTGCACGTATTTTTTCTGCTTTCCTACATTTGTTTGCAAAGTTTTTATGCCCTAGTAATTGGTCAACCTTTGTATATGTGCCATGTGCTGCTGAAAAGAAGGTATATTCCTTTCAATCCATGTTCAGTTTTCTCCAGATATCTATTAGCTCTAATTTTTCTAACATATTATTCACTTCCCTTACTTCTTTCTTATTTAAATTTTGCTTTGATTTATCTAGTTCTGAAAGGGGAATGTTGAAATTTCCCACTAGTATAGTCTTGCTATCTATTTCCTCCATAAGCCCTTTTAATGTTTCCTTTAGAAATCTAGATGATAGGGGGCAGCTGGGTAGCTCAGTGGATTGAGAGTCAGGCCTAGAGACAGGAGGTCCTAGGTTCAAATCTGGCCTCAGACACTTCCCAGCTGTGTGACCTTAGGTAAATCACTTGACCCCCATTGCCCACCCTTACCACTCTTCCACCTAGGAGCCAATACACAGAAGTTAAGGGTTTAAAAAAATAAATCTAGATGCTATATCATTTGGTGTATAAATGTTTAGTAATTATATTACCTCATTGTTTATAGTATCTTTTAGGAAAAATATAATTATCTTCCTTATCTCTTTTAATCATATTAATTTTTAACTTTGTCTGGTATCATGATTGCTACACCTGCTTTTTTTTTTTTACTTTTAGTGATGCATAGTAAATTCTGTTCCAGCCTTTTACCTTAAATATGTGTGTGTCACCCTGCCTCATACATGTTTCTTATAAAAAGCATATAGTAGGATTCTGGTTTTTAATCTACTCTGCTATCTGCTTCCATTTCATTGGTGAAATTATCCTATTCACATTCAACATTATGATTACTAGCTGTGTATTGCTCTCCATATTTATTATCCCCTTTGATCCTGCTCTATTCTCTTTTACTCTGTTCCTCCTCACCAGTATTTTGCTTTTTGTCACTCCCTCAATTCCCCCTTCCTTGAATTACTCCCCTATTTCCCTTGTCTTATTCTGCTTCTATTTCTCTGTAGAGTAAGATAGAATTCTATACCTTACTGATTAGGGTAAAATAGAATTCTATAACCCACCTGAGTATACTTGTTTTACCCTCTCTAACTCTGTTACAGGGAGAGTAATTTAAGCATTGTTCATCACCATCCTCATCCTCCCTTCTCTATAATGATTTTTCATGCCTCCTTATCTTATATAATTTATCCCATTCTTTTTCTCCCTTCCCTTTTTCTCTCAGTGAAACCCTCTCTTTCAGCCCTTGATTGATTTTTTTTTACATATGATATATCAAATCATATTGTAAAAGGGAAAACTAGGAAGATTATGGTTGGACTGGATATTTAAAGTTTGGTCACCGGGGATCAATTACTCGATTCCAAATAGGAGGCCCAAGTCAGGATGACTTTTATGATTGTTTATTTACAATTATGGAGGTTGAAGGTAGGAAAAATGAGAGAGAGGACCAGAAGTCAGAACCAGGGAGGCTTAGAGGTCCCAGCAGAAGGGGCACAGAGGTTAATTAAATAAGGCTTCTAGCCACAAGGCCTCCTCTAAGAAGAGAGGCCTTTTTGAGGCTAGAGCCTCCAGAAATGCCAAGGGAAGAGAAAGAGAGTCAGCCTAACTTACCCACGTGACAATTCAAAGGGAAGCAGTCCGAGGTCTCCCCTGAGCTCCTCCAATGCCAAGTTCAAAGGGCAAAAGCCCTCCACAGGAAGTTACCATCATATTTAAAAGATAGCAGCTTTCATCACTTCCTACATCCACTTCCAGTTTCACGTGGACAAATGGCAGCCTCAATGCTGTTTTGGACTTCCCAGGGGGAAGTCACTTGTTTTTGATTTGTCACTTTTTATCACATGTGGGTCACAGACCTCCCCCTCCCTACTTAATTCTAAGTTGGGTGGGGTGACATTATTCCTGGTGGCTAAAGTCTAAGGAATGAATGAGGGAGAGCTAATTCCATTTACACAATACATATACATAACACACACATATATATAATTCCATATTATCACATTTAAACATTATCAAATCATATTATCATAATCAAAACATTTCTCCACCATTTTCTGAGTAAATTACAACTTCTCAACTACAGAATAAATTTTGAATATTACAGAAATCCTTTCCATATAGATATATAAACATTTTGACCATAATGAGTTCCTTAAATGTTCCCTTTCTCATCTAGAGTTTGAGGCTTTTCTTGTGTCTCTTGTTTGGACTTCAAATTTTTTTTAGGTCTGGCTTATTCCTCAGGAATGCTTGGAAATCTTCTATTTTATTGGGTGTCCATTCTCTCCATTGAAAGAATTACACAGTTTTGATAGATAGGTAACTGAATTTTAAACCCAAATCTTTTGCCTTCCTGAATATCATATTCCATGCCTTTTGATCCTTTAATTTTGAAGTCTCTAGGTTTTGTCTGATCCTGATTGTAGCTCGCTCCATGGTATTTGAATGATTTCTTTCTGACTGCTTGAAGTAATTTTTCCTTGGCTTGGTGGCTCTAGAATTTAGCAATTAGATTCCTGGAAGTTGTCATTTGAGGATTTCTTTCTGGAGATGATCTGTGAATTCTTTGAATTTCAATTTCATTTTCTTCTTGGAGGACCTCTGGGCAGCTTTCTTTGATAATTTCTTGTAAAATTGATGTCTAAGGGTTTTTTTTCTTGATCATAGCTTTCAGGGAGTCCAATAATTCACAAACTGCCTTTCATTGATTTATTTTCTAGGCTAATTGTTGTTTCACAAAGATATTTCACATTTTCCTCTGTTTTTCATTCATTTGATTCTTTTTTATTGCTTCTTGATTTCTCATTAAATCATTAGTTTCTAAATGATTGATTCTGATTTTTCTCTGTCAGTTTTTGGTTCTCCTTTTTCAATTGGCCCATTTCCTCTTGCATCACTTTCATTTCTCCTTGTATCACTTTCCTTTTTTCTTGCATCACTTTCATTTCTCTTCCCCACTTTTTTTGCCTCTCTTAATTGGTTTTTGAAGTTTTCTTTGAGCTATTCCAGAATCTGTGTCCAATCCATATTTTTCTTTTGGGTTTTGCATGTGTTTCCTTTGCTTTCATTGTCCCCTTTTGTGACTGTACCTTGTCCTTTGTCTCCATAAAATTTCTTTAGATTTAAGTGTTTTTTTTTGTTGTTTGATCATTTTCCCTATCTAATTATAGGTAGACTCTGTTTTCTGGGAAGTTGAGGGACCCTCTTAAACTTCAGTCCTTCCTTGATGCTCTACTCAGCTGATTTTCTTGGTTTTTACCAGTTTAATTTAAAAAAAAGTTATGATGCTTGAGGGCTGAGAAGTCTGAGAGTCCCCACTCCCCACTGATTCAATTGATTCTTGAAATGCTGATGGCTTGCCTCAGGCTTGGGAATAAATTTTTGATCTCACTCTAAACTTGATCAGGTCAGGGGCTGATCAAATTCTGGCCCCAGGATTAGGTTCAATTTTTGATTTCACTGTGTATTTGATCTAATCAGGCACACCCCTGATTGCCCTGCCCTGGAGCTCTGTTCTTAGTTTTGGGCAAAAATGATCTGGGGTAAAATTAGAAGGAAAGTAACAAAGTATGTGGTGTGGGAATTCATAACAAAACTCTGTCAGAGGTTTAATTTCCCATATATATATATATATGAAACTAAATAAAATTTACAAAAAAAATAGAGGAACATGAAAAGGCAGTTTTCACATGAAGAAATCAAAACTATCAATAAGCACATGAAAAAGTGTTCTAAGTTCCTCCTAACTAGAGAAATACAAATTAAAACAACATTAAGGAACCACTTCATACCTAACAGACTGACCAATATGAAAGCAAAGAAAAGTGATAAATGTTGGAGGGCCTGTGGCAAAATTGGGACACTAATAGTCTGCTGTTGGAGTTGTGAATTGGTCCAACCATTCTGGAGGACAATTTGGAATTATATGCAAAGGGCTTTAAAAGACTGTCTGTCCTTTGATCTAGCCATACTACTGATGGTTTTATACCCCAAAGAGAGAATAAGGAAAAATAGTTGTACAAAAATATTCATAGCTGCACTCTTTGTGGTGGCAAAAATTAGAAAATTAGGGGTGTCAATTGGGGAATGGTTGAACAAATTGTGGTATCTGATGGTGATGTAATACTATTGTGCTAAAAGGAATATTGAACTAAAGCAGAGATGGGCAAAGTATGGCCTGCAGGACAGATTTGACCCCTTGAAATATTCTATTTGGCCAAGGGACATTATTCTTAATCTGACAGATACAATGAGTAGGGTACAATGAAACTTTGAAAGAGTTGCCTTAGAAACAGACTGCCAGATAAGCATTTCCTTTCCTTTGGCCCCCTCTTTAAAAAGTTTTCCCATCACTGAACTAGAGGATTTCTATATGAACTAGAAAGATCTTCAAGAACTGTTGCAGAACAAAAGGAACAGAACCAGGAAAACATTGTACACTGAGATGTGTACTCTGTACATAGTGTACATTGTACACTATGGCTCAATTGAATGTAATAGACTTTCTCTACTAACAACAGTGCAATGATCCAGGATAATCCAAAGGAATTTATAAAAAAGAACACTATCCACATCTAGAGAAAGAACTGTGGGAGTAGAAACCCAAAAGAAAAACATATGATCAATCACGTGGTTCAATGGGGAGATGAGTAGGGTTTTGATGTTAATAGATCACTCTACTGCAAATATGAATAACATGGAAATAGATTTTGAACAATGATCCATTTATAACCCAGTGGAAAGGCTTGTCAGCTCAGGGATGGGGGAGGGAACAGGGAAGAAAAAATCATGAATCATGTAACAATGGAAAAAATATTCTAAAAAAAAATTCTAGTGGTTTGCCCCCTCCAACCCCGCTGTGAACTGTGTCTTCATCTCAAGCCCTGACTGGGATTCCTGGCTTCAATCTTGACCTACACAGATCAGCCCAGTTCAGCTCAGACTACCCTGCATAGGTCTCCAGAGTTCTCCACAGTTTTGAAATTTTAAGGAATATGAGTTGGGTTGGACCACCATTTGCCCAGGCAGGATATCAGGGTCTGCATGTTTTCTTGAGATTTGGTTCTGAACCTGAGATAGCAGATATAGGTTGGGGGTGTGTGGCTTGTTTTTCCCTGTTGTAGCAGCTGGTTCTGCTCTCCTCTTACCCCAGTGCCACATATGTTCTCTGCCTAGATTTTGGGTTTTTCTTTTCTTGATAGTTGTTTCACTGTCTCCTTGTTGGTCCTTTCACTCCTGTATTCCTTTTGTGATGATATTTTAATCTTGGTTGAAGAGGATTCTCATGGTGACATGGAACTTCTCTGGTTTACTGCTCCATCTTGGCTCGGCCCCCTGGAAGTAATAACTAAATCTTTTTTTTTTTTTAAACCCTCACCTTCCTTCTTGAAGTCAATACTATGTATTGGCTCCAAGGCAGAAGAATGGTAAGGGTAGGCAATGGGGGTCAAGTGACTTGCCCAGGGTCATACAGTTGGGAAATCTGAGGTCAGATTTGAACCTAGGATCTCCTGTCTCTAGGCCTTGCTCTCAATCCACTGAGCTACTCAGCTGCCCCCGTAATAACTAATTCATAACATAACAGGATGCACAGCTGATGTATAGCTCCAGCACAGTTCACAATACTGATATGAAATAGGAGAATTGAAGAGGAGTATTGATTAGCAATTGTTTAAAAACAAAGAAAGAAACAAGAACACTATTCTGTACATTTCTATATTGTTAATATTTACTGATAAGTAATTATAATCAAAGAGATTCTTGGATCATTTCACTATTAAATAAATAAATAGGGTTAACAATCTTTCTGTAAAAAATTGGTTATTACTGCTTAAAGTCTTCAAATATTTTTGTTTCTTCCTCAGATTTCTCAGGTTACTGTCATTTTTCTCATTTTAAGTGGTGCTATCTGTGTATGTGAATGATCTCTCCAAATAGACTATAGGCTCCTAGGGAGCAGGGGTTGTCCCATCGATTTAAGCATAGACAAAGTTCCCCTTTGTACTGTTTCTTCTACTTATTGGGACCATGATCTTTCTCTTGCTTGATTTTATTAAAATACTTTGGAGCAATTTATTTGACAGAAAGGTGTAAAATAGATTTTATGTAACATATGAGTGAATCCATCAATTTAATTATGGTGATGTACACACCCACAGTGATAGAACGACTCCTGAACTGTCCTACCAATCGTTTTCAGTGGAACCGATCAGCTTTTTTACTCAGAAATGTGCTCAGTAGAGAAATGATGTATGGCTGCTCTAATTGCACTGCTGTTTAAATTGACCCCCAGCTGGTTGGTTTTACTGAAAGTTATGGTTGGAGCAATATAAGAACAGCTCTGCAGCAGACCATGGAGAAACAGTCTGACTTTTCTTTTTTAAAGTCATCTCCAATTCCTAGCATCAATTTCCACCTGTGAAGCATAAACTAGAATACAAATTGGAAAAAAATACTTTGTTAGAATCTTTCTTTTAAGAATCCTCTGACCAAATCATGTTTTTAGATGTACATACACTTAAAATATTAAAATCAATTCATTTTCCTCTGTCAAGGCAAATCTAGCTTTTTATATTGGCTCTAAATAAGAGAGAAAAAGAACAGACTTCTCCATCTACCAGTCAGTTTTGACTTAATCTTCTTATATTTCCTTTTTATCTCCCTGTGCTGATCTTATTTTCTAGAACATTTATAATTGTAAGCTAGTTTTCTTGGTGCTTGACATGACATTTTTACAAAGCTTCTAAAAAGTAAATCCAAAAAACAAAAAATTTCTTTCCTTGATTTTTAACTGTTTTTTTTAGCTTTTTAACTTATCTTCTATGCCCCCTCCTTCCTACCTTCCTTAAAAGGATTCAGAGTTAAAAGATTCTTATCCTTGCTTTGTTCCTGACTGAGAGATTTATACAAGCCAGGTAAAATTAACCTCCATGTAACTCATTTTAATTCTATTTTTGACAAATAAAAAGCCTTTTTAAAGGTGGTCTAAGGCATTTATACCTATTTATTTATTTTTTCATTTTTTATGTTTGATATTTTTGCAGATTATATGTAGATACAATTTTAATAATTGCTTCCTGACATTTTGTTTTCAAGTTCTCTCCATCTCTCCTCCATAGATGACAAGTAATACGACCTTGACTGTACATGTGCTGTCATTGAATACGTAATTCCATATTCATCATGATGTGAAACAAGACACGGATCACTTATAATAGAGAAAAGTTTACAGAGGAAATAAAGTGAAAATGGTACATTTCAGGCTTTCTTCAGACTCCTTCAGTTCCTTCTGTGGTAGTGGGTAGCCTTTTTCATCATGAGTCCCTTGGAGTTGTGTTGGATCCTTTCATTGCTGCTAATAATCATTATAATTGATTTTGAAAAACCATAAGCAGGCGTATTGCTATAACCTTAAAACATTTAGGCTTAAGGTTATAATTATTTTTAATGTAGTTAACACAAAAGGAAATATGTAACATTTGATCCTTTACCTTTGTATTTAAACAAAAGATATTCTATATTTTAAAATAGCCTAATTGATTGGATGGTGGTTGCTTTCCCTACTCAAAGAAGACCAAAATGGTGTCACTATGTAAAATATGTTCTCATGTGGCTGATCATACAATATACAGGCTGGGCACAAATAGCTTGTATGAACATTGGGGATGGAGATGGATCTAAATTTGCTCAACTCCCATTCCTTGTGAGTTACTACAATTCTGCGTTGCTCAAAGAGCACAGTACCTTTTTGATGTAGGTTTGCCATGCAGGATGGTCCTGTGTCAGTATCTCCCATGTCTCACAATCAATACTAAAGTACTTCAGAGAGACTTTGAGAGTATGCTCGTATCGCTTCTTCTGACCTCGGTGTGAGTGTTGGCTTTGTGTGAATCCTACATAAAATAGTCTTTTCCACAAATGTATGTTTGACATTCAAACAGTGTAGGCAGCCCATTGGAGCTGCACTCTCTGCAGAAAAGTCTAAATGCTGGGCAGTTCACTCTTTGAAAGGACCTCAGTACCTGACACCTTAGCTTGCCAGGAAATATTCAGAATCTTCCTAAGATGATTCAAATGGAAGTGATTCAGTTTCTTGGCCTGACACTGGTAGATTATCCAGGTTTCACAGGCATACAACAATGACGTCAGCTCTTTAGATTTTCACTTTAGTAGGTGCCCTAATATCTCTTTGCCATCCTTTTATTTTTAAACCCTTACCTTCCATCTTAGAATCAATACTTTGCATTGGCACCAAGGCAGAAGAACAGTAAGGGCTAGGCAATGGAGCTTAAGTGACTTGCCCAGGATCACACAACTAGGAAGTGTCTAAAGTCAAATTTGAATCTAGGACCTCCTGTCTCTAGGTCTTGCTCTCAATCCACTGAGCCACCCGGTTGCCCCCCCCCCTACTTTTTTAAAGAGCCTCCCCAACCCTGATTTAGCCCAGGCATTGTATACAGGTAGTTGGTGAAATGGATAGAGTGCTAGACCTGCTGTGTAACCCTGGGCAAGTTATTTAACCCTGTTTGTCTCAGTTTCCTCATCTTCAAAATAAGCCAGAGAAGAAAATGGCAAAGCACTCCACTATTTTTGTTAAGAAAACCTCAAACTAGGTCAGGAAGAGTTAAATGAGACTTAAAAATAACAATAATAGTGACTGAGGGGAAGGCTAAACTGAAACAATTTCTAAGATGATGAGATTTCAGGCAACAGCTTATCTTGGGGGGAAGCATAATGTGTAAATTAAGTCCTGTATATTAAACCATTTAAATCAAGTGTTAAAATAAATATAAACACTCCAGAAGAAACTATGGTTTGGTTAGTACCTCAGTACTTTCTCCATTCAAATAAATGAAGACATTTCAGAGCAAACCTAGAACATAGGAGTCCCTTTTCCCCTAAGATAAGTGTGAATATCAACTAGCCACCAATTACCCCACTTCTAAGTCCCCAACACACACATGTACACACATGCACACACATGTACTCATTTGGAAACACCCATTCATGAATCAGGACCAGTCTCCAAACTTTGAATCAAACGCTGTGTCCAAGTTGCCTGCTCCCTATTCTCAATGCCTTCATCTTCTTGACCCAGATAAAAACCATCAACTTACTTTATATGACTGGACACTCCTTTTCTATCTGATCACTAAGGAATCTAAACTGCTACTTAATATATTTTCCTTCAATAAAATTGGATTGCTTTACTTTCTCTCTACATATAATTCTGGGTCCTGCCTTGAGATTTCCTTCTTATACTGAATTTCACAATTTTGGACCTTACTCCACTAGAATGGATCCTCCTTGCTCTCTTTTCTAAGGATCTAGAACAAAGATTATCAACCTGGGATTTAGGAACTTTAAAAAAATTCTGATAATTGTTTTCAAAATAACTAATTTTCCATGGTAATACTTTGTATTTTGTTCTAGGAAATTAACAGTATTTTGAGAAAGGGTCTACAGGTTTCACTAATTTGCAAACGAGGTCATTGACACAAGAAAAGGCAAAGAATCTCCAACCTAAAATAAGTCAGTTGTTTATCTCATCATCTTATTGCTGTTCTTGTTTTCTTCAGAGAAAAAGAAAAGCAGCTTAATTAATCTGAATCTTAACTGCTCATAGCTATCTATCACGAAATCCTTGGTTGGTTTGTTATCTGAGACTGGACCTATCTAACTTCATGAAATAACTAATTCAGATCACCTCCCTCCTTTCAAATCATTATTCTTTTTAATAGTTTGGTGTCTTAGAGAAGACAGAAACTCTTTTCCTAGACATTTTTAAATGAACCTAAATATGTTTAAATAAGATTATATTGGTTTCTTGATGAAACCTCAAAAAAATGAGTCATGTCTATGGAAGTGTCTTACAACAATGGTGTTAATATAAACAGAAGGTATCATTATCGCTATTACCATTAGCTTAATTTTATTTTCTTACTGCATCTTTGGAGTTCAGCCCTTTCTTTCTTGTTGATTTTATTGTTGCATTGCAAAGCATTTTGGTGCTGAATTTAACTATATCATGCAATCTGAATTACTCAAGTTAATAATTAAAACTCTATTTATTTCTGATTTCCCCAAAGAAGGGAAAATGAAATAAGTAGCTCACACTTTTTTTTCCAAGATAAAATTGTTGATCATTCCTGACTTTTGAGAGAGAGAATTACCAGGGTAGCCATTTGATATGCAGGAAAATGCCAAAGTTGCAACCAAAGCAAGTACAAGGTATGATAATTATACATTTAGAGGGAAACATTTATTAGTGCCTTCAGGTTCACAGCAAATCCTCCAGGAAATAGAAGATGCTGGAACTGTTGCACAGCCAGATTCAGTAACAGCATGTGAGCAACCTTCAGAGTCAAAAATCATTCAAAAATATCTAATCCCATAACTGTATTGGAGCTGGCAGGTGCTCACTACACAGAACATTAATTTGGGAGATTTAGAGGGGATTTTTAAATAACCTTCTGTGCCCAATATGTTAAGAGCAACGTGCCTGAGGATAAAAGCACAGAATATCTCATAACCAGGAAGGGTAAAGATATGAAGATTGGAGGAAGAGAGAAAGGATATTTCCAACCTGAAATTCATTAAATAATTTCAATTAGACCCCTTTCTAGTTACTTTCTCTGTATTTTCATGGTGAATGGTACAAGGGAGATGTTACTAAGCATAGAAAAATCCCTGCCAACTTTGGGCATGTACCAAATGATCTTACTTAACAAATGGAAATCTGAAGAGGAGAGATTTGCCAAAGATAGAACTTATTCCTCAGAGCTTATTATGGAAACTTAGAAAAGGACATTGAAGGACAATCTTGGTTAAATTCCTTTTGACTCAGTTCTCAAGTTTTCCTTGTAAGGATATGTGTTGAACTCTGCAGCACTGAGGCATACAGTTTAACCAAAGATGATTTTTACATTATTTTGCAAAGCCTTCTTAAAATCAGGGAAGCGTATGCTCATTCAAGTCTGTTCTGAATCACTCTCATTAAACTAAAACTTGACAAGGTTAAGGGGATATAAAAGAGACAAGGAGATATGGGGAAGTAAGGAAATAACTAACAACTCATGGCCTGAACAGGTGGCATACGCTTGAAATGAATATTTTTAGGTGACAGTGATCTGATTTGGAGCTACAAGATCCACTGGATGAAAGGGGGTAAATGTTTTCCAAAATGTCATTCTCCTTTAATGTATCACCTTGGATGCTTGAACTTGAAAGCACAAAATTAAGCATCATATACAGCAAGAAGGATGAAAAGTGAAGTCCTAGAAACACAAATATTAAAAATTAGCATGAATATGAATTTGAGACAAGAGGAACAAACATTACTTTAGAAACTCTTAAATGGCAACAGAACCAGTTAGTTGAATGCTAGTTGAATCCAAAAGTAAAGTGCTTAGAGAAATACCATTTTTGGGCATAAGAGAGTTTGCTCTTTACTTTCTCCCATCTCTTTCCCAACTGACCAGATGATAACTTTGTGAACTTCAAATTTGGAAGATGTTGAGTAATATATAGTTAGAAATATCTTGAACCCCTGAAACAATTACATCACCCAAAATTCCTTCTGCATTACTCTGAATTCTTTTCCCTTTATATACATTTGCATCTTCACGAAATTGTAAGTTCAGAGGCTCTGCCTCTCTCTCTCTCTCTCTCTCTCTTTCTCTTTTCCTCTCATGAACAGGCTGAGTTGGCTAGTTTTCTTATTTTAATTATTATTAATAAACTTTATAAAATATAATACTTTAGTTATTGTATATTAATTTTAATCACCAAAGTTCTTATCAGTAGCAATGTCCCCAGGAGCTGAGAGACACACTGAGGACAAACTAACCATCAAGAAAAGTAAGCCTTAAATGAGATAGGCCCATTAGTGCATTGTTTTGTTATTGTTTGTTGTTTAAACTCATTTTAAACATTAACCTTCTGCCTTCGAATACACATATATTCAACATATATATATATATATATGTATATATAAAATATGTATTCAAAGGTAGAAGGTTAATATATATATATATATATGGATATGTATATATGGATGTTGAATATATATGTATTCGAAGGCAGAAGAATAATAAGGAGTAGGCTATTGGGGTTAAGTAACTTGGCCAGGATCATATATCTAGGAATTGACTGAGCCCAGCTTTGAACCCAGGTTCTCCTGACTCAGGTTTGGTGCCCTATCCTAGGTGCTACCTAGGTGTTCTGACCATTAGTGCATTGTTAGTGGATCTATAAATTAGGGCAAATGTGATTTACTTCTGTCAGTGAGCCTGAGCCAAAGAGCTACACCTAAGGAGATTTTTATGAGGATTCTGTGAAGAGAAAAGAGGTATTTCTGGTAACCAAGAGCTGCATTTACCCACTGATTATATGTGCTATCTATGTTTTAGGCAAACTGGCTGTAAAGGTTCTGTTATACAATAATTGAATGGAGTTGGGGTGGAAGGCCAGTATTTCTATAAGAATTACAAGTGGTTTATCAGCTTTGTAACTTATCTTCCCTCATCACAGCTATAAGTAGAACATAAATTCTTAATGAAAACAAAGGATGGAAGAAATTGCAAAAGATAAAATAGATAAGTTTGATTACAGTCACTTAACTTTTGTTTTCCTTAGTTTTCTCATGTGTAAAATGGGAATAATAACAGCACCTACCTGTTACATTTGTGATAATTAAAGGAGATAATAATTATAAAATGCTTAGTATGGTGCCTAGTACTAGTAAGAATTAGAGGTGGGAATGGTACCTAAAAGATCTAAATATCTAACACCAACTATTTGCTACATCATTAACAAGTAGAGAAGAATCAGCAAAATGTCATTTTCTAGTGGATTTCTAAAAGGCAGAGATGACACAACAGGAGTCAGATACCTTAATCCTTGCTCTCAGTATTTTTATTGTTGTGATTTTTTTTGAGACAATCAAGATGCAATTATCATGGCATCTTGATTATTCTAAGATCAAAAGAGAACTGAACTGGGAGATATTCAAGAGATCAAAGGCAATATACATTTCATTCTCATTTTTATTACTCCAATGACAAATAAATTAAATCACTTAACCATGAAAGTAGTATGATCATTTAATAAACAACATATTTGTGAAAAGCACAAATGTCAGTTAACTAGACACAATGTCATTTTAAATTTTGAACTTTCCCCCTCCTATCCTAACTATATTCACTATTCAAAAATATAATATTTCATAACATTATGAAATTATGTGCTTATATGCTAATTATGTGCTTTATATTTGTAAAGCTATTATTAGGAATGAGACATCCAGATTTTAACTAGTTTTTATATGATATGAAATGTAAATAAACATAAATATGCAATGTGAATTCATCAAATATATAAATGTAAATAGATGTAAATAATTAAACAAGTATGACTTGGCCTGTCTCTTTCCATACAGAATAAAGCAAAATGCAGAAATTTAGTCTATACTTATTTTAAGAACTTCTCAATTATCCCTCCTGACCTCCTTTTAAGAAGCATGCTTTAATAAATACTTATTAACCATTTACTATGTACTAAGGTACATTTAAACCTTAGAAATTCACAAATAAACTGGAAACTTTTTCTATTGTCAGAGACCTTCCAGTTTATTAGGGGAGAAAAGAAACATTCTGGTTGAAAATGTGAAGTCCTTGGGTATAAATCCTGGCTGTGATTCTTACTAACTGTGTGACTTGGAACAAATATTTTAACCTCTTTGGGCTTCAATTTTCTTATCTGTAAAGGGAGCAAATGACTAAATGATGTCGAAGGTCCTTTCCAGTTTTAAATTCAATAATTCTAGTCAGAATTCAGAAAAGATCAGAACCCCTGGGTTTTGGCAGACCAGATTGCATTTTAGCTGAGGTTCCTCCAACTGGATTGCCAGAATGTCACAGGGTCACTTTAGTCATGGCCCTTCTTGTTCTCTGGGATTGGTTTATTGTTTCACTGTTGAAATGTTTCTCTGTTACTATTTTAGTGTTTGCACTGAATGTTACTCCATCTGTTTCTGCCAGTTTCTCTCCCTGTAACCTCACATCTTGTTGGAGATGCAGCCAGAAGGACATTTAGCAAATCAATGTCTGCTCTGCCTAAACCCAGAATTTAGACTTTTCTCTGAGTTCTGGAGGGTGTCACAGAAGGCAGGGAACCAGAAGCAGAGGAAAGAGAGACACAGATAGTCAGAGAGAGTGAGAGAGAGAAAGGGAGATGGAGAAGAGAGAGAGATTAACAATAGGATCACATGGGGAAGAGAGACCTTTGAGGAGACAGATGGGCCAGGGAAATGCAAAGGCATATTGGGGATGGGATGAAAGATTAAATACTCAGTCCATGCAGTAAAACAACAATAAACATGTTCAAAAATATAAATCCACTCCCCACACCCTGCCCAGCTACATATCCTAAATAATCAGCATGTGTTAGGTGTTTATACTGAAGAATTTAATGAATTCTTACAATAAGATCGTTCTAAAATCAAATGGAGAAGACAGAAGTGGTTTTATGAAGCAAAAAGAAAGACTGAAAAGCACAATTTGTAGAAGATAGATTAGCTAGAAGACATGTGTTTAGAATGACTCAAGATAAGATTGAGAATGAAAGCAGAGCAACATTTGTTTATAGTGTTGATATGCCTCAGTTTGGGTGTTGGTGTGTCAGAGAGAGAGAAAAAAGGAAAGAGAGAGAAAGAGAGAGAAAGAAAGAAAGAAAGAAAGAAAGAAAGAAAGAAAGAAAGAAAGANATTTCCAGGTTTTTTCTCTACCACAAAAAAGTGTTACTATGAGTGTGTTGACCTATATGAAGCCTTCATTTGTAAGACTGACCTCTTTGGATGTATAGACACCCAGGTCAGAGAGTATGGATGTTCTCGTTGCTCTCTTTGCCTCATTCCAAATCATTTCTGGAATGGTTGGTCCAATGCACAGTTCTGTCAGCAATGTGCATCAGTATACCCAGCCTCTCCTGACCTCTTTAACGTTGTCCATGCCCATCGCGGGTCGTCCTAGCTGGTAACAGCTCAGTATTTTGGATTTTATTTTATACTTTTAGCCATCAAAGAAGAGGTAAAGGGCTTGGGCATCTGGGTAAGAAGGAAGGAAGGAAAGAAGGAGGGAGGGATGAGGAAGGAAAGAAGAAAGGAAGGAAGAAAGGAAGGAAGGAAGGAAGAAAGAGAAGAAGGGTGGGAGGGAAAGAAAGAGAAAGAAAGGAGAGAAAGAGGAAGAAAGGTAGAGATAGTCAGAAAGAGACAGAAACAAAACAGCCAATGAGAGAGACAGATATAGAGATTTTCAGAGATCCAAAGAGAAAGAAGCAGAAAATAAAATAAAATGGTAGAGAGAAAAGTTTTGTTAGGTTTTAAAAAGCAAGTTATGTTCTCTGCAAAACTCTTTGTTTCTTTTTATCTGATATATGATGAAGCTTTATCCTGTACCCATTTCCCCTCATTCTGATAAAAAAAAAAACATCACTTGCATTTAGAGTGCCTCTATCATGTTAGTTAAAATTTATTGAGCTGCTCTTCTGCAAATATTAACTAAGTGCATTCAAAAGGTTCCAGGAGACTGAGACAATACAGTTTCATAACGTTCACCAACTGGAGCTATTTGCTTCTTTGCTGGGACTGTTGCCTTTGTGTTTGGGGAGGGAAAAAAATGAGAAAAATATCAACACTGTATCCCAAGATGTTTGGGGAAAAAATACAATAGCAACCAGGAAGAAACTGCTTCTATAAATGGGAAATATTCTTGTGTGAAAAGCACATTCTTGATATTTCTTAGTGCCATGTTAGATGGCTTTGTTGAGAAAAAAAAAGAACCCTGGAGTCAAAGTTTCTGATTTCAAATCCTCCCTTTGTTGCTTATTATTTTGGGGAACTTATGCAAGCTATTGCATGCTTCTGGCCCTCAATGTTTTCCTCTACAAAACGAGGAGGTTGACTAGATGTCTCTAAGATTATTTTCAGATCTAAAGTGATAATCAGTATCTTAAGAATACATGGCACATTGAATCTACCGGACCTTAAAATAAAAAGGATCCCTTTATTTTATTTATTTTAGTATTTGTATAAATTATTTTAAAAGATATTAAATTTTACCAATTACAATTAATAACAATTTTCCACATAAGTTTTCTGATATTATAAAATCAAAATTGTCTCCCTTCCCTCCTTTCCTCCTCCCTTCAAGAGATGATAAGCAATTTAATCTGGATTATACATGCATTATGCAAATATAAAACCAAAACCCCCAAACAAAAGCACAAATAAACTAAAGTGAAAAATAATATTGTTGATCTGCATTTCAATTCCAACTGTTCTTTCTCTGAGGGTCTGAAGCATTCTTTTTCATAAATCTTTTAGAATTGCCCTAGATCATTGTGTGCTCATAATAGCTGTCTTTCACAGTGGATCATCCTTCAATATGGCTGTTACTATGTACAATGTTCTCTTGATTCTTATTTCCCTCTGCCTCAATTAACGTAGATCTTTCCAGCTCTTTCTGAAATCCTCCAGTTCATCATTCCTTATAACACAATAGTATTCCATCACCATCATATACACACAATTTGTTCAGCCATTCCCCAATTGATGGACACCCCTTTTTGTAGTGGCAAAGAACTAGAAACTGAGAATAATCCTCTACTTATGAATTTGGAGGGATTCTGATCATTCCCTTCCACTTTGAAACTGTTTTTCTCCAGTAATGACAGGGATTGGTGAGGGTAAAACTAATCATGGGTGCCTCTAGTATGGACTATGATTTGGAGAAAGCTTTTCAATTCAGATTTCTCTATGCCTCATTCTCCCTTCTTCTGGATGCCTATTTTTCCTATGGTTTATTAAATAGTTTTAAATTGTGCTAGATATCATCTCCTTCCTATTTTTTACTATTCCATAGGTACCTCTTTCCCATCATCACAAGCACTGATGTTATTCTCATTCATAATGTAGCACCTGTCCTGGGTATGGGGTAACCCCTGGCAAACTGGAACACTGCCAAATGGTTAACACTGAAAATATGAATGTCTGCCTTTAAAACAGCAGCAACTGAAAACAATGCAGGGCACTCTTGAACCTAGTATCTGGCCATAGGAGAGGGACTCTGAAAGAGGGAGGAAGGCTGAAGAGGGAGTACCAAGTACCAAGAACAATGTGTTTTTGAGTTGGATTTTAGCTTTTTCTTTTTTCCTATAAGAATTATCTACTAGCAAATTATTTATCATCTTTCTGTCCCTGCTGAATTTCTTGCATTTTTTAGATTTTTCTTTTCTGGGAAGAGTTGTTACATTTGTTTATTTGATATGTTGTGGGGAGACCTGCCCAAAGTTATTTCTTACACAGTTATCCTCCCAAGTAACTCTAAAATATCCATTTTCAATAGTAAAACCATTATTTTTATAGCTTTTGGACTCAAAGAAGCATTTTTTCAGATGATCACTTAATTTATTCACCATGCTTAACTAAGAATGACTTCAAGCTATTTACAAAGTCAAATACATCCTCATAGAACTAATATTTGTTAGCATGTGGAATATACAAAATAATGGTCCATAAGTTATGATTATGTTTTTCAGTGTTTGAGTCACCACTATGCTAGATAAGAATCAGAAGCCCTGAGTTCTAACCCATGAATACTACTAATTAAGCAGTGTCATTCTCTGTAAATTTCTAAGTATAATGTTTTTCATTTTTATATGCCTATTGTCATACTGATTATCCTAAGTCATTTAAAACTCATCCTCAAGCCTCAAAAAGCACCTTCTCTCTTCTCTTAGATAAATCTGTTGCTTCAATTTTCATCAAGAAATTAAAATAAGACCCTTCATGAAAAGTTCTCTCGTCCTTCCCCCTCTTCTCATATAACTTAAATATCTTACTCTACTACCTCTTCTTTTACTCTTAAATCCCATGAGGAGGTGACCCTTCTGCTTTTCAAGGAAAGTCCCCATATAGACATTACTGATTCCATTTTAAACCATCTTTTCTAGCAGATTTCCACCATTTATCATCTCTACTCTCTCACTGATCTTCAATATCTATCTACTGGCTGTTTCTCTACTGCCTACAAACATGCTCATATATCCTCAAAAAACTTTCAGGTCAAGTCAGACCATCCTTAGTCTAGTTGTAGTCAATCCTATATTTCCCTTCTCTTTGGTGTCTAAATTCCTTGGGGAAACTGTCTCCAGAAGATGCTTCTGCTCACTGTACTCTCACCTGCTTTTTAAATTCTCTTTAATCTGCTTCTGACATCATAATTCAATGGTCATTTATCTCTCCAACGATAAAGAAGCACTTGATTGAAAAAAGTAATTAACTTTTCTCATCTTCGTCATTCTTGACTTTTCTGCATTCTTTGCCATTGTCAGTTGGACTCTACTTGGAGTGTAGTTTCTCTTACAATCCTTTGTATTACCGATTCTGATCATTCTTTGTTCCTTTCCTACCAATCTGACAATTCTTTTAAGGCATCTTTTCCTGGATCTTCATCCAGGTCACTCCTAATAACTATGGGTATGCCTAAGGGTATGTTATAGTGCCCTTTCTCTCCTCTCTCAACAGTATATGGCTTGACGATCTTTATAGCTCACTAGGATTCAGTTATCAATTAGATATAAATGATTCTTAGATCTATGTATCTAACTTCTCTATTGAGCTCATTTCAAATTGGATATCCCATAGGCATTTAAACTCAATTGTGCAAAATAGAACTTAATTTCACTCTAGTTAACTTCTTTATTTTGAAAGGAAGCAAATTTTCTCTGTCATTCATTTTCAAAACCTTGTTTTCATCCTTGATTCTTGTCTGATATTTACACCAAGAACCAATATTCACTCCAAATATCAAAACAGTTGCCAGGTTTTATTGTTTCTTGCTTCATAGAACCTCTCATATATGTCGTCTTTTTTCTCAGATGGCTGCTACCTTGTTGGCCTCCATTACTTTATTCTTGGTCTCTTTTAAAAATTTTTGTTTGGTCTCCAGGACCTAATTCCAGTCTCCCTATTCCAGTACATACTCATTCAACTCCCCAAATGATATTTCTAAAGTGCAGATCTAACCAGTTCATGGCCCCTATTTAATAAATTACAGCTTGATTCCCCCTTACCTGGAGTCTTAAACATTGCATTTAAAGGTCTTACAACATGTCCCCTTTCTACTTTTCTAGTGTTCTTACATTTTACCTCCCTCCACGTGCTCTCTATTATTACATTCAACACTGGAACACGCAAGACTCTACCTCTTGATTTTGGTCCTTTTCTCTAACTATATAATATTGTATTTTTTGTGGCATTTTTGAAGGAATCCTAAGAAATGTAATTCTATCACCAGACTGAGGAACCCTATAGAGCCTAGAAATTGTGTATACTAGTGTATATATGTGTGTTTGAATGTCCATGTATAATTTATATATAATTATCCTTATACACACACCTATATATGTATATATATATACATACATTTTCTTGATAAGTGAAAATAAGTATCAACTAAGGATAATATTAACTGAAAGTATAAACCTGTTGAAAAATATTTTGGAGAAAGAGAGTAGAAATAAGCAATATCACTTCACAGTAAAACAAGAATCATTGGAGGGATAAAGCTGCTTAGAGGATGCTTGGCAATGTATCTGACTAAACAAAAGCATCTTGGTGCCATTTAAAGGTGAACTTGAACAATGAGCAGAAGAAAAAAAAGAAAAAAAATCCTTTTCTTCATCAATGACAGTGGAGACAACACATTTGGACTTTATTACCACAATTCCCAATGTGCTGCTTGAGACAGTAGAAATGGCACTAGAGGAAATAAAGATGGGAAGAGTAGCTGAACAAGCCAAACTACACTTGGATAATGAGACAAGACATGATTTTTAAGGACATTAAAGTATATATTCTTAAGACAACTAAAAAAGGAAAGGATACCCATGTTTAGAGACAAAATATCATGTTTTATTTTATAAAACATTTGAAGAAAAAAATTAAGAATTACTTGCATGTCCAATTTCCCTATCTAAAACATTTTATGAGAATGTTCTATACACTGAGGATGTCCTTGATGAAGTTCATCAGATTACTTATTTATAATCATTAAATTTATTAAAAGGATCAGAGAAGGCATGATTCTATTCTGCTTTGTATTTTTGACTATAGAAAGAATCTATTTTGTTAGAATATAATATCATGTTATAGGGTCTTTTCAAATAAATTGTTTCCCAGGAATATGTCAAAATCATACAAGAGTCTATGAAAGATTTAATAATTTAGAAAACTTAATTCATAGGGCACTCATAATTAATATTATTTAAGACAAAATACAAGGAGAAATATAACCTCAAAAGATATCTGCCATTTTCAAAGAGAATGTCCAATAGAATATCCATATGAAAGTGGAGTTCTCTATAGATGATAAGGTTACAAGATGGTCTTCTTCTGATTATATAGTATATATAACATATGCATACACATTACTTATAAAAATTACATATATGTGTATATATATATATATATATATATATAAATGTGTGTGTTTATCCATTCAGTATTTTAATTAATGGTGCTATATGAAAATTACAAATATTGAAACAAAAATTCCTTATAATTGGTGATGGATTTTAGATTTTCCCTTATATGGATGACATTATCCTGAATGTACAAACCACAGAATGCTTCATGGGCTCTGCAATAAGTTCCATAACCACTCATAATAAATTTATAAGTAATAGCATTTAACTAATGAGTTTAATTTCTAAATTGATTATAACTATAATCTCATTTCTCCTCACAACAACTTGAGGACAGAAGATGATCTTTTATTCTCATTTTACATGTGATAAAACTGGGCAAATAGATATTAAGTGCCTTGATTAGACCCACAGCTTAAAAATGTCTGACGCTGGATTTAAATTTAGGTCTTTCTGACTTCAAGTCATAAGTTCAAGTGCTCTTTCCACTTCATGCCTCATTTTTGTCAGACTAAAAAGAGTAAAATAATCAGATCAAAAATGTAAGTGTCCCGGATAGATAGTTGTTATGATTTGTTATGATAATTGCTCCATATTATGTCAGTTGAACAGAAAGCCAATTGAGTTGAGTAATCAACACAGAATACTAGGACAGTCACTGAAGACAGAACATAGCAGAAGTAGAAGTAGAAGAACGTAGAAGAGTTAGTTGAATTACATCTGTATAACTGCAAAATGCTACTCCCTGATTGAAAATCCATTTCTCAATAATTTCATTTTAAAATTCCTGATATGTTTAATTTTGATACACTAGACAATTCTCAATAAATATCCATACCATAACTCCCTACAAATTCATTTACTCAAAACAGATGTTTTATAATTGTTAACAGAAAGAGGGAATGCATCCTTTGAGTTAAATAATTTGACAGGGACATTGACTAGTTACTGTTGCCTTTTTATCTTGATATTATTTATATTGTATTACCTATTGCATATGGTCTTCTTTGTGATCTGTTTTCTTTTCTCCACTCTGGATGATTTTATCTCTTTCCATTTTTTGAACATTCATGATTATCATTAATTATTAGACATGAACAATCCAACAGAGTTATATACTATAATTTGTTCATCCCTAGTTGTTGGACTCATACATTTATTAAATTTTGATAACGAAAAATCTGTTAAAAGATGTAAATGTGTGGGGCAGCTGGGTAGCTCAGTGGATTGAGAACCAGGCCTAGAGACGGGAGGTCCTAGGTTCAAATCTAGCCTCAGACACTTCCCAGCTGTGTGACCCTGGGCAAGTCACTTGACCCCTATTGCCTACCCTTACCACTCTTCTGCTTTGGAGCCAATACATAGTATTGGCTCCAAGACAGAAGGTAAGGGTTTAAAAAAAAAAAACCATGTAAATGTGGAACATTTTTGTTGGCAACAACTTTGGGGGTTATAAATCCAGTCATGGAATATATGGGTCAAAGATAATGAACTATGTATAACTTATCTTAAATAATTTCATTTATTCCTTCAGGGATTCAACCTATCATTTACATTGGCAATGACTTAGTCAACCAGTCTCTCTTCAAGCATTATAACATGTATTTCCTTGTCTGTTAACATTTTGCCAAATTTGATGCCATTATATATTAAATGAGAACATTTTCTCCCTCTATGAGTTGGGCCATTTGTTCAGATTTTATGAATAATTTATATTTTTGTAAGGAGTTTTTTCATAACCTCTAATCATTTATCTTTTGGAGGATTGCTCATAATATTAGAATTTTATGTCAGGAATTGATTTATAAATTTAGATATTTTTAGACATAGATTTGAAATGTCACATTATTGTCCAAGTTATTTATTATAAATATTTTCTCAATCCAATGTTTGCTTCTTATTTTAGATGTGTTGATTTCATTTGTGGAAAGGATTTTAAATATTGTATCATTGAAATTATCTATTTTATTTTTATAATTTCCTAAAAACTATTTCTCATTATAGATTTTTCTGCTGCCTAGTCTTGTAAAATACATAATATTCAACTTAGTTCTATTTTTGAATAGTTAGACTATTTTTAAGTGCACTAAATTTTGAATTATTATGGAATGTTATACAAGATGTAGAGCTAAATCTATTTCCCTAGTCTGCTTTTAATTTTTTTTATCAATTCTTGTGAATAAGGGATTTCTTTCCCTATATTTCCCCCTCCTCACCAACTTGGGTTTATTTGACATTATGATGGTACATACATTTTTTTCTGGTTCTTGCTCACATAGAGAGAACCCTGGGTCTGTCAGGAACACCTGAGTTCAAATACAGCTTTCAGGCTTTTACTAATGGTTTGCCTGAGCAAGACAATTCACTTCTGCCTGCTTCAGCTTCCTCTGTTATAAAATGGGTATAATGACATTACATATATCCCAGGGTTAGTTTGAGGATTAAATGAGAACATATTTATAAACCAGTTTGCACAATGCTTGGAACATAGTAGACGTTAAATATAAGCTTCTTTCCTTTCTTCTTTCCTCTCTAGCCTGGAAAGTCCCACTGGCAATTGGCACCCAATGGAACATGGCATCTCCCTATCCCTGTAGGCAATCAACACAGATCCTATTTGGGGGGTAGGAGGTTGGATTGTCTTAGTCAAAATTGATAGCCAAGGGAATAAAACTTCCCCCTCCTCTCAGCCAAGAGCTGGCCCTCCACCTTTCTGTTAATATTGGTTTTCCCCTTTTCTTTTTTGCACAGACATCAGCCCTGCCAAAAGGCTATCAAAATTGTGACCCAAAAGGCCACTCTAAGATTCCTGACAGCAGTGAGCTGCCCTTGTGGGACATTTACCAAAAAGTAGCCCTAGGACACCTGGACCTTAACTTTTTCTTTGTAGATGAACCTTTAGAACCCCTCTGGGTCTTTCTATACTCCCTAAAAGTGAATATTTAAATAAATACTATATTCTAAAAATAAAGGATGAGCTCCTTGAGGAACAGAGACTACCTTCTGCTTTTTGTCTCCCTCATACATAGAACACTGCTTACAACAGAGTATGTCCTTAATTATTTTCACTCATTCAATTTTAGGGTTAATTTTCTCTCTATAAAAGTTCTTTTAACTTGCTAAATCTCATCTGTGTCTTTATTACCTAATTGTAATAGGTTTTTCTCGTATTATCTCATATTTTGGGGTTTTGTTAGTAATATACAGAAAAGCTCTTGTTTCCTATAAATTTACTTTCTATCCCACTACTTTACTCAATGGATTAATCTTCTCTCCCTTTTTTTGGTTAATTCCCTATTTTTCTTTTAGTAAAACATTACATCATTTGCACTGACAACTTTGCTTTCTCAGTGATTATACTTATTCCTTGAATTTCCTTTTCTTGCTATATCCTGTAGCCAGAATGTCTAGAACTCTGTCAAATATTAGTAGATCATAGAATCACAGGCATCAACTTTGAAGGTACCTTAGAGACTATGTTAGTCCAAACCATTCATTTTGCAGATGAGCAAACTCATCCTTTGGGCCATCCTTTTAAACCTTTATTTTTTCCCTATGAAATGATAGATCAAATTCAAGGTTTTCCTCCTAGCCCATTTTGATAGATAAAGAGGTCTGCTTGGGCAAAACCCTGGAGATTCAATTCACTGACTCCTAACTCACCTATCTTCTATCAAAATAATTGAAATTGTCTATTTTTTTCCCTGATAATTTTCTGAATATAATTTTGGTAGCTGAATAATCAGTGTTTTTTTTTTATTTTTGTATTCTTGACAGCAAAGTATTATATAAAAAGACATATACTCAACTCTAATCCCTTACCCTTTCCCTAAGCTTTATAACTAAATAACCTTTTAAATAAAATATTGCAACAGTCCTGTATTTTGAGGATGAAAGTGCAGTTTTCTAAAAGGTCAATTCAATCTGGAAAATGTTTTCAGTTTAGACAATACATTATGAACTGTGGAAACCGGTGGCAATTTTCAGCACAACTAACAACGGGAAGTAAATTTCAGTCATTCACAGTAAGATGGCAATGTGGTGACATTTGAAGACTAACTCTGGGCTCTTACAGTCATTGTAGGTGACTGTCTGCTGTGTCTGGAGAGACCTTTTTTTTTTTCTCCCTAGTTAGCCAGATGAATTCTAGATAAAAGTTGAAAAGATGATCAGAACACTTTACAAAATGAGTGAGACTCCATCAACTAAGTGACATGTTTCTCCCTTTCAGCAGATAAGGATTAAAGTAGATCAAATTAATAAATCCCTAAGAAACCAATAATCTCACATTTGCTGAACAATTGCATGTGACGGATGGTTTTATCTTTCAGTTTCCAGCGAGCTACTATCTTTGTTTTATTTTCCAGATGTATGTCCTTGCCCATCAAAAAACTATGGCAGTTGCAGTACACAGTTAAGCAATAAATTTATGATACATCCCTCTGAAGTGCATGCTCGTTTCATAATTCTGCTACCATATCTTTATTTGCTTCAAAATATATGGGACTGTCAGTGTGAGGGTCAGAAGATTACACCACTTTTTTTCCTCTCTCTTTCTTTGTTCCTGCTTTTATTTAACTTGGAAAAAAATCACCTACCTTACCAAGGGAGTGATGAAATGAAGGCTATGCAGAGTCACAAAGGCACAACAATGGTAAACAAACTACTGCAGATATTCCTTAACAAAGGAAAGTGGCATCTCTGCAGGAAGAAAAAAAAAGTCTTCCAGGTACCCACCTTCATACCATCTTTATTAAAACTTCTAGAGAATATCAAATGACATTCATGGGTTTAGCAATAAAAAATTAGCTGTTCTCATGTCTTAGCTTAGCTTATAGCATCATCTGGCTTTTGACCTTGAGATATTGTGCACTTCCCATGAACCCTAATTGACTGTCAGTTACTTTAACCTTCATTTAAGATTTTATGTCTACCTGAGCAGAAACCTGCAAAGTCTCTGGGACTTGCTTACCTTTTAGAAACATAAAATTCACACACACACACACACACACACACACACACACACACACAAATGAATGACTTAGCAATTTCATTTTAAAGACATTTAATATCTAAAAAAAAGACATTTGCAAATACAAAATAAGCCTCCAGCCCCATTGCACAGGGAGATGAACTTGGGAACTTCACAAAATCCAAATATGGAATTCACCTTTTAGTTTTATAACAGTTTGTGAAGGAAGCACAAACCAGTTTAAAATGGTCATATCGCACCCTCTAGCAGTTACAGAAATTCTTTCCATCAGGCACATTGATATATAAAATACATATGTATTAAAGATATTGTAATAATCACTTGAATTTATATGCTGCTTTTCTCAAACCTCTAATCCACATATTGCTGTTATTACCTAAGTAATACTTTTTAAAATATATAAAAGATAAGTTTTATTATCTATTTTGCTATTGAGAAAATATCCCAGGTTGTACAGTTAAATGAGGGAGACTTAAAAGTAATATCCTACTAATCCTGATTTTTTTAGCATAATTCACAAGTTATTGAACATTTATAATTAAATACATGGTTTTCTTTGCAATTTTCCCTTCTGTCCTAAACAGAAGCACAGCTAGTAATCCAGGATTCTTTTTATTCGTAGAGTGTCCTTATAACCAAGGGCAATCATTTTCTAGTGTAGTTTGCAGTAGAATCTATCATTAATGAGTCACACAAATTGCACTGATTTACCAATGTCAGAATATTGAAAATGAATTCTACTATTGAGCATATATTGGACCAGAAATTGAGCAGGATATTTCTTTCCTCCATTACCTTCACAAAACTCTGGTTTTCACTGATTGGTTTTTATAATTTTATTTTTATTTTTAATTCCATATTCTCCTCTCTCTACCCCTCCTTCATGCACTGAGAAGACAAAAAATATTATACCCAATCAGGGGTAAAGTTATATAAAACATTTCCACATTAGCCATGTGATCAAAAAAAAAAGAAAGGGAAAAAAGTATGTTTTGATTTGCACTGTGAATCTATCAGTTATCTAAATGGTAATGGATAGTTTTTTAGGCCAATGGAGTTGTGATAGATCATTGAACTGATCAAAGTTAATAAGGCTTTAACAATTCATTTTCTGTGATATTGCTATAAATATGCAGATTGTTCTGCTGGTGCTGTTCTCTTCACTTTCCAACAGTTAATTTAAGTCTTCTCTGGGTTTTCAGAAACTATTCTTTTAATCTTTTTTTCATAGACTATCAGAATTTCAGTATGCTTATATAGAATAAACGGGATAGCTATTTCCCAATCAAAGGGCATGTCCTCAGTTACCAGTTCTTTGCCACCACAAAAAAAGCTTATAAATATATTTTTGAAGTGGGTCAATTCCCTATTTAAAAAAATCTCTTTGAAGGGTAAATCTAGTAATAGTATTGGGTCAAAAATTATGCAATTTTATAGCCTTTTGCCCACAATTCTAAATTTTTCTCCAAAATATTTGATCTACTTCCTATATGGCTTAACCAACAGTGCATTAATTTACCTATTTTCCTATATTCCTAGCAATTGTCATTTTCCTTTTCAGTCTTCTTTTGATAATCTGATGGGCAAGAAGTGGTACTTCAGGATTGTTTTAATCTACATTAAACCTAATTGTTCTATGTATTAGTGATTTAAAATATTTTTTTCATATGACTATTGATAACTTTGACTTCTTCCTCTGAAAGCTACCTATTCATATCCTTTAACTGCTTGTCAACTGGAGAATGGTTCTTATTTCTATAAATTTGGCTCATTCGCTCTATATTTGAGAAATAAGATCTTTATCAGAAAAAAATTTTTAAATTTTTCTCATCTAGTTTAGCATTTTTTAGTATCTTTGAGACAAATTTGTTTTCTTGTCTATTTACTGAAATTAGTGTTCAGAGGAGTTCATGGATAAGGATCAAAGATAAGTTTCAGAGATAAGGATCTCAGAAACTATTTACTAGACAAATACTGTTATTGTTGATAAATCCTTTCAATTGTGTCAGATTCTTCATAACCCCCATTTGGGGTTTTCTTGGCAAAGATACTAGAATGATTTGTCATTTCTTCTCCAGCCCATTTTATATATAAGGAACTAAGGCAAACAGGATTAAATGACTTGCCCAGGGCCACATAATTAGTCATTGACTGAGGTTGAATTTGAACTTTGGTCCTCCTGATTCCAGGGTCAACACTCTATCGCTTGTGCCACCTAGTCAATAGAGTTATTTATTTTCTTTCTATTCCACCACCACCACTATATTTTCCTTTATTATTTCCATTAGGAATCTGTCGTGAAAGGGATAAAATAATCCTAGTATATCTTTTAATAGATTAGGAATGTTTTGCCAAAGTCCTGCATTCATGTAAGCATTCAGGTTTCCCTGAATTTTTCAATAGGAAGTCTTAGATAATACCTCTTGGTTTTTTTTAAACTTTTACCTTCCACCTTAAGATCAATATTGTGTATTGGTTCTAAGGAAGAAGAGTAATAATGGTCAAGAAATGAGGATTAAGGGACTTGTTCAGGGTCACACAGCTAGGAAGCGTCTAAGGCCGGCTTTGAAGGAAGGACAATACATCTCCAGGACTGGCTCTCAATCCACTGAGCCATTTAGCTGGCTCCTTCCATCCCTCTTAATTCTAGTCTCCTTCCCTCTCTTGTTTATTCCCTATTTATCCTGTACAGAGCTTGTTTGCCTATAATCCTTTGCATGTTATCTTCCTCATTAAACTGTGAACTCTATGAGATAAGTAACTACTCTTTTGCCTTTCATTATATCCTCAGTGTTTAACATAGTAACCTGCACAGTAGCAGGCACTTAAATTCTTTTTAACTAATTGAATATGCAAGTAGTAGGCTTAGGGGCAGTTCATTTTTCTATGAAAGGTGAATTCTATACCAAGAGTTCTCATAATATTATCTTTGGTGGCAAGTGAAATCCACACAAATAGGGGATCTTAACTTTTTAATAATTTCTGTGAAGTTTATTCTGTGATGCTTTTTATTCATTTGAAATAAGTAAAGTAAATTATCATACTGTATGCTCATAAGTATAAGAATTACTAAGCCCAAATTTATAGAACAGCAAACAAATGTCTTTTCAAAGAATAAATCAGCACTTGCTGACATAGGGAGCATCCTCTTCTACCTGAGTTAAAAAATGTGTCAACTTTCTTAACATTTCTAACAGACATTAATTAATCTGCTTACACAGTCAACAACTTAGCTCTCTACTTTTATAAATTAACCTTAAAAGAACACCTCCAACTTTTTATATTTCCTTCAAAGTCAAAAAACCATTTCAAGAATAAATCATACTTTCTCAACTTGAACATAAACCCCACACTGCACAGCATTTAAATTTAATGAAACAATATAGATGATTTTTTTCTGAGTCCTTTACATCTCAAATTCCTGTCTTTGTTAATACTTCTTTAGTTCTGCAATTCATCCATGAGGATAGCCCCTTCACTATCAACTGAGAGGTTCAACATATGTTACCTTTTGCAAATTATATTGTGCTTATTAAATGAAATCCTGTCAAACAATGTCACATTTTAATTGAGAAATATGCCCATGCAGAAGATTATCCTAGGTTTGTCATAGAATTAAGAACACAAGGTTTGGAGTAAAAAACCTGGGTGTAAGTACTCTATTATGACCTTAAGCAAGAATTTTAATCTGTCTATATTTCTGTTCCTCCATCTCTAATTAGACTATATATGAATCACAAATATCTCTTCTAGTTCCTCTTGCAATCATCAGCTATACCCTTAGAAATCCATACAGGAATAACCAAATGGATGAAGCAGTTTAACAAACTGACAAAATTATGGTGTGTTTTTGGGTCACAGTCTATTCAGTTAACAAATAAGTACATATATGTTGGATCAATGTTCTTTGGCACTTTGAGCTAGATCCAGAAATGAGTAGTAATAGTTGAACAACTCAGTTAGAAAATGGTGATTTTTAATGGCAAAGCCAATATGACAGAAAATGTACATAAACCCAAACACTCTCTATTAAATTACCCTCTAAAAAAAGTATGGCATAGTCCTTGAAGACAAATTTTGGAAAAATAATTTTACATCTCAAAATAGCTTAGAAGGTCAGCAATAAAGATCTATTGCACCAGGGTAGAAGTGGAATGCAAAGTACCACAGCAATGTACACCTCAGTGTGGCATCAAGCTTTGGTATCAGCTGAATCAGTAGTAAAGGTTTACTGAGCTCTCAGCCATAGGCGGTGTGGTGGAGGCGGGGGGACGGAGGGGGAGGGTTAGACAACTGCTCAGAAGAAGATCTCAGGGTCCCCTTTGCTGCCTCTGTATATATGATCCTTGTCACATTATGGAAATACAGATGCAGGTCATTGTCCTGGATTGTGGTCTCAGGGAGAGTAGGAGCACTAGCACAGACCAGGCTTGTGACCACAACAGAGAATGGGATCCTGGTCACAGTTCCAAAGTGGAAAAGAGAGTTGCTCTCAAATGAAAGTATAGTAAGGGGAGTATTAAAAACATCTCTCCAACTGAACACTTATAGATGCTCAGGCCAAACTCTGAAAGCAATTGCACAAAGAACTTGAAACATGGAATAGTGTTCCCTTTGCTACAGGAACAGAGTACAACTTTAACATTTTTAATTAAAAGGGGGGGAAAAGGCTGGAAAAGAGGAAGTAATAAAAAAGAAAACAACATAAAAGTTATTGTGGTGACAAGAGAAGACCAAAGTAAAATCTCAGAAGAAGACAACAAAGTCAATACTGCTGCATCCAGAGTCAACAAGAAAAATATGAATTGGTATCAAGTCCCAAAAGAAGTAATAGAAGAACTCAAAAAAGATTTTAAAAATCAAATAAGAGAGGTAGAAGAAAAGTTGGGAAACTAAAGGAGAGTAATATAGGAAAATCATAAAAAATCAACAACTTGCTAAAGGAGGCCAAAAAATATTGAAGAAAATGATACCTTGGAAAATAGAAAAGACCAGTTAAAACCCACTGAAAAGAACTTAAGTAGCAGAATTGGCACTTTGGAAGAAGAGGGACAAAAATTCAATCAGAAAAGAGCTTTTTAAAAAGTAGAATGGAACAACTGGAAAAAGAGGTACAAGAGTTCATTCAAGAGGCTAATGACTCCATGAAACATTAAGAAACAGTCAAAAGAATGAAAGTAAAAGGAAAATATGTAATATTTCATTAGAAAAATAACTAGTGTAAAACCCAGTGGAATTGTGTGTTGGCTACAGCGGGTGAGGCAAGAGTGGAGGGTTTCTGGGAGAGGGAAAGAATATGAAACATATAACTATGTGAAAATATTCAAAATTTTAAACAATTTTTAAAAAGAAAAAACAACTAGCCAAAAAATTAAATCCAGAGAGATAATCTAAAAATTATTGAACTAATTCAAAGTCACAATAAAAAAAGAACTCAGTCTTCATTTTTAAGAAACCAAAGACAAAATAACAAAAGATTTAGTAGTTTTTATATAAAAGTATCAGAGGGCCTGGAATATGATATTTGAGATGGCAAAGAAGGGCTTTAACCAAGAATCACTTACACAGCAAAAGGAAACATACTTCTTCTAGGGGAAAAATGGTTTTAATGAAACAGAGGACTTTCAACATTACTAATGAAAATACCAAAGCCAAATGGGAAATTTGTCTCTCAAATACAAGATTGAAGAGAAACATAAAGAGGTAAAAAAAAGAGAGAGAAATTAAAAGACATTCAATAAGATTAGATTGCCTACATGGGAAAAAGGAAGAGGTGAGGAAGGAAGCACTTAAACCTTACTTTCATAGGAATTGACTCAAAGAAAAAAGAACATAATTATCTGAGTAAAGAAATCTGTTTTATCCTAAAGGAAAGTTGGAGGGGAAGAGGATAAGAGAAAGGGGCAGGGATGAGAGAAAAGACGGCCAAATTGGGGAATGTGGTGGTCAGAAACTAAGAAGCAGAATGAAGTGAATAGAATTAGAAGAACTTTGTACACAGTGACCACAATGCAATGAACATGATCAACAACTGGAATAATTTAGCCATTCTCAGCAATTAAATGATCAAAACAATCCAAAGGGCTCATGATAAAAAATCCTATCTGCTTCCAATGGAAGGACTGATAGACTCCAATCCAGATCAAAACAAACTTTTCACTTTATTTCTTCATTTTTCTTCAAGATTCCATCAACAAAAGGATTAATATGAAAACATGTTTTATATGATTCCATACGCAAAATCCATATCTGATTCTTATCATCTCAGTGGGGATGAGGAGGGAAAGAGAATTTAAGACTCAAAATTCTTTTTTAAATGTTGGAAATTGTTTTTACATGTGATTGGGGGAAATAACATTGAAAAAATGAAATTTTTGATCTTTATCAATTATGTTAAAAAACTTTATGAATTTTTTTCCAAATAAATTTAAATTGCTCATTCATAATTCATTTTTTTTTCTTTTTTTCATCTTTTTTCTATGAATAAGAGGGTGATATAACCTTTGAAAGATTTAATCTTCATGGCATAACCCATATGGAGAATAAAGGTTAAATCCCCTTTGATCTGTTTATGTATATGGTTATGGTCAATCATGCCTGAAAGAAAAATGTTACAATTTTTTTTAAAGTCACCTTCTTAGGAACATATCTAAGGCAAGAATGTTTTCTTTCATCTTCCTAATGAAATGCAAATTTCTCATTAAAAGGCAAATCCTTCATTTTAAGCTGAATAGTCCAATACTTTAAAAGATTATGCCAGATAGTGAAATTTTAGGTGTTGAAAAGAGTAACCTGAAAATATTATTTGATTTTGGGCCCATAATAATTTTATTAGATTATGAAGTAAACTGTTTACTCTGATCTTTTTTTAATTAATTTTTTTATTCTTAGAAAAATTTCCCATGGTTGCAAGATTCATGTTTTTACTTTCCCCTTCACCCCTTCAAACTCTCCCCCTCAAATTTCCACTGGTTTTAACATATGTCATCAATCAAGACTTATTTACATATTATTGATATTTGCATTGGTGTGGTCCTTTGGGGTCTACATCCCCAATCATATCCTCATCAACCCAAGTGTTCAAGCAGTTGTTTTTATTCTGTGTTTCCTCTCCTTTAGTTCTTCCTCTGAATGTGGGTAGCTTTCTTTACCAAAAGTCCCTCAGAATTGTCCTGGGTCATTGCATTGCTGTTAGTACAGACATCCATTACATTTGATTTTACCACAGTGTATCAGTCTCTCTGTACAACCTTCTTCTGCCTCTCCTCTCTTCACTCTGCATCATTTCCTAGAGGTCTTTCCAGTTCACATGAAATTCTTCCAGTTTATTGGTCCTTTGAGGACAATAGTATTCCATTACCAACATATGCCACAATTTGTTCAGCCATTCCCCAATTGAAGGGCATCCCTTCATTTTCCAGTTTTTTGCAACCACAAAGAGCATGGCTATAAATATTTTTGTATAAGTCTGTTTATCTATGATCTCTTTGGGGTACAAACCAAGCAATGGTACAGCTGTAACAAAGGGCAGGCATTCTTTTATTGCTCTTTGGGTATGATTCCAAATTGCCATCCAGAATGGTTGGACTAGTTCACAACTCCACCAGCAATGCATCAATGTCCCGATTTTGCCACATCCCCTCCAACATTCATTACTCTCCCCTTCTTTCATTTTAGCCAATCTGCTAGGTGTGAGGTGATACCTCAGAGTTGTTTTGATTTGCATTTCTCTAATTATTAGAGATTTAGAACACTTTCTCATGTGCTTATTGATACTTTTTATTTCTTTATCTGAAATTGCCTATTCATGTCTCTTGCCCATTTATCAATTGGGGAATGGCTTGATTTTTTATACAATTGATTTAGTTCTTTGTATATTTGAGTAATAAGACCTCTGTCAAAATTTTTTGTTATAAAGATTTTTTCCCACTTTGTTGTTTCCCTTCTGATTTTGGTTTCATTGTTTTTGTTTGTATAAGACCTTTTTAATTTAATATAATCAGAATTATTCATTTTACATTTTGTAATTTTCTCTAACTCTTGCTTGGTTTTAAAATCTTTCCTTTCCCAGAGATCTGACAAGTATACTATTCTGTGTTCACTAAATTTACTTACAGTTTCCTTCTTTATATTCAAGTCTTTCACCCATTCTGAATTTACCTTGGTGTAGGGTGTGAGATGTTGATCTAAACCTATTCTCTCCCATATTGTTTTCAAAATTTCCCAGTAGTTTTTGTTAAATAGTGGATTTTGTCCCAAAAGTTGGGCTCTTTGGGTTTATCATACACTGTCTTGCTGAAGTCACTTACCTCAAGACTATTTTACTGATCCACCCTTCTGTCTCTTAGCCAGTACCATATTGTTTTGGTGACTGCTGCTTTATAGTATAGTTTAATATCTGGTATTGCTAGGCCACTTCCCTTCACAGTTTTTTTCATTATTTCCCTTAATATTCTTGAGCTTTTGTTTTTCCAAATAAACTTTGTTATAGTTTTTTCTAATTAAGTAAAAAAAAGTTTTTTAATAGTTTGATAGGTATGATGCTAAATAAGTAAATTAATTTGGGTAGAATGGTCATTTTTATTATGTTTACTTGTCCTACCTGTGAGCAGTAAATGTTTTACCAATTGTTTAGATCTAGTTTTAATTGTTCGGAAAGTGTTTTGTAGTTGTTTTCATATAATTCCTGTATTTGTTTTAGTAGATAGATTCCTAAGTATTTTATATTGTCTAGGGTGATTTTAAATGGTGTTTCTCTTTCTCCCTCTTGCTGCTGTGATGTGTTGGAAATATATAGAAATGCTGATGATTTATGTGCATTTATTTTGTATCTTGCAACTTTACTAAAGTTTTGATTGCTTCTATTAGCTTTTTAGTTGATTCTTTAGGATTTTTTAATTAGTCCATCATATCATTTTCAAAGAGTGATAGCTTAGTCTCCTCATTGCCTATTTTAATACCTTCAATTTCTTTTTCTTCTCTAATTTCTACTGCTAGTGTTTCTAGTACAATGTTAAATAATAGAGGAGATAATGGGCATCTTTGTTCCATGCCTGATCTTATTGGAAAGAGTTCTAATTTATCCCCATTGCATATGATGCTTGTTGATGGTTTAAGATAAATACTTTTTATTATTTTTAGGAAAGGTCCTTTTATTCCTAAACTTTCTAGTGTTTTCAGTAGGAATGGGTGCTGTATTTTGTCAAAGGCTTTTTCAGCATCTATTAAGATAATCATGTGGTTTTTGTTGGTTTGCTTGCTGATATGGTCAATCACTAAGTACATTAACACTCTTCTCAGGTGTTTTCTTAATGAGATCAGCATACAACATTCTGGCCTTTTCACATATGGTGGTCTCTGAAATAGAATCGCTATCTCACTGCTTTTGATTGATCTAAATTAATAACTTTTCTACATCTTCAATTGTTTGTGATTTCTGTTTCCCTAGCACATTCATACCTTTCTCTACATTAGCCTCCTTTATTGCTTCCTTTTTTGTCACAATGGAACTTATTGTGGATGGCCACTTCCCGTACATGCCCCTGATTTCAGTAATCTTAATACTGCTCTCATACTTTTCAGTGATTTCTTTTTTCCAATGGATCATGTTCCTGGTCTTTTTCTTTGAAGGGCTGCTGGCTCTGGAAACTTTCTTTGGTCTAATGATGAAGCTAAAAGGAAATGGTTAGCTTATTAGGAAGGGAAACATTTAACAGGGACCGCAAATTTCAGCACATGTGATTTTTAATCTTACATGTATCATGTACATATTGAAACTGAGAAATGCAAAATAAACACATTTAATTACTGCATATGCAGACATCAGGCACATTTAATTGTAGTATTAGCACTTGCAATTAAAAAAGCACAAAAACACAGGAAAACAATGCAATTGTTTGGCTGGACACCTTGGGTGATGCTCACACAAAGAGAAACAATGATGCACTGAACAGGAAAATGTGTAGGTTGCTTTTGATTTTTGCAAAATTAGCAGCAAGAGCATGTGGGCAGGCCCACAAAATTCGATGCAAACAAGGAAAACTGAGGCAAAATTTTCAGGGAATATTGATAAAAATGGAAACCAAAGATAACTATTGTCAATGAAAACCAAGATATCACTCTGTTTTAAGTGATTTCCCTGGTCATGTTTTTTAATAGTGAGAGCATACTTTGATATTTTCAAACTCCCTTCAATTTCTACTTCATATATCACCATCTTCCCACAATGAAACTACCTGATTTAAAAAATACACACTCACACACACACACACACACACACACACACACACACACACACACACACACACATATATATATATATATATATATATATATATGTTGCTCACAATAAACATACTTGAAACAGAGAGACACATGCAGATTTAAAATATGGGTCTGGAGCAGAATCTATTAGGTTTCAGTTGAAGTTAAAAAGGCAGAGGTAGGGGGTGGAGGACTCAAGAGGTTGAAGAAAAGTCAAAGATTTGCCTGTGCTTTGTTACTTGGAATAGTCCACTTTCCCTCCAGCCTGGAAGCAAAGCTCAACTTTGACATTAAGTTAAAAGTCATGAAGTAGACTGGAAAAATAAGTGAACAAAAAGAACCTCACTATAAGAAGTTATGAAGTATTACTAATGCTAAGTAACAGGGAAAATCAAAATCCAGACTCAGGAGACAAACAAAGTTAAAATAGCTACATCCTAAACTTTTCCCAAAAATATGAATTGACCTCAAGATGGAAAAAAATTTCTGGAACAGGTCAAAAGGATTTCATGAATCAAATAAGAAAGGTAGAGGGAAATACAGGAAAAGAAATGAAAGTGATGCAAAAAAATTCTGAAAAAAAGAATTTAATAGTTTGTTAAAAGAGACATACGCTGTCTCTTTTATACTGAAGAAAATTACATCTTAAAAACCATTGGCCAAACATAAAAGAATATACAAAAACTCACTTTAGAAAACAATTTCTTAAGAATTAGAACTGAGAAAAAAGAAGATAATGACTTAATGGGTCATCGAGAAACAATAAAATAAACTCAAAATATGAAAAAAAGATAGGAAATGTTAAATATCTCATCAGAAAAATACCAACAGGAAAATATATTGAGAAAATAATATTTAATAATTATTTGACTATAATAGGGCCATGATAAAAAATAACCTCAAAATTATATTTTAATAAATTATTAAGGCAAACTACCTTAGTATTTTATATCTCAAGGGTAAAGTGGAAATAGAAAAAATATATTGATCACATCCTGAAAAAGATCCCAAAATGAAAATTTTGAACACTATCACTAAATTCTAAAGCTCCCAGGTCAAGAAAATATTGCATAATATTCAAATATCATAAAGCCACAGTCAATAAAATACAAGATTTAGAGGCTTCAACCTTAGAAGATCAGAGAGCTTGGAATATGATATTCTGGAGGGCAAAGAAACTAGTATTACAACAAAGTAACCTACCCAGCAAAAAAATAAGTCTAATCTTTCATGGAGAAAAGATGGGTATTTAATGAAATAGTTAACATTCAAGCATTTTTTGATAAAAATTATTTGATCTGAATAGAACATTTTATTTTCAAATACTAGACTCAAGGGTACCAGACAAAATGGCACACATGAAAGAGAAATAATGAGACTTTATATGGTTAACTGTTTACATTTCTACATGGGAAGATGATACTTATAACTCCTAAGAAATCATTCATTATTAGGAGAGTGTGAAGGAATATATATAAACAGAGAATATAGGTATCAATTAATTATAATGGGATGATATTCCCCCCAAAATAAATAAAACTAAAAGATATGAAAGAGATGCACTGGGAGAAGGGGAAAAGGGGTAGATTATCTGACATAAAAGAGGCATGAATTATTCCTGAAGAGTTATAAAACTGTTTATAACTTCTGACTCAACAATACCACTATTAGGTTTCTTTTCTAAGCTGAACATGGAAAAAGATTTAAAAACCCATATATTCAAATATATTTATAGCAGATTTCATTGTAATGGCAAAGATCTAGAAATTGAGAGGATGCCCATCAATTAGGGAATAACTATTCAAATTGTGGAATATGATTGTAATAGATACTAATGTGCTATAAAAATTATGAGTATTTTAATACAAAAAAATAAACAAGGAAAGGCTCACATGAAATCATGAAAAGTGAAATTAGCAGACCAAGAGAACATAATACACAGCAGCATAAATGTTTGAGGAATAACTTATATATGTCCATCTCCAGAAGAAGAATTGATAAAAAGACATAATTAAGACATAGTTTTATATATTGCTGTAAATAAAAATTCTTCTGGATGCCTATTACTAATTTTATAAGCATTTATTAATAAAGAGAAAGAAAGAGAGAAATAGAGTTTTCAGCCTTTCAAAGTTTAGGTAAAAATCTAGTCCTCCATTGCAGCCCCTTGTCAGAGATGGCCCTGTGAGGTAAGAGAGCAGCAAGCCCAGAGAGTCACTTAGTTCAAGATCCTGGTCCAGGATTTAAAGAGCTCTGAGCTTCTCAAGCTGGCTTTTCACACTCTATGCTCTTTCCAGCCCCAATCATAGGCCAATTGCTTCCAAACGTCATGAGACATTATGCCTGAGCCCAGATGCTGTCCCTCATGCTGGGATGCTGACACTGGAATGCTGGGGGATGCCAGATACTGTGGTGTCAGGCCCTTAGGCCATCACACATGCCGCATGGCTCTATGACTCCAATGTTAATTCTTTCCTAGATGGGCTAAATTAAGGATTGCCTAAAAATTTGTCTCACACAATATATACATATATTTTTGTCAAATGGTGCCTTCTCTAGTGTGGGGTGGGAAGGGAGAGATATACCTGAGAATTTTAATGTAACAAACAAAGAAATAATTTATTTTAAAGGAGGAATGAAAGAACTTTTAAAGTGGACAGGGAAGATGTTGGAGAGGGGGTGGAAGACAATGCTTGAACCTTACCCTCATAAAAATTGACTCAAAGACAGAATTAATAACATACACACTCAGTTGGATATAGAAACGTATCTTACCCCATGGGGAAATAGGAAGGGAAAGGGATAAGAGTGGGATGATAAAAAGAAGGGCTGGTTGAGGAACATGGTGGTCAGAAGCAAAATAGTTTTGAGGATAGAAAGAGTGAAAGGAGAGAGAGAAGGACATAAGAGTTAAAAAGTAGGAGGAATCATTCCCTAGTTGTTAAATGGTCAAAGGACATGAACAGGCATTTTTCTGACAAAGAAATCATCACTGTCTATAGTCTTGTGAAATAAGCTCTACATCACAACTGATTAAAGAAAAGCAAATAAAAACAACTCTTGGATTTCACCTCATATCTATCAGATTGGCAAATGTAACCGAAAGGGAAAATGACAAATGTGGGAGGGGATTTGAGAAAAATGGGACATTAATGAAATGTTGTTGGAGTTGTGAACTGATCCAATCATTCTGGAAAGTAATTTGGAACTATGCCCAAAGGGCTATAAAATTGTATGTATCATGTAACCTAGCAAAACCACTGCTGGGTATGTATCCCAAAGAGATTAAAAAAATAAATTAAAAGGAAAATGGCCCATCTGAACGAAAATATTTATAGCTGTTCTTTCTCCAGTGGCAAGGAATTAATTGAGGAGAAGCCCATCAATGGGGAAATGACTGAACATGATATGGTGTATGGTTTTGTTGGTGTATAAAATGGTCTTAGAAAAATCTGGAAAGACTTAGCATAAATCGATACAAAGTAAAGTGAAAAGAACCAGGAGAATATCATACACAGTAACAGAAGTATTCTAAATATGATCAACTGTGAAGGTCTTAGCTGCAATGACAAAGAAAATAATCCAAGACAATTTCTAAGAACCAATGATAAAAATTGATATTCCCCCTCCAGTGAGATAACTGATGAACCCTAAATGCAAATTGAAGCATTCTTCTTTTTACTGTCTTTATTTTATTGTTTTATTTTTTCCTTTGGTGACATGGAAATGTTTTACATGAACTCACATGCATAATCAGAATCAAATTCCTTACCCTCTCAAGGAGAGTTTAGGGGCAGGAGTAGGGTAGAAAATTTGTATCTCAAAATCCTTCTTAAAGAATGCTTAAAAATTTGTATATGTAAATGAGAAATTAAGGAAATGTGTATTTTAAAATAATGAAGTAAAATGCACCATAAGACTGGGTCAAAATCAGGAAGGCATAACTTGATGAAGGCAAATCTAATGTCAAGGAATGATGGAACCTTTGACCTTTCCTCTTAGACAAGTAAAATTCTTCCTCATAACTTGGAATGATTGGACCACCTTTAAAGACTCAGACAGTAATTTGGAATGGAATTTTTTTCACATTTAAATGGCATTTTCAAGTGCAGGATGATCAATTACAGTTGGCCAGTGAGACATTCATTTTTGTCTTAATTCACAGGAGATTAAAGTTTCATTTTCTGAGAATGCAATGAATTTTGCTGTGCAAAGGACAAGGACACTCACTCCTATTCTGGTCTTAAGCCAACATTGGAACTTACACCCCTCTCCCTTTTTTTTTTTTTGGCCATTGATTGTAACCGAAGGAGAAGATTATTTGTTTTGCTAACATAAGATTTCTAAACCACCTCACAAAAATGCAATAGCTATTTAGGATGTTTTTCATTTCTTTTTCCTTCTCATTCATCCTTTTCCAAGAAAGCTAAATGTCATCTTGCCTGTTAGACACATTATTTCTGTTTAAAACAGAAAAAAAGATTATTTTCATCTCTAGATACAAAAAAGGATGGCAGTTGTGTTTTCTTTCTCTTGCCCCTCTTCTAGTCAACATGGCAAAGGAAAACATTTCAAGTGAACTGACTTTTTCATATAGTAATCTATATGCTTTTAACCTCATTAGCTTGGGAATAATTACTTGTAAAATTAAAACCTTTTAGTCACTTCTGAAAGTGAGTAAGCAAGTGCCCTGAAAATGAAGTATTTATTTGTGTCAAATGAATTCATTATTTATTGACTCCAGGGCCCCACTTGATAAATTCATTCTTCAGGGACCCAAAAAGATACCCAAATTCTATAAAAGGATTAATTTATCTCACATGGATAAGCGTTTAACTTCCATTGAATAGTTTATTCTCCTTGATTCACCATATTGATATTCACATTTCCCAGCCCAAAAGGCCATGAGCTGATGCTTTTCTCCATAGAGTATTTTTTTCCCCTGTCATTAGGGATTACTTGACTAGATTAAAGACTCTACTAGTAACCCAAGAAGACTAGGAAATATAGAACCCAATTTAATTGTACTTTTCACAGGGAATGGGATTCTATCATGTTACTTGGAGGAGACAGTATGATTAAAGTATGATTACTGAAATTTAGGATAAAAGAGTAAAAATTAGATTGGATATACAATTCACAACATTCAATACATATATAACAAAACAGGAAGAATTTTTTCCTCAAAATTGATATTCAATACAAATAGTTTCCTTCATCAAAAAAATAATTTCCCCAATCACATGTACATTGAGAGTAATTTTGTCAGAATTAAGTGGTATCGGGGGCAGCTGGGTAGCTCAGTGGAGTGAGAGTCAGGCCTAGAGACAGGAGGTCCTAGGTTCAAACCCGGTCTCAGCCACTTCCCAGCTGTGTGACCCTGGGCAAGTCACTTGACCCCCATTGCCCACCCTTACCAATCTTCCACCTATGAGACAATACACCGAAGTACAAGGGTTTAAAAAAAATTAAAAAAAAAAAGAATTAAGTGGTATCAATATATATTTAATAAGTATTTGGATTAAACAATGTTCATGTTCTAAATATGGACTAAAAGATACCTCAGTGGTTGATTCTTCATGCCATGAATCTCAACATGGAGACTTCTCATGTGAAGCATAAGGTCAGATATTAACTCTTGGGCACAGATATTTTATAAGTAAATGAGAAGACCATTAAGAAATGGAATATAGAAAGAATAGGGAAACTGAAAAGATTGCATAATAAAAATTTGATGAGTCAAAGACTAAAATCAAGAAAATAAGGAAAAATGACTGAGAAAGAGAAAATCAAGAAATCTTTCAATGATATTTTTCCTGAGCAGCGTGATAGAAATGAAAAAGAATATTATATGGCTGTTATTCATACAAGAAGATGATCCAAAGAAGCTACTGATTTTGAGTAAGGAGAATTGTAGAACGCTAAGTTAACCTGAAAGTGAGAAATTAACTGGCCTTGGAGGAAAATGCCCAACATAAAGGGAAAAATACTTAGACATTGCAGCATGCATGAATATACAGTCCTATAGTTAAACACGTCTTCTATTTTCTCTGCATGTAAATGGCAATCTAAAAGTTTGGGGGAATGGGAAAACCCATTCTTATCTCTTCTTTTGTTTACTGTTTTATAGATAGCTAGATTATTTATTAGATAGAATACTGAACTTAGATTTAGAAAGATTTATATTTTGCCTCAGACATTTAGTAGCTTTGTGATTTCAGAGCAAGTCATTTCTTCTCTATTAGACCCAATTTCCTCATTTGTAAAATGAGGGTAATAATAGTACCTTCCCCACTGGATTGTTAAGAGGAGCAAATGAAACAATGTATCTGAATTCTTTTTAAAAAGTTAAAATGCTGTATAAATGGTAGCAATTTTAAAATAATAAAATTTAATTAAATGGGTTTTGTCTTAAAGAAAAGGATCCCCCATTTGGAGAAGACATCACAGCCCTGGAAAGGAGACAGTATATATGAGGAAAAGCCTCAGTGCTACAGCTCTAATTCTAGCAGCATGCTGAAAAAAAAAGAAATCAAATAGCCCAGATCCCCTGAGGATGAGAAGTAAAATGTTACACAAAGACAAAGGATATGAGTGAACAGTTATATAAAAAATTTCAAATTATAAATAACTATATGAACAACTTTCCCAAGTAAAAATTAATAAGAGAAGTACAAATATATATTTACCTCACATTCAGCAAATTGCAAAGATGATAAAATGTTGAAATGATGTAAGAGGGATTTTGAGAAGATGGGAAAATGCCTGTAATGTATACTCTTTTTTAATGATACTAAAGCTACATTTCTATTCTATATTCACATCATCCATGTTCCAGCCAAATTGTAATACTAGTTATTCCCCACTATCAACCTATAATTTCTAACTCCTATGTATTTCTACTTAAATATTTGGAAATTTTATAATATTTCCTTGTAGAAGATTTTTCTCTTAATAATCAGCTCAAGGGTCACTTTTTTCATTAAGTTTTCCCTCTTACTTTGAGCTGGGAGTTCTATCCCCCACCTTCCCATTTTCTTAAAATATACTCAATCTTTTTTCTATCCATACTACACCATTATAGAGTAGCAACCAAATACTATTAATGCCACTGTGACTACCACCACCACCACCACTACTATCATAATTGTTTGTGTATATATCTTATAACTTCCTATTAGAATGTAAACTTCATAAGGACAGGGACAGTGCCATTTTTTTCATCTTCCCACATATCCCTAAGCACAGTGAGTTTCCCTAAAGAGATAATTAATGCCTGATGAACTGAATAAAATGGAATTTGAATGCTGACCTAGATTCCTAGCTATTTCTCTCCTCATTCCAATGTGGTATGTAAGAAAGAATGTGCATCCTTCCTCAGGAATAAATAAGGCATCCACAAAAGCACATAAATGAGCTATTGCTAGTGATCTGTTGTGGTTGAATGTCAGATGGAATTGGGAAAATCCCTAGTTTTCCTCACTCTTTTTCAATCACTATACTTCCCAGACAAACAATAAATTATAACAAGTAACATCTCAAAGTCCCTTATGAGAAAGATTTATCAAAAGACCCTACCATACACATAGTCACACATACAAATATATAGGCATACACACATTACAACTACATATTTTGTGGTCCTATGTTTTTGTTTGTATAGCAGGAGTAAGAAATTTCATGAAACTGGAATTCACAGGGCTTAGAAAATCATTGAATATGGAAAGAAAGTAGAGGAAAATGAGGCATGAGGTATAGACTATGAAAACCCTATACAATAGGAGTTTCAGTTTTGGGCACTTAGAAGAACAGAGATTTAACCATCATAAATAATGGTCATAGAGTCAGTTTGAAGAAGAAAGTTCTGAGTTCACTTTTGGATTAATAAATTGCAAGTATTAAAGAGATATAAAGGGAAAAAGATAACTGGAAAGTATTTGCAAATATGAAATTTGAATTCAAGGAACAATATGAAGGACATAATTAGAATTTATTGGCATAATAAAGGAAAAAATGTAAGATGAGAAAGGAGAAAACATTGGAAATGAAAGTTATTCAATAATGCCAAATAATATAGAAAGGTCCACTTAGATTGGGACTGGATCAAAGTGTTTGGATTTAATAATTTAGAGATTATCTATATTTTTTCAGTTCAATAGAGTAATTTAAGCAATAGAGGAGAAGGAAAAAAAACTCTAGGAGAATATCAGGGTAGGAAATGACTGTGCTTTTTGTCCTTTAAGTGACTTATCTAAGCATTTAGCAGTAGTGGAAAAGCTTACAATTGAATGTTGATTGTCAATGGAGGGGGATTAATGATGCCTCTCCTATCCTGGATTCTGATTCATAGAGTGCCATCTCTACAAAAGAATCTATAGCAGAAGGTCGTGGTAATCCATGAGGTCAGAAAGAGAGACAAAGGTGGAGAAAAGAGACAGGGAATCTATATCAAGTGCTGTGTTGAGCTTCTGAAGCCAGGATGAATGATAATCATGTTATTTTCTGAGTATGATGCCAATGCAGGTGTGTTAAGAAGCTCATATAAAGCACATAATTATAAAAACAATTACAATCCAATAAAGACATTTGGAACCAAATCATATGACATATAAAATGGCATTGCTTAGATGGGCCAAATGCCCTATAACGATGGGAATGGACTTATTCCCAGTTTATAACAGTGTACCTCAGCCTTTTCTCTGAGGTTATAAGAAAGAGATGTTTTTCAGCAGCTTATTCAAAAGCTGATCAAAAGAAATTATTGAATATTAAATGGGAATGCATTTAAATGAGACTACCTACGCACACCTATTATGACCTCAATTTAATTGGTAGATATGGAAATAACATCTACATTTAGTTACTATAAATGTAACAGGAAAATCCTCAAGTGGCAGGTAGCCAAACCATGGGGCATAGAGCCAATCTAAAAATTGAAGCTGTACAGAAAGAGAATTGTGGAAAAAGAGAGAGACAAAGAAAGAATTTGGAATGCCTTCTGAATCTTTGGGTAAAGTGTATGTGCAAGAAGATTCCTTACAGAAAATATATTTTGTATCTTTTCCCCAAAATATTACTAACTTATTTATTTTAATTGTATTTTAGTAACTGAAAGAAGTAAATTCAGTAGTTATATTCAGTAAAAAAGAGAGCAAACAATTTATAGTTGGAATGCAAGATTCTGAATAACTGCTTTAATACTTAGAACCAGTATGACATTGAAAAAAATAAGCTGACTCAACTAAATTAAATTTAACAATCAGCATTTATGCCAGATATGCTGATACAGGTTTATAATTCTTGTAATCTATAGTGAGAGGCTATGGTTCTTTGATTCCTTGAATTTGGGAGTTATAAGCCCAAGTAAAGGCTAAAGCTGATTTGGTTCTAAGTCCAGCACCAATGTGAGTGACCCTCCTAGATTGGGGAGCCATCAGATTGCATGAGGGGGCAAACTGGTAAAGACCAGAAAACAAGTAAAGTAAAACTTCAGTGAGAAACAGCAGTGGGATGAAGTCCTTCTAGTGAAAGCAAGATGAGGCCGTTCTGAAAAGAGAATATTATTTGAATACCAGGTGCCACCACTTTGCTAGATCAAAGTGATCTAGCACTTTGGTGATCAAAGCAGAGCAGTTAATTGGTACAGTGGATAGAGTGCTGGGTCTGGAGTCAGGAAGACTCATCTCTCCAAGTTCAAATCTGACCTCAGATATTTGATAGGTATGTGACGAGTCATATAACCTTGTTTTCCTCAGCTCTTCATTTGTATAATGAGTTGAAGAAAGAAATGGGAAACTACTCCATTATCTTTTCCAAGATATCCCAAATGGGGATCACAAAGAATCAGACACAACTGAACTACAACAAGGCAATCAAAGACAAAAATAAAATAACATACTGAAGGAATCAATATGAATACAGAGATTAAATGTATAAAAATTGAATAAGAAGAAATTTTCAAAGGCAGTAGAAACACTAAATGTGTGTGTGTGTGTGTGTGTGTGTGTGTGTGTGTGTTATATTTTAGGAAAAACCTCATGGAAGAAATTAAACTTGAGCTAAGCCTGAAAGGGAGAAAGGAATTCCACAAGGAACAGGTGAATTCTTCTTTGAATTTCAGTAAAAAATTACAATAACAAAACTAAGGACTTTGTAGCCCTAAAGATTAGGAATCTCTTTTCAAAAGTTAATAATCAACAAAAAATTATGAATCGCCTACTATATGTTATCTAGTATGCTAGGAACCAGAGCTACACAGGAAACCTAAAGCAAATCTTGCTGTCTAAAAGCTTACATTCTATCAACTTGAAATGATATGCTCATATTTATTCATATGGTAAAATAAATATATAACAAACAGAAAGTTACTTTAGAGGAGCAACTGTGAAGATTAGTAAAGACTTCATGTAGAGGTGTTTTTTGAGTTTAGCTGTGAAAGAAATAGGGATATCATGAGATAGAACAGCAGAAGGAGTAATTTCTAGCTAATAGTCTGATCAAAGGCACAGAAAAAGGAGACTGATATTTTCTGCAGAGAAAAACAAAAATGCCATTTTGGTTAGACCTTAAGGTGTAGGTAAAAGGAGAAATATATAAATAGGTTTTTTAAAAGTATGTTGCAGTTAAATTGTGAAGAACTTTATAAAAAGAAGTAATAAAGAGCCAATGGATTTCACTGGGCATGTGGTGACATGATCAGAGTTGGAGGCTTGAGGAATATCATTTTGGAAGTTTTAAAAAGGATGTAATAGAAAAGTGAGGAACTCAAGGCAGGAAGATCAATTAAAAAGTAAATAAAAAGATCAGATTAGAGGTGATAAATGTCTGAATTGAGGATAATGACTGTAGGGGGAAGAGAAGAGAATGGATGTGAGTAATGCTATGGAATTGGAATCAATAAAAAAACCAATAAGATTGGTTTTCAATGGAACTACCTAAATGTTATGCCATATTAAGGTAAAAATACTAATGAAAATTGGATAGACATTTTCGTATCATTTTTATTGTTTCTTATGATTTCATATGATTTTTGTTTAATATTAATAGGGATATAAAATTCTGAAAAAAATTGAATTACATTTTCTGCCAGCTTGCCTTAAAAGTCCCATTGGATGAATATGCTTCAGCTGAAATGATACTGGAATCAAAAGACCTGCTTATTCACCTTAATAGATATGTCTCCTTGATCCCATCACCTAAACTCTGTGAGCTTCTGTTTCCATATCACTAAAATTAAGATAGTTACAATGGACTAGACCAGCTTCCTTCAGTCGACTGGTGTGAGGGAGAATGAGACAGGGATATGAAACCTTTCTGAACATTCTATATAAGGGTTAAGTATTACCATTAGGGGAGGGAGAGGGAACAGATTGAGGAGACAGGAAAGAAGATGAGTGTCTCATTTTGTTACCTTTACATAGTTTCTTTTACTGACATCAGTAGTTCAGAAGTACAACCTTAGCTTAAACAACATGGAAATTCAGCCATTTATTTCATAGAACTTTAAGAATGAGAGAGAGCACTAAAGGTTTCCTATTACAGGAGGTGGCACCATCCCTGATATTATCTCAAAATCTATCACTCAGGGCTATAGAAAAGAGGAGTGTGATAAAGAATCAATGTCAAGAGAGGTCTAATGAAAGTGATAGGTTCACGCTACCAAAGGTTTATCAGGATGATTCCTGTTAATGGACTGGGACAGTTCACTTACTTAATGTAAAAAGTGATTATTCTGTGCCCCTTTTAGTCTCTGGTGGCAAATATAACATATTTTAAAAGTATGGTAAAGTGTTTAGTGAAAAAGACTGAGTCATGAATTAGTCAAGCCAAATTAGTAACAAGTTTTATGTGTCCTTTGAGTATGGCATCTCCTAGGATTAACAGAGAATTGTAGAATTTTGCCTCACTGAAATGTGACAACTCAATCAAGAAATTAATTCTCTTCTTTTAAAAGAAAATAGAGTTACAATAAGTTTATGATACTATGAATATATTTTATATCATATCTGCCAATTTATGTACCATTAGAACTTAAAATCCTTGAGGACAAGAAATGTTTTGATGGTAGCATAACACCTGCATATAGTAGGTATTTTTTTCCTTTAATAATTTTTATTTTTTAGAAAAGTTAACATGGTTACATGATTCATGCTCTTACTTTCCCCTTAATCCCCCGACTTCCCCCCCGCCATAGCTGATGCAATTTCCACTGGTTTTAACGTGTGTCATTGATCAAGACCTATTTCCAAATTGTTGATAGTTGCATTGGTGTGGTATTTTTGAATCAAAAACCCCAATCATGTCTGCCTCAAGCCATGTGTTCAAGCAGTTGCTTTTCTTCTGTGTTTCCACTCCTGCAGTTCTTCCTTTGAATGTGGGTAGCGTTCTTTACCATAATTTCCTCAGAACTGTCCTGGGTCATTGCATTGCTGCTAGTACAGAAGTCCGTTACATTCAATTTTACCACAGTGTATTGGTCTCTGTGTACAATGTTCTTCTGGCTCTGCTCCTTTCACTCTGCATCAATTCCTGGAGGTCTTTCCAGTTCATATGGAATTCCTCCAGTTTGTTATTCCTATGAGACAATAGTATTCAATCACCAGCATATACCACAATTTGTTAAGCCATTCCCCAATTGAAGGGCATACCCTCATTTTCCAGTTTTTTGCCACCACAAAAAGCACGGTTATAAATATTTTTGTACAAGGTATTTTACCACATTTCTTGGTTTTGTTTGTTTTTGTTTCACCCAAAGACTGAGAAAAAAAGCTAGGATCCTCTTGTGAACTGGAAAATACAGTACTTATCTTTTATCTACTTTTGACAAAACTAAGACATCTATGGACCTTGACAAGAAATATACTCATTTAGTAAATCTTTTCTCTCTTGTTGATTGATCTATCTTATGGTTGTGATTTCATTTCCTTCTTCCTTATCTCTCTATAGTAATGATCACTCTTTAACATTATGGGAATTCTAGTTGTTGTTGGACCTTATCCATTATACTCAGTTTTTGGAACTTGAGACCTCACAAGAAATGTATTCCTTAATAAAATGAACTTGTGTGTCTTGTCTAGTGGAAGGTAAAGTTTAGATTTCATCTCCTCTGATGTGTATCACATTGGCAGTGACTTACACAAGTAATCTTAGATTCCAGAAAAACACTGGAAAACATCTTTCATATTCTTCTCATGGACAAAATGTTAGGCAGCAATTATATTATTAGGTGGATTTCCAAAGTGTTTTTGGGCAAAAGTCTCAAAAGTGGTCACTGATAACTCAACTTGAAGAGTAATAAATAAAAAAAGTATCCCAGAGGGACCTATGCTTTGTTCTGTGCTACTTAACATTTATGTCATTAGCTTGAACAAAATCACAGAAGTTGCAGTGAAGGGTTCTAAAATAAACATGTCATATAATAATTGCAAGTTGAATCTATTTACATTAAATTTATGGAGATAAAATAAAATATTACACTTGGGCTAAAAACCATTAACCTCACAGATACAGGACAGATGAGGATTGGCTTGAATGACTATACATGTGGAGGGAGAGAACATGTAGAGGTTTCAGTGAAGTGTAAACTCAGTGTTGAATCAACAAGTTTTTGAGATGATGGAGATCAGATAAATGAGCAAAGAATACTTAACTTAGGCAAGACTTAAGGAAAACATAATAGCTTCTTGAAGATTTTGAAGGGTATCCTGTGAAATAGAGGCATGTGAAAAGTGTGACATAAGAACCAAGAAAGAAAACATGATCTTAAACTGTATTTAAAAAAAAGAAAAGAAGGAAATAGTTCTAAAAGAAAGGTCATGAAAATCAATCAACCAGCTTTTATTAGGTACGTACAGTATGCTAGGTAGTATATGATGCTAAGGACAGAAACACGATGATTGAACAATTCTTACTCTCAAAGATCTTACATTTTTTAACTCAAATGAAATGCATATTTTCCTATTAATTACTTTTAAATAATATTTTCCAGATTAAACACCAATAACATTTTAAATATTTATTCTGATATTTTGTAATCTATGTTCTCTTCCTCCTTTCCACTGGTTCATGGAGGAAATAAAGTAAAGAATGGTATGCCTCAATTTGTCTTCATTCTCCACCTATTCCTTCCCTTCTGTGGCAATTAATATCCTTTTATTTTTGTCAGGAGTCTTTTGGAGTTGTCCTGGATCTTTGCCTCATTGATAATTGTTAAGTCATTCACAGTTGATCATTATGCATTATTATTGTTGCTGTGTACTATATTCTCCTGATTCTGCTCACTTCACTTTGTATCACTTCATATATAAGTTTTTCCAGGATTTTTTGTGATTATCTTGTTTGTTATTTCTTACAGTACAATAGTATCCCATTACAAGCATATGTACAACTTGTTCAGTCATCCCCCAATTGATGGACATCACTTCAGTTTTTAATTCTTTGCCCAAAAAAGGTGTTATAAATAATTTTTATAGGTAAGTCCTTTTTCCCTTTCTCTAATCTCTTTGGGACACAGATGTATTGGTATTGGTGGGTTAAAGGTTATTCTTTATTAATTTCAAACATTAGATTCTACTCATTATCCTAGATTACCAAAGTTTTTATCTGAATTTTCAAATTTGATAGTTTCTTCTGTGCATTTTGAGCAGGCCAAATCTGGAATATTGTTTTTGGTTCTAAATTACACTTTTTTTTAGGGAGATATTGACAAACTTGAATATATCCAAAATGGTTTGGAGACTATAGATTCTGTCATATTGGAACTTGTAGAAGAAAGTAGCAAGGCAAATTATACTGGAGAAGGCTTAAGGTAGGTAGTGCTTCCTGCTTAATCCCCAGAGGACAGATAAGGGAACAATCTACAGAGAGTTGGATTTTTAACTTGATATTTAGGAAAACAAAAACTTCCTAATAATTAAGGAAATCCAAAAAATGGAATGGGTTGCCCTGGGAAGTCCTGACTTTCCCCTCACTAGAGAACTAAATGTGAGTAGAGAAGCTATGTCAGTTATTTTTGTGCTATATGAAATATGTAACATTTTGGGTGCATAAATCAGTTTTAGCTTTACCCAATTTCAGAGTATAAAGGGCATGTCAAACGTTGCTGAGCCAAGGCCGCAGGAAGCAGTCTATAAGCATGATGGATTTTTATAATAATATAACCCTTAATGAATTATTGTAGTTCTTTTTAACAAGGTTTTAATAAGGAATTTCCTTTGCCAACATTGTTATTAGTTCTCTCATCTGAATAGCCTTGGGCCTGTCTGCCATAGAATTGTACAACATAATATTTCTTTCTGTGTCAATCATATAGTACATGCAAATCTCCCAGCCATGAATAAAACAAACTGCATTCTCTTCTTTAAAAATCCACTTTTTAGAATATGCAAGTTGAAAATGAAGATGTGCTAAGAAACTATTACTCATGTATAATGGAAAAAACAAACATTATTGACAGTGGGCAACATACCGTATAGTTGCTTCTTGTATTTTTTCATAAACAAATTGAGGGAAATAGCAAAATTGATGGAATTGACATTGCATTTATCATATTTGTTTGTCTTTCAATCAGTATATTTTATAAATTTTTGCTAACAGCATCTCCCTGAGAGAGAGAAGTTGGACTCTTCCTATTTGTAGGGGTGACAAAATAGGACAAAGGGAGTTTCCAATATCCAAAATTATGGAATTATGAGATTCTAAGCATTCTGTTTCCCAAGTTAATATGTTTTGTGCTATAGTAAGAATTTTCATGAGTCTGCCAATAATCCATTTAATAATTCTATGATCTACAATTTTAACAGAAACAGATAAAATCAAGTTCACTGACTTATATTTGCAGGCTTCATTCTCTTGGCCTTGGAACATCAAAATGACATTTTTTTCTTTTCCAATCCTATAATCCCTTTCTGTTCTCAAAGATCTTTAGAGGATCATTGATGATGTTTCAGCATCTTGACCCACCGATTTTGTTTTTGCTTTCATTTTTTGTTTGTTATGTTTTTGTTTTTCACTATACAGTGATATTATATTGCTCATCTGGAATTGTTGACTTGAAATCATGAAGGGCAACTAAGTGTTCTCCTTACTTATTTTGAACAGCAATTCCTTCTCAGTCATGTAGTCTCTGTCCCTTCTAGACCAAACATACCTTTCCCTGACCAAGAAACTTGAAAATACATATGTATCAAGACTTTCTGTCTTTTTTTAGTTATCAATTATCTTTGTCTTATCCATTCCAAGCAACAATACCATCTTTTTTTTTTATCATTGTCTCTCCCCCAATAGAGAAATAAAAGGACTAAGCTTTAGAACTCTTGATTATATGGTATAATCTGGTGATGCTAACATTTATTCTGTACTGCCTGTATCATACAATTAATGTAAAAGTATGCTTTGTAATAACATAAAAGTGGCAACCTAAACTTACAGAGAAACTTCATTTAGGAAGTGCCCTTTGGTGTACAAGCATGGCCCTGGAAACCAAGATCTGCTACCTGACTCATCTTCTGCTAACTAGAGAGGTTTTAAGCCTCTGTTCTAAAAGTCTGATTATAATTAAAACCTATTTAAACTTATGCCAGATTCAAGGTTTCAAAGACATTTTTTTTTACAATTTTAAATCAGTGCATACAACATTGACACAAAGACCTAAGTCAACTTCTTTCCAGAAAGGATTTCATTTAAGTGCAAATTGTGATATTTGGATTTATTTTTACAAATCTCACAATAATAATTTCAGTAATTAATAATCTGTTGAAGACTTTTAAAACTTCTTTTTGTTTGGATCTTTTAGGTGAATTCCTTCCAATTTCAAATTAAGCTTATGAAAGTTTCATATACTTATTGAGAACAGAGGCATTTAACTATCATTTTATCTATGGTAAGCTTTCAGATACTCTAAAAAACTTTTTGGTCCTCAGACCTCTTTCTTTAGTCTTACTCTATAAATCACATTTGCCAATAATATATTTCTCTGAATTCTATTTTCCATAGTTTACTCAAGTTTTCTCTCTCTTGCCTCCCATTCCTCTTTATCTTTCAAGTCACAGACTACATACCTTAACACATATATTAGGGAAATATTGATTCTCATCATATAAGTTTCATAAGTCTAAGCTTCCAGGTCTCTTAATAAGAAATAGTAGTATACCATATAAAGGTCAGTGATTTCTTTTTAAAATGTGTTGTAAATACACAGGTAATAATCTAATCTTAATCTTGGTTATAATCTTGTTTCATTTCTCTACAATTTTTTCCTGATTTGAATACTCCTCCTGGCTCCTCTTCTTCACCCGTTAAAAAGAGCCCATTCATTGATGTTCAACTCAAATCTTTGAGCTCAACTTATCTAATAAAAGAAGCTTTCATTTATTCCCTTGACAGGTAATGACTGGTCCTCTCATCACATTGTTTTCTAAGTCTCTAACTCACTAATTATGTATGTTATGTTTTATAGTTATTTGCTTTGGTATCTTATCTATTTACTATACTCTAACTTCTTTGAGAGTAGGGATTATGCCTTATCGTAATTTTGCATTTCCCCTAAGCATCTAGCAAAGCCTTAAATAATTGTCTTATTTTTTGTTGTGGGATGAACAACAGTTTATATTGTTTGTTTATGCTCACTTTTCCAAATTTTCATTATTTACTTGAATTATGATACCATCAGTCAAGATACTCATCATTCAAGATAAGTTTGTAGTATCATAGATTCTAATGTATCTGAGTTTTGGTGGTATTTTTCTGTTTGCTTTTTAAAAGTACATCATAGTTAAAAAGCAGAACAATCTGGCATGAGCTCCCAAAATTAAGTCAAAGCTCTAATCTTGGCAGGACTCAAAGTTCTGTGCTAGGTGATCCCTAGATTTTCCAAGACCTATTTAGTCAGTGAAGCAATAAGAAGTTATGCTAGTGATTTTTCCAGATTTGACTACATTCAGTGGTTGACAGTCAGGTACACTTATCTCACTGTTAGCCACAAGTTTCAAATATTTACTGAAAGGTTTAATAGAATTTCTAGTTCAATTACTACCCAAACTGCTTACCCATCCAATGTATCTATATCTATATCTGAATCTGTCTTTTAAAAGTCCCTTCTTTTGCTTTTGTATGGTATCAGTGAGACCACCAATTTGAAATCTAGCAGGCCCACTCCAATTTTAAAAAAATAGTAAAGAAAAGAAATAGTTGAAAAAAGAAGAAATAGCTAAGAAAACAAAGATGAGAGCAGATGGATTCAAATAATTATGTTCAAAGTAGGTCCACACCAGAGATAAAAGAATTATGGGGATTTTAAGGGATTTGCTCTTAAGATAAATGCAAAAGAGGTGAATACCAAACACTTGGAAAAATATGAATGTTATTATCCCCCAAAAGACAATTGAGAAACTATTAATACCTATAATAACCAAGGATCTAGAGGACTGCATCATATTGTTCCTTCCTTCAAAATCTTATTGAGAATAATCTCCTCATATATTAGGGGCAACCTTGACGATGATATGGAAAGGCAAAAGGCAGACTTCTTCACTGTTTTCGAGAGCAAAGCATAGCTTTACAACCATACAACTTAATGGAAATGATGAATACAAGAACTCGATGTATTTATTTTTTGTTAACTATAAAAAGGCATTTGATTCAACTAGCAAAATATTGCCTTAAATAAGGTAATTCACATGCATTTGATCAAGTCAAAAAAACATTCCTTTGAAAAATAAAGCAACTAAAAATACTGTCTTATGATCCTCTAGTTAAATTAAGAAACTTTATTGAGTATGAGACTGATTTGATCAGATTTCAACTTTAAGAATATCATTTCAGTGACTGAATGGAAAGTGGATTGGAGTGGTGAGAGACTCGCGGCAGCCATACCCACCAGTAGGCTATGTAGTCAGTAATTAAGGTACAAGATGATGAGAGTGGGTACCAGAGTCATGGATGTGTTAGAGAAGAAAATAGGGCACAGAGAGGAGATGCTGCATGTTAAAATCAGCAAGGCTTAATGAAGATTGCATATAGAGGGTGAGAGATAGTGAAGAGTTAAGGCTGACTCCTTGTTTCTGAGCCTATTGCTTCCAGAAACGAATAAAAAATGCTTTGTTTGACATCCAAAGCCCTTTATAACCTATCTTCCTCCCATCTTTCTGTTCCCCTTACAATCCCACATGCACTTTTATCAAATGACACTGGCCTCCTCATTTCTCTGGGAACAAGACATTTCAGCTCTTAGTTCCAAACATTTTCTCTGGCTATTCCTTATGCCTGTAAAAGTCCCTGCTCCATTCTGACCGCCGATCTCTCTGGCTTTTTTAAGATCCACCTAAAATCCCACATTCTACAGGAATCTTCTCTGATCCTTTTTCATTCCAGTGACTTGTCCTTGTTAATTATTTCTCCTTTGTCCAATATACAATTTGATATAGATGTAGATTATCTATACATAGATAATCTACATCTATATAACATGTTCACATGTCTCTCCAATTAGATTGTAAAATTTTTGATAGCAAGAACTGTCTTTTACCACTTTTCTCAATCCCCCAACTCCTTACATGGGACATAGAATGCACTTAATAAGTGTTTAGCAACTGACTGATTGATTGACTGACTTGAATTTATTAAAGACAAATAAGTGATATTTTATTATTTTATCAGATGTTTTGGTGTGGAAGAAGCAATATCCTAACCTTTTTCTCCAAGGCATCTAAGATATTATTTTTACTTAAATGAAAGTAAAATTATTTATAAGCCTTGGTTGCCTCAGCCAGCAGACTGAAGACTGATGTTGCTGTTATCACTTCCTGGTTGCTTGAGCACAAAACATCCACAAAGCTTCAAAAGCTCTCTGATTGTTAAGTTGGGTGAAATGATGTCCAGCTTGATCAGGGGAGTCAAACTTAGTTCAAACAACTTGAAATTTCAATCCTTTTAAAATATTCTTCTCTTCATATGAAGATAAATGTTCATTCATGAATGTTTTTTTTTTTCTGTTATGGAAAGTAGACTAACAGAGAACCAGCCAGATGAAGGCCCAGCCCAGAATAATTAGGAAAATTCTACAGAATTGAGGCAAAATATCTGTCTAGAAGGGGAATGAGCGGTGTAAAAGATGTTGAGCCTAGATTGAACTTCATGCCTCTGAGGGTGGGTTTGGTGAATTTTAACCCTGATGCCCTGTCCTTGGAGATTAGAGATCTGGTATTTCATAAAAGAGGAACCAATACTAACATTTTATGTTCTTAGAACAAGACCTTTAATGTGGTTGTAGTAGTAGTCATAATAGCAGAAGCAGTAGTAGTTGGAATAATAATAATGTTAATAATTAACCTTTACATAATGGTTAGTATGTGATAATCATTCATTTGATCCTCACAAGAACCCTGTAGTAAGTGCTAATATTATCTGCATTTTACAGAAGAAACTGAAGTTAAGTGACTTGTCTATGTTCATATAGTTATTAAGTGTCTGAAGCCAGATTTGAACATAGATCTTCCTAACACTAGTCCTGTGATGAGGCTTTCCAGTCTTTTAATATAAGTGATTGAATTTTGGGCAATTGAAAGATTTGCCCTCACTATAAGAAGATTAAATCATAAATTTTACTCTACCTTTGCATTGCAATGCTGCATATCCCCTGACATGCAGTCAGGGAGGGGTAGTCCTTCAGGAGCCCCTCACAGAGTGAAGACTCTTTGTATTCTTTAGCTCAGATTAATAATAATATGATATCCCTTGCTGACAGTTTCTGAGAGAACTATCCCCAACAAAAAGAGAGATAAGTAGTTGTCTTTTGGTTTTGTTTTTGCTATTTTTAAATGTTAGTTTTTATGAGTAGTTTTAAAGTAGTCATTTTTATAAATGTTCATATCTTAACTTTACTCTTTGTAAACATATAGAAACATATGTATTTAGTATGTGTGTGGTCCTGAGTGTTAGAATTAAAATTCAAAGACACCAATGAATACTATTATACATGGGGCAGAACTCAAAAAAGGGAAAGGATTTCTAAACTTTAACTAAGGTAATTTGTTCTTATTTTACTTCCAAAAGCTTATTTGAATGGTAAGCCAAATCTCTCTTTCTGAAACATAAATCCTAGTCCTCTGCAGAAGAAATTTTAGGCATTGTAAAGTGTTGTTTGGGGCAAAATAGTTTCCCTGACACCCTCAAAATGACACTTTCCAAGCAACTGACTTCTCTTGCACTGTATAAGGCTCAATTAGGAATAGCACTCTGCCCAGAACAGCTTGTCTCCCTCTCTGCTCAGGAGGACAGGGAGCCAAGATCCAAAGATGAAAAATAAATTCTAAGTTGTTTCATTTTTATAAGAGAAAACTAGCTATACTCAGACAGATAGGCCAATTTTTTCTAAGCTTCAATTCATTATAAAATAGATGTTTTATATGTATAAGCAAATATGAATCAAATTATGGATTTTTCCCATATTGACTAGTATAAGACAATCATCTGTCACCTAGGTTTCACATGGGGAAAAATGGCCTATTTCCATATGATTTGGACTGCTAGTATATGGGAAATTTGCATAAGTTATACAGCAACCTGTATAATATATATTTATGATTTATTAAAACTATTTTACCTCGCACATAAAAGGATGACTATGATGTAACATATGGAAGAACAGAAACTACTTGACTAACAAATTCAAAGGTTGGGAAATATATAGGTCCACAAATTAAAATTGGATTAAACAAGGTAAAGTATGCATATGATACTATGGTAAGTTCCATTCCAGAATAAAAAAGAATATATATTTATTAATAATGGAACTATCAAAAATAATGAAGCTTTATACATTAGCCCCAACTTTCTTCCCATTCCCATATTAGATAATATCAACTTTTTTTATTCATTTTAGCAGTATATCTCAACTATTTTTCTTAAAGCTTCTATGGCAGATATGCAAGAATTAGTCTTTAATTTTAATCTCTTGGACTAGAATTTTCCAATCAAAAAAAAAAAAAAGCAGAACCAAGTTTCTATTGGGAATTCAACCACACCAAAATATTATTCTAAATGAGCTAGAGAATATTGAAATGCAATTTATAGTTAGAATTAGAGGTCATGGGTAAAGGTGGTAACTAAAACAAAAAATGATTTATAAACCTTAAAATTCTACATAAATGTGGCCAGAGGCAGCTAGGAGGCATAGTACATAAAGCACTGGGCCTGAAATCAAGAAGACTCATCCTTCTGAGTTCAAATCTGGTCTTAGTCAGTTACTAGTTGTGTGACCCTAGGCAAGTCACTTAACCCAGTTTGCCTGAATTTCCTCATCTGTAAAATGAGTAGGAGAAATAAATTGCAAAACATTTCAGTCTCTTTGGCAAGGAAATGCCAATGGTCTCACAAAGCATTGTCTTACTATAAAAAGCTGAACAACAAAAATGAGTCTTCCTGACTCCAGATATTTAGCTTTGGAATATGAAAAATTTTAATGATCAGTATGCAAAAGACATTGGGAAGGATTAGTCTGGCAGGTAGAGAGAATAAATACATAGAAGGTCATTACATCTCAGGGAGGAAGGAATAAGGTCATTTAACAGTATCAGAGATTGGAGACATAAAGGATGACTCCTAAGCAAAAGGTAATTAGATTTAATAATGTAGGCATTATTGGTGACTTCAAAGCATTTTTCAAAGACTGAAATAAGATTTCATGGGGTTGAGAAATGAATGGGTGGTGAGGAAATGATTGTAATTGTGGATGATTTTTCTAGAAATTGGGCTGTGAAAGGCAGAAGAGATATAGAAGGATTTGAAGTGATAATAAGGTCTAGGCAGATGTAGTTTAGATCAGGACAGGTTTGCATGATTAAAGGATTCATGAGTTAAGGAGATATTGAGAATGAGAGAGAGAGAGAGAGTGAATCAAAGGGACAAGATTCTAGAAGAGACAAGAGGAAATGGAATACAGTTTACAAGTAGAAGTTGTCATTGGAAAAGAGAAAGACTATCTCATCCTCTAAGGGTGAAGCAAAGGAATAGAAGATAGAGATTAACACTGTGGTGATATGAAATACGGACTCATGGATGAGGGGAAGTTCTTAACTTTTTTGGTTATTTTTTAAAAATGAAATATACTATTGAGAGGGATGGAGACATGTCAGAGTACCTGGTTTGAGAAAAGAGGAATGTTAAAATAGCCGCTGTGAGGAGAGTGAAGTAGAGACTAAGGAAATGAAAAAGAACCAGTATGCAGCAGAGAAGGCCCAGATGAGATGGAATAAAAAATTTGAAATAGACATTGTAAGCATGCTGGTGTTACTTCCTCCATCAGTGTTCAATAGCTCTGTAGGAAGAGTTTAGAAGACAAAAGGTGGACTTAATACTGGGTGGAGTCTGGAAAAGAATGAATAATGATAATGATAAAGGAATTAAGGATTAATTCACCATTAAGTTAAATTGTTTAATGAAAGGGTTCAGATTTTGAAGGGAGAAAAGTGAGATCAGAATAGGAGTAATGGTCTATGAAAGCAAATAGTAGTGGAGTGATTAGAGAGCACTATTCATCAGTGTACAATGAGATTTCAATGATGGTAAGAAGATAAAATCGGCATAAGAAGAAAAATTATGAAGTACAGTTTGCTAAAAATATAATGTGGACTCATAAGAACATAGATTTAGAACCTCAAAGTACCATTAAAATTATCTTGCCTGATCTCATTTTATATAGGAAGAAATGAGGCCAAGAAATATGACTTGCCTATGGACTCAGGTAGCAAAGTAAAAGTTGAATACAGGGCCTCTAACTCAAAATATGGTTCTCTTTTCTCCTAAGAAAATCAGGGGATGATGCAAAACTGAGGTAAAATTAGGCTGGGATTCAGGAGAGATAAAAGCTCTCATGTATAATGAGAAAGCAAGGAATTGTAGATAAGGAAAAGAGTTTTAGGGTAAGCAGTCTGTGGCTCAGGATTTAGTCTGTGGCTCAGGATCCCAAAGTTTTGAGGGGTTTTACATGGTATTCAATGATCACATTCATCCTAATAGCAAGAATAGAAGTCAGAGGCTTGAGTTCTACCAATGATTACTGTGTGATCATGTGCAAATAGCTTCCCTAACTCTATTATGAGAGTTTAGACAAGATAAAAGCCTTGAAATCCTGTGACTTAAAGGTATAGAATCTGCACTTGAAGATAGCCCTGTGCCATATGTAAGTTTGAATTAATATATAAAAAATGTGGACTAGTAGAAAATATTGGGCTTCAAATCAGAGACCATCAGTACAAACCTTAGTTCTGCTATTTACTATCTGTGTGACATCAAATAAGTTGCTGAACTCTGTTGGTCTCAGTTTTCATATCTTTAAAAATTCTAATGTTTTCCCGTCTCTAAATATATATTATCTTATGATCAACCTGTGCCTTTGGGAATAGGACAATCACCAAGACTCTACCTGGATGAATGCTTTCCTGGGATGCATCAGCCTCAACCTCTTTTCCAGGCCTTTTTCTCCTTCACTTGCACCAATCCCAGGGAGATCAGAGAAACATGTGAGAATAGATAAGAGATTTGACTCTAATGAATATTGTATGACGCTGGGTAAATGCCTTAATCCTTGATACTTTGGACAACTCTCTCAGACTTTAGGTTGCAGATAAGGTGCCAGCCTGCATTGGCAGAAGGTGTATACTTATGTCGGAGTTCACTTTACCAGGGAATCAACAGTGCAGTTCCTACCTCTATTCCTACAACCAATGATTTAAAACAAAACCATTGAGCCAATTTGTTCCTCAAAGGCTCCATCTGAACAAGGTTTTCATTCCAGCAATGTGATTGTGTTTGATGAATAAGGATGTTCTCAGTAAGAAGGGAGAATTAGCCTCCTGTAATAAGCACATTCAAATTGCTACTTCTTTAAAGATGGAAAGTGACTGATTTACCTATCCACAGACATCCTTGATCATGAGAATGGTTCAAGTATAGTTAGAGAGATAAAAAAAAAAAAAGGAAAACAAACTCCAACTTCCTGACAGGCCAGGATGCATGTCTCAGCCCTTTCCCTCCTACCTGCCCCAAATTACCAGATGGGATTTCCTGCTGTATTTAAATGTCGATTGTGGCACAATGCCTGGAGATTTAAAATGGAGATGGATTCCTCATTATGAGGAGGCCGCAGCTATGCCAAGATCACTAACTGGAAGCTTATCTAGAGCTGTCAGTAGGAACAGTCATAGACATTGATTTTTCTTCCCCTTCAAATGATTTCTACCTTTACAACATTCTTATTATGAATCAGCAAAGGACTAACAATATAAGTTAAGTGCCATAAGCAACTGGAAGTCATTTAGGTATATTGTATATCACTGGGCAAAGGATGTCAAGCTCTGACTGCTCCTGCCCTGCCAGGCAACCTGATCCACTCTAAAAGGGACACTGAATGGACTTTACTTATTCCAGAAAACGGATACCCAACATCACAATGTAAAGGGGCTTCTTTATTTTTAACCAATATTGCCTGTCGTGTTTAAAACTCCATCAGCAAATATAGCTTGTTGAATTGCACTTGCATTTCTTTTAATTGGGAGGAATAACTGGGGAACTCTAGAATTAAAAGAGCTAAAGAATAAACATGACAAATCTCTATTTTTCTCAATCTTTTGGAAGGGATGCCTAGTGCAAAATTTATCCAATTTTACTGGGGTTCTCTAGATTCTCCAGAAAGAAAGTTTTTTTTTTTCAATCTGTTATAGTAAAGTCTCTATGAAAAGCCCCTTTCTAAGACCAGAAGGTTTTTTTAACGGCAGTGTAAGGAATCTGGCTTATTTCTATTTTAAATCTTAAAAAATGAAGGTGGTTAAAAAATAGAATGTTAGCCATTCTAAAAGTTAATGATTTTCTGTCTTTGAAGGCTTTTCTAACTATTAACATTTAATAACAGTAATAAAAGGAAAACTTGTGATAACATGTTTTAAGAATATTTTTATTCATAAAGTATATTAAAAAAACCCTTTATAAACCTTAAAATACCATATTTGTGGTTGTTCAGTTGTTGCAGTCATGTCCAGTGCTTCATGACCCCATCCAGGTTTTTCTTTTCAAAGATACTGAAGAGGTTTGCTAGTTCCAATTCCTTTTCCAGTTCATTTTACAGATGAAGAAACTGAGGAAAACAAGGTTAAGTGACTTGTCCAGGGTCACTGAACAAGTGATTATATAAGGCTTGATTTAAATTCTGGTCTTCTCAACTTCGGGCTTACTGCTCTATCAACTCTACCATCTACTTGGCCCTAAAGTAGTACATAAATGCCACTTCACACTCTTAAACTATCATCTGAGATATCTTCACTTCAAACCACTTTAGCATTTAGCCATTTTATTTTTTATTAAACACTTAGTAAATAATACACACACACACACATATATTAGGATTGCAAATAGAAAATATCTGTCTTCAAAGGGCATTTGTTCTAATAGAGAGGCATGTACTTTTGTGGGAGAGGAAAATGAAAGATTAAATGAATGAAGTGATACTTATATTGAACTTTGGAAGAAAAGTATTTTGACAAGTAGAACTGGAAGAAATGTATTACAAGCATAATGAGAATTCAGAAAGATGGAGAATGTAAGATCGAGTTCAGATAACAGCTAATACTCAGATTTGTTTCCAGTGTAGACCATATTAAGGGAAGTAATGTGAGATAAGTCTGTGGAAATGCATTGAATTCTGAAGTCCAAGGCCTAAAATTCCAAGGTTAAGCAGTTTTATTTTTCTATAGAGGCAGTAGAAAGATACTGATTTTTTTTTAACCAGAGATGGGATATGGTTATCTCAGTAGTTACTTAGGAATATTATTTTTGCCAGACTCAAATGTTAGATTAGAGAGGGAAGGTAGAGAATGAAAGCCAGATAATCAATTCAGTTTTTTATGTTACTATAAGAAAGAGCTGAACAGCTGTAAATAAGGATCGTGGTTATACAAGGGGATGGGGCAAATGAAATAGATGTGAAAACTGAAATGACAGGGCTTGTTAAATTAATGGGATATGGAAATCAGAGAGACAGACAGAAACATCAAGACAGAGAGAAACAAAGACAGACAGATGGATGGAGAGAGCAGAAAATTCTTTTGTAAAAGCTCCAGAGGTAATGGGAGAAGATTAGGTCAAGGACACAATCAGTTTGGCCATCCTCAGAGAAAAGAATGATTTGTGTAATAGTATCATGATATTACACAATAATACATCTTTACTTTCACACATCCCACTCTGTTTATTCTTTGCTGACCATTAAGAAACATTGGATTAAATGTAACAAAATTCTATATTGAAGGTTCTGCTCCAAAAAAAAATGTTCTCTATGCATATGTAAATATTTCAAAAAATCCATTGGAAGTTATCACAACAAAAATAACCTGGTTTAGTGAACCAAATATCATTAATATTAGAGGAAGCAAAAAAAAAACCCCACAGAGATCTCTTTATCCCAATAGATATTACATTATGGAGAAGATCCAGTGTAAAGGCACAGTTCAAGAAAGATTTGTCATAGACAGTGAAATCTTTCAAATGTTCTTGTTATTAGCTGAAGGTATTTTGCTACTTGTGTCAATCAATAAATATTTATTAAGTAGCTCCTGTGTGCCAGACACTGTACTAAGTACATATTTCCTGTCCTCAAGAAGCTGGGCAATCTAATAGGGGAAGCAACATGCCAATAAACAGAGGCATAAAATCTCTCTCTCTCTCTCTCTCTCTCTCTTTCTCTCTCTCTCTCTCTCTCTCTCTCTCTCTCCTCTTTCTCCAACATACACACACATGTATATATTGAAATACACACACATGTATGTATATACACATATTTATGTATATATACATGTATATTATATGAAATAATGGAGGGACATCACTAGAATTAAGAAATTTGGGGATGACCTTCAGTAAAAATGTTGGAATTTTAGTTGTGACTTAAAAGAAGCCAGGAAGTTCATCAAACTCCAGAACTTTTTACAGCCTCCTAGATGAGATATTTATGCACTCAAAAGTTTGGCTTCACTCAACAACACCAGAAAAAATAAGTGAATGAAGAATATCTCTTCTATAATAAGTATATAAATAATCTATAGTGCTGCTTCTTCACTATACATGTTGGTATGTATATGTCCTTATATCTCTGTCTTAGGATTCCTTTGATTCTAACTTAAAGAGTTTACAGCTGTGAAAACACTGTTAAAAGCAACAAAAACATTCACGTCAGTAGCATATAACATATTGGAGGTAGCCCCAATTCTGTATGATTACCTATGATCCACTGTCAAAGACCAAGAGATATATTTGTCTGCAGTCTAAATATCTTGAATTTCTTTATTCATTTCCTTTTAAACTTCTCCCTTTGACCAAATGTTATTATGCTATGAATGACTGCCTTCATGTAGAGTATAACAAAACAGAATAACTTGTTCTGATTTTGTATTTGATAAAGCTTCACCCACTATTTATCTAACATTGATCTGTTTTCCCTTTAGATGACCAATATTATGTTATAGTTCTATAGGATGGCTATTTTCATTTCACCATGTTTTCATTGCTTGCCTGTAGATACTTGACATGGAATTAAAATGTCACAACTATTGAAAGTAAATGGAATTCCATTTAATGTAATAAACATATATTGTTAGTTATTAGAAATACAAAGAAGAAAATATACTAAGTTCCTGACCTCAAAGAACTTATAATCCTATTGAAGAATAATACCTGCACAAGTTCTTTATGTTCTAAAGCAATGAGAAAATAACAAAATTCAGGAAGAGTCAGAGGTAAGAGGTCGGAGACGTAAGTTATTGACTAATCAGTTGTCAAACTCTTTGTTTAAAAGATCAGAAACAGGAGAGTCACATCAATCTATCTTGATAATGTCCTTATCATTAACAAGTTAGAGGGATCTAAGGGAAAGAATCAAAAGTCATTGTTCAAAGAATAAATCTGAAAATATGGATAAATAGATTGAACAGGTCTCAGTACAAGCAAAGGATTCTCAAAACTTATCATGCCCACTTAAAAACTATACATATGGACTTTTGAGGTAAAGGCCTATTGAGTTAGAGCTACCTCCCTGATCTAGATCAGTCACTGCAGTGGTTGACTTCCTCAGCCTCGTGAAGGAGATAACTTTTTTAATTGACATTAAACACTTATGACATACTTTCTCTCCCTCTTTTTCAAGGCACACTTAATTCTCTTTGCTAAGTCAGAAGGAATACAGAGGTATTTCCCCAGCTTTCATCATTATCTTGGTATTCTTCTTTGAAACTTATTTTGGCTCTGGAAAAAAATAAACAAAGCCCAAACTCTGTAGTCACTGGACCATTTCCCTTATCATCCTTGCTAAAATTGAGATGTTCAGTATATTGTGGTATTTGTTGCCAACTCCCTAAAGGAAGCTGCCAGAACCACATGCCTGCTATTGCACCTAATCACTATGCCACAGAATCTATCACCAGGACATCCAAAAATATGCTACTAATAGAGCTCCACTTTGGCTCACCATTCTACTTTGACCAGGTGGAATTGATCAGCAAAGAGTAGATTCTGAGTAATGTCTGATTGCAATTGGAAGGCTTTCTGAAGGAGTTATTTTATAGAAAGAAAAAAAATTTCTGTAATTCAAACTCTCCAAGAATGAAATGAACTACCTAAAGAAGGAATGAGCTTCTTATCCCCCCAAAAAAAATTCCAACACAAGTTTGATCACTTTAAATAAGAGATGATATTTGGAAGTTTAAATTAATTGTCCTCTGAGATGCCCACCAAAATGCAGACTGCATGATCCTCCAAAATATAATTATGCCTAAAAGGTATCATATTTTGTTAATAAAATAACAAAACATGGAAATAACAGCTAATTCTTACTTAGCATTTTAAAGCATGTAAAGAACTTTATATACATTATCTCACCTGATGATAAACTAATGCCCAAAGATGTTAAATCATGTCCAGGGCCACAGTTTCCTTTTTGTTACTATCTCATTCTTTTTAGCTTTTTAAATTATATTCAGAAATAATTTCAAGATAAGTCATGTTGCTATTATTTTTTTCTGTGGAATATAAGTAAATACAATTCTCTCCTAGTACTGTAGTCTAGAATCACCAACTTCTCCTTAAACATTTCAAATTAGACATCTGAGAAATATCTCAAACTCAACATGATTAATGTAGGTCTTAGTTCTTTCCCACCAAAATCATGCCTTTTTCAAACTTCTCTATTCCCTTCTATCACCATCCTTCCAGTCTCCAAAATTTAGAACTTCAGCATTATTCTTGATCTCTCATTCATTCCATAAATTCGTTCATTTATCAAATTCTGCCACATATACCTCAACAATATCTTTCACATCAAATGCCATCTCTGTATTTACTTAGCCATGAAATATAACTTGTACCTAGAATATTGAAATAAAGTTACCTGTGATATTTAAAGCTCTTCATACCTTGTCTTTTTCCTACCTTTCTTGTCTTATTAACCTTTGAGTTATTAACCTTGAGGGCAGGTATTGTTTTTGTGTTTCTCTGTTGATCCTGGAATTAGCAAAATACCTGACATATGAGGAATTACATAATAAATATTTATTGACATTTTGCTGACCCACATCACCTTCTTCACTCACTTTATGTTGTAGCTAAAATGGATTATTTGCTATTTTGTTTATATGACATTAATTCTCCTTTGTCTTTGCAATGATTATTCTCTATCCTGATAATGTACTCCATTCTCACCTTTACCTCATAGAATCTCTCTATTCCTTCAGGAAGCAGCTCAACTACATCTTTCTAAAAGCCGTTAATATTACCCTCAAGTAGTGGGCTAGTTCCCTCTCTCTCAAAATACTTTGAATTTTACTTGTATTTATTCTCTTCATATTTATTTCAGCTACATATAGTTGTTTTATTTCCCGTTGTAATACAAGCTCCTTATGAGTAGAGATGATTTTATTAAATGCATTATTGTATCCTCAGTCTCAAACACAGTAGGTACTTAATAAATACTTTTGGAGTGACTGATTTATGTGTGTGTGTATATTTGTAGTTAGCATCTAATGTTCATATCATTGAATATTAATTTGTAAAACTTCATAGATTTTCTTTTTAGTCTTAATCATCTATTCTTGTAAATGTAAAGCATTATGTCTTAATTAGAGCTATTACCATATGGAAATGTTGAACAAGTCTGGCCTCCTGTTAGGAAATAAAAAATGTCTAAATTTATGAAATTCCAATATAATGTCCTTAAATAATATCCATTACCATTCCACAATATAGTTATAGCTCATTTAATAAACAATAAATTAGCTTTCAGAATTGAATTTCTTAAGTGAGATAGTGCACTACAATATAATAGAAAGACTACTGAATTTGTAATATGAAGACTTCAGTCCAATGGCTAGTTCTGGTACTTAATATCTATGTAACCATGGGGAAATCAAAACTTCAATTTCCTCATATGTAAAATTCTATAATAATAATTGTCCTGCCCAATTCAAGAAGTCATTGTGAGAATAAAATTATATAATATATATATATAAAGGACTTTGAAAATGTAGGATTCTAAAACCTATCGTCATCACCATTTCACATATACAAAATGGAAGAGGCAAGGTTATGTAACAGTTTGAAAAAATAAGTGCAATTTTTAAGGTACAAACATTCAATGTGAGTCAAAAGTATAATATCATAGTGAAAAAAGATAATTTATTCTTCAGTTATGAACCATATAGGTTCAAGGAATAAATTTAGCTTATCACTCAAATGTACTTTGCCCTAGAAAGAACTCAACTGTAGTATTGTGTTTAATTCTGACCACTGCAGTTTAAAAAGAGTATTTATAAATTGGAGAGGACCCAGAGGAGGGTAATCAGAATGATGAAAGATACTGAGAATAGGCCTCATGAAGATCAATTGAACTGAGGATGTTTTAGCCTGCTTGAGAGTCATGACAACTATCTTTAACTACCTGAAGGGCTGTCAGATGGAATACCAGCTAGATATTCAATTTGAGCTTATCTAGCAGAATTGGGAGCCATGGACAGAAGTTGCAAAGAGGCAAATTTAGAATTTATTTTAGTAAAAACTTTCAGAAAAATAATAAGAACAAGCCTTAGGTAGCATAAGTTGTCTAACAAAGTGTGCATTCTCTCTTTTTATAGTTCTTTAAATATCTTATAGATAGGGCTTATTTTGAAATATGGGTTGGACTCAGTGATTAATGAGACCCCTCCTGTCTCTTATGAGCCTATCTTAGATTCACCACACTGCTTCAATCTTTCCTATTTCTTTTGAGAACAACTAACCAAACAGTCATCCATGTTAGTGATCAGGTTTGAAGTTATCCTTGGCCACCCTTCTCATTAATATCTCATAACTATCTTTTCCATTTTTCCTTCCATTATTCTGGCCATTCCCCTTTTTCAGGTGCCCCCTCTAATTAGCACTAATATAATGGCTTCTTAATCAATACTTATTCTTCTAATTTACTCAGTCATAAATTCAGCATCCATGCAGATACCAAAATAATATTCTGATGGAGAGAATCTATGTCATTACCTTACTCAAAATACTTCAGTGGCTCCCTATTTCCACTAAGGAAAAATAAAAGTCTTCAGTCAAACACTAAGTACCCCTTTGATGTGGCTTTAATCTAAATTTCCAACTTAATTTCACATTTTTCCCCTTCAAAACACACCATTTTTCATCCAAACTGGACCCTTAGGCATTATACACTCTTGATATTGTAATAATGAAAGTAAATTTATTAAATGTAATATTAATTTTTAAAAAAAAGTGTGGTCCCTGTTTAGAAAATTAACTCTCAAGTCAGGAGTCTCTTAGTAGCTCTTAACAGTTAAGTTTTAATAAAAATGGAGATATAGGAAAAAAAAGGGAAATGTAAGAAAGGGATAGAAAATTTCACCTAGCTAAATATCTAAGCTGAATTAGGAAGCCCAAATCTGAGGCCAACAGAGCCCTACACAAGCCCTCTAGCCCACAGCAGGCACCAGAGCTCCCTCTCCAGACAGTCTTCCACCACTGCTCCAACCCAGAGAGAGCAAGCTCCCCGTTCTGCAACTTACACATGCAAAATGCTATGAGGGGTAGGAAGAGCTTGGGGAGGGCGAACCTGGGGAGTAGATTCTATGTACACAATATGACATCTTGTTCTATGTTACTGAAATCATCACTACTGTCAGGAATGTATTCCTTTCTCATTCCATCTTTTCCTACAATTCTAAAATGCCATTTCTTCAATAATGTTTTCTTTTATCCTTCCCTACATAAATTGGTATTTATAATATTTATGTAACAGTATGACTCAGAGGAAGGGCATTAGTAGAGAGCAGGCAGGGTTTTTTAAAGCAAACATTCATAGTATACTACATCTTAGTCATCACACAGTTGCCAGAGAGATGAAAAAATAGTATTTCATTGTGCTTATTGCCAATTAGTTATTTTAAATATATATTTATTTAACTTAGCAAAAATATAGGTTCTTTTCCAACAGTGTCTTGCATACATACATACATAATGATATAAAAATTGTTGAATATCCCCAAAAGATAAAACAACAGAGATAGTCTTGTTTGACGACTTCTAAATTATAAATAAATTTGAGGTATAAAACAGAGGGGAGCATTGTATACAAAAGAATCACCATTGTCTGAAGGTGATGTAGAGCAAAATCCAAGGTGAAGGATTTCCTATGTGTGGTGAGTTTTTTCAGGCAATTTTTTTTTCTTCTTCTTTTTTTTCCGTGAATGCGTGAAAGACATCTTGCTGATTGCATAAGCTCTTTATACATTCCAGAACTCCCTAGAAGAGATTCATAATCACTCAACATAGTTTGGTCTAGTCATTTTTTAAAAAAATGAAATAGATAATGAATAACTGTTATCAAGACCATGCTATTCAGTTTAATTGACAATTTTTAGAGTTTGCTTTTTGGGATGTTTCTGTGTGTATGTGGGTGTATGTGTGTGCTTATATATGTGCATGCATGTGTATGTGTGGTTTGGAGTCAGTATCCTAAACAGACAGTAGAAACAAATTGGCAGTGAATTGAATTTAGAATTAAGCAATAGGAAATTAACAGATAAAATTTTATTTGGAAAATTAAAAGAATTTTCTGACTCCAAAGTCTACCTGAAAATATTATCTGTATTTTAAATACAATCATCTACTAAAGTTATTGCTACATATATTATTTTCCAATCCCACTCAAAAATAACATGAGTATTACATAGATGGAAATGGAGAGATTTAAAAAAAGGAGAGATATGATGAGTTAGTGCAAGACATATTGAAGCTGACCTGGGTTTCAGGACTTCTTCTTGCATATTAACTGTGTATTTAGAGTCAAATCACTTATGCTCTTAGTGTTCCTGGCCATCTGAATCAGGGAGAGGGAGTTTTTTGAACCTTGAGTTCCACGCAGAAATGAATTTAAGCTTAAGGTTCAAATAAAATGTCATCTCCAACAGAATAATATAAGTAATATTATCTCCATTTACAAATGAAGTAAGAAAAACTAAAGAGAGTTACTCCCGGCCAGATAATTAACAGATATTAGAGATGGTCAGAACTTATAAAAGTATTGAAAGAACATTAAAAATATTAAAGATCATTAGTTAGTGTAGGTGTTTCTCTGATATTCTTTGCTGCTCAAAATTATCTCTGAGTTTGCTGATGAGTATGTCAGGCAGAATATAATTGACTGCTTCCCTGAGTCAATATATTGCATCCTTTGCTTTCTCTATCTATCAAATTTATCACAATATCATAGAAATAGATTATGTCAATCTGAAACTCTTTACAAAACTCTGCTGATTAGCAAGTATCTACACTTTTATTTCTCTAAAATGTTTACAAATTGATATTTTTGGTAATTTCTGACATTATTTCTCCTAGTTCAATATAAAATCCTATACATGACATAGCATTGTGATAGGATGGCCAATTCCCTATCTGGACTTCAGGGATTTCACTACTAACAGTCAGTGTTATCTACAGTTGATACTTACTTTGTTGTATCAAGTTAATTTCTCTGTCAAATTAAGCATGGTTGCAATCACAGCAAGGGACCAGGGTAAGATTTTGATAACTGAGGCAGTGTAGAATGCCTCAATATTGGATCACTTATTCCAAGAAAATATCAAAGAGACTGAAACTTGAACAATTCAGTGTCCTTGTTTATGTCTCCATAGTATCTTGGAGAGAATTATTTGAATATAAACCTACAGAATGCCAAACTCTGTTAATGTGTAATGGTACTTATGTTGGCAAAATTTCTATGCTAATTATTGTATTAAATATTATCGCATTAAAAATTAAACACAGATCATTGTGAGTTTGTATAATAATTATCTATGTATATGTTATTTTCCTGGAAATTTCATGAGAGAAAGTTCCATGTTTTTGACTTCTTTGTGCCCTAGATATCACCTGTATGTAATATAACTCATAAGTTTCTTAAATTAATATCTCTTATCCATCTTCACCCTCCTCTCCCTACTGAAAATTTCACAAGTATCTCAAGATTATAAGCTCCTTGAGAGTGAAGACTGTCCTTTTTCTCTTTTTGTTTCCCCAGTGCTTGTCACAATGCACATATTAGGCACTTAAACATCTATTGAATGAATTAATTCTGTGAATGAATTAATAATGCATGAGTTATGATTAATAGTGACTAAGTCATCTCTCAGATGAAGGACTTTACTGAGATTAAGTGTAACATGGAAATGGCAGGGTGGAATTCCTGCAAGATACAGGGTCAAGCCTCACCCAGAATTCCAGGGGACCCCCTCCTGGAGAACTCTGGGTGAGGGGACAGTTTAAGGCAGTTATGGTCAGTTGGTTCCTGGGGGTGGAGGTGAGCAGATCTCTCTGCCTGCTGATCCCAGTTATTGATTGCTTTGGGAGGCCATTGTGGCAAAAGCCATTTTGGTTCTTCTCTGCAGTTTGCCTGTTTAGCTGAATTAGACCTTTACTGCAATAGCATTTTTGTTACCATTTAGTTATTTTAGATATTAGACTTGATAATTTTAGGCTTTGAAGGCAATCTAGTTATAAAATCTGCCACTCCCTCCTGATGGGGGAGGGGCTGTTTCTATCTAATAGTTCTGGGCTTCCCAGATCTTATCCTAATTCTTGAAACCCCTCCCTTCCTTCCCTTCCTTGTTTTTATCAGTAAACCTTCATCTTTGAATAGCTGTGCCAGATTATAATTTTGGGGATACTCACTGCCATCAGTAAGCAATTCCTTCAGTTGCCAGTCCATATAAGTCTGATCCTAGCTCTGTCCCTGATAGCTACTAGACATCAAGCTTCTCCTGTCTTCCCTAGTCAAACCTGTGGGGAAATAAATTGAGAAAGTGAACATCTTGAGGGGATTAACCTTGCTCACCCTACCCAGTGTATCTGATCATCCTCCATTTTCACCTGATTCTAACTGCTTGGTGAAAGGGGTGAGAGTAAAGGAGTACTTAACCCTCAAGTTAATACAAGTATTAACTTGAGTGAATACTCAAGCCTGGTGGGGTGGGGGAAGGAGTGAGTCCTGCAGGTTTCTGGTTTCTGGCCAACACTTCAGCTTCCCAAATATATCTGCTAAGATCAACATAACATTAAGGTATCTAATTCTTCTAAATTCTGATATTTGCTTTTACATTTGCTTAATTTTTTGCCCAAATCAAAATGTTACAGTTATATTCTTTCCATCTTTTAACCAAGGCACAATACTGCTTTATACTTTCAAAAAATGTATATATTACAAATATTGTTCCTTCTCTTTTTCCTTTTTTTTCTATTTTGCTGCCCCTTTTGCATCTCTACACAAACTGCAGATAGGATGCTTCTTATATAATTATTTAAAGCCCCATGATTTCATTGGTGTGAGTATAGCATCTATTCATCAAAATACCTCCCTTATACACTTGAGAATACTTTTAGAAGTTTCTGTGGCAAAAAATGCATCACAAGGTTATTATCTTACTCTGGCACCTCTCCAAAGTTACTCTGCTGATGATCATATATGACTCCATCCTCAAACACATATGCAAAATCTTTCCAACTGAGTTGGACCAACCCTACAAGAGGTTGCCCACCACTGGCATAGACTTCAGAAATTTAGGACTGCTTTCAGGCAACCATGAGGCATAGAAGTGGGAATTTAGTGAAGATAGCAAATCCAAATATTTTAAATTTGAGGCTATCTTATTAGTTGACAACATCATCATTAGTGATATTTTTATTCACTAATATTTTAATCCATCATTGAATTAGATAGGTTCAGTTTCTTTATCTATAAAATGGTGAAGAGCCATTGGATAATCATAAGATCACATAACTTAAAAATGTGTCTATAATCCTTATGTAAAACACATTATCTCCTTATGAAAATGGAAGCAATTTAATGAAGAAAGGGGCAGAAAGTATTTCCCATAAAGGAATAATTTTTTTGTTAGTCATCATCCTGCTAATATTGTTCATGAAAATTTTCATGCCTAAAAGGATTTTAAAAGAATATCAAGTAATAGTTTAGTTTTTTGTACAGAATTTGGACAGTTTTGGAAGGAAGATGTGAAGATATAGGTCTCTGTCAACAATGTGAAGTGATATAAGAAGTTATAAAGTAATAAAACAAGACATTTTATATATTATAAAAGCAAAGAAACACACAAAGAAATACAGTTTCAATGCTGCTTTGTGACTCCAGGGAAATAGAGCCAGGCCTAAAGACAAGAAATACTAGTTTGAAATCTGGCCTCAGATATTTCCTAGCTGTGTGACACTGGGCAAGTCACTTAACCCGAATTGTCTGGCCCTTACTGCTCTTCTGCCCTGGAATTGATACTTAGTATTGATCCTAAGACAGACAGTAAAGGTTTTTAAAAAATGAAAGAAAGAAATAACAGTTCCAAAGGCATGTATAAAATAGAGGTGCAGACTTAAATATTCAGAGCTGTAGCTCGTGGTGAGCACCACAGCTAATTTACATGGATTCTTTCTATACTCTAAGATGTAAAAAATAAAAGAAAGGAAGAGAAAAGGATAGAAAGAAAAGGAAGAAATTATATAAACATTTGGAGGCTAAAACTCTCACTTTTATGGACTTTTGTGATGTTTCTCTATTTTTCCTCCCAGCTCTCTGTGAATTGGTGAGAGAGAATGTATTCTGAGCTCATATGTGTATTGTGATGTAGAATATGTGTATTGTGATGTAGAATATATTGATATCTAGAATATTATTATTTCTTTCCCCCTTGTTGTTAAGGAAATGGTCATGTTTCCGATCTAAGAGTATGATTATTATGAATTACTGGTCGTGTATAAGCACACACACACACACACACACACACACACACACACACACACAAATCATTGATGGTGACTCACAAGCTCCTTGTTTCCCAAATAAGGAAAGTATATTTGCTCTCAACTAGATTAATCAATTTTCTGTCAGGCGAGTCTCTTAACCACAATTGTCTGTTTTTCTCTCTTCTCTATACATTTTTGTCTTATATTGTGAAACTGGTCATCTTATTATCTCTATTCAGATAGTTCTCAACTCTTTATAGCTATGTCTGATCTCACTCATTCACTTCAGAGTCATATCATCCAATGCCTTTTAGGCATTCAAAAACGGGTGTCCTATCAGAGTCTCAAACTCTCATTAGCTCTCTCTTCCCAACACAACTGCATCCTTACTCTGAATCCCCCCTTTGCTACCAAGAATGCCCACTATCTTGCAAATACAAAGCTTTCCAAGCTTTCTGTCTTCCTCAATTCCTCACTTTCATCTCATACAGCTATTCAGTTGCCAAATGATGTTATTTCTGACTCTATAAAATATCTCAGGGATATGCTCTTCTTTCCATTCACATAACAACCTCACTTATTCAGGCCTATATCATGCCATGCCTGTATTGTTGTAATGGCCCCATAATTGTTCTTTGTTCATCTTCTCTGACTCCAATCCATCCTCCCCATAGCTACCAAAGTGATTTCCAAAAGCAGAGTTCTACCACTGTCACTTCCTTACTAGATAATCTCCAGTGGCTCCCTATTATCACTAGTAACAAATATAAACATCCTTATTTAACATTTAAAATTCTTCACCACTTTGCTAATTTGTACCTTTCTAAATGCCTTATTTTTGCCCTCCACGCTATCTAGGGCTACGTTGTAGCCAGACTGGACTGCCTACTGTTCCTCCAACTTAACACTCTTCCATCTGTTTGCTTTTTGAACTTTCTATCTCTTGTCTGAATGCTCTCCACCCCAATCTCTTGGTTCACAGATTTCCTAGTGACTTTCAAGACAACTCAAATACTATCCTCTCCCAGTGTCTCTAGCAGGTAGTGCCTTCTTCTCTAATGTTATTTACCATTTATTCTGTATACTAGGATGTACTGGACCTCAGGAAATTAAAAACAAACAAACAAATCAACAAAAAATGTAACACATTAAAATTTAAAATTTAAACTGAATTTTTTCTCCATCACTTTTTTGAGGTTAGATAACCAGCAAAACAAAGTAGCATTTGCTTACACTGAACATTTAACACTCATCTCTTATGGACCATTAGAGATGACTCCAGCAAAGCAAGTTTATATGTATATACTATGTGGTATCTCCTTCTAGAATAGCATCAAAGGAGCTAGAAAGGACCTTAGACACTGTCAATTGGAACCCCCTCAAGTTAAAGGAAAGGAAACTGAAGCTGAGAGGAGAGGTTAAATACCTGCTCAGGGTCACCCAGACAATAAAATGTAAGCTCCTCGAGGGCAAGGAATCATTTCTACCTCCTACTCCTTTTAATTTTTAATGCTTTATACATTTAATTACTTTATAAGCACTTCCTGATTGTATGTTTGATGGATTTATTGGTAAGAGCAAAATTGTAATCTTAGCTGTTCTATTAATTTGATATATGACCTTGGGGAAGCAACTAAATTTCTCAGAAACTCCACTTCTAACATATTATAAAATGAGAAGGCAACATGATGGAGTGAATAGAATTATGGGTTTAGCTTCAAAGTACCTTTTTGACTTTGAGTAATTCACATAGGCTACCTGAGCCTCAGTTTCCTACATCATAATATAAGGTCGTTAGACTAACCGGTCTCCGAAGTACTGTCTAACTTTAAATAAATGATCTTGTCCAAGGTCTTGGACTAGTTAGAATTTGAAGTCTCTTTCAGTTCTCATATTCCATAAATCAGAAGGATCTTTTATTTTTACCATGTCTGTATAGAAACTTGATACAGAAATGATCACAGATGTGCATTAAGTAGCCAGGATTGAAAATGCATGGACCATAAAACATTCTCTTGAATGTCTGAATGGTGTGTGTATATAACTACATCTACTAACAGTAATAATGTAATCTCATTGGATAGGGTTTTGTTTTTTTTTTTTTTTTTGCAAAAACGCCTTCCTTTGCTGGTTACTCAAGACATGAATTTAAAAAAAAGAATGACCAGTTTGGGGGAAGGGGTGTGAAAGAGGCAGAACAGCTCCTCTGGTCTCCTGAGGGATCTTTTAAAAAGGGAGAGAGAGAGAAAGAAAGAGAGAGTAAGAAAGACAGACAGACAGAGAGAGAAAGACAGAGTGTGTGTTTTTGTGAGTTTCAAATTATTTAAGGATATGATAAAAAGTAAAGAATAGCTAGAATATATGTTTTCAGATTATTTAAAATGACATTCCCACTTGCAGAATTAACTTTTACCACCATGCTAGTATCTTTCACTTTTTTTTTAATTTATAGATTTTTTAAACAAGCTTAAAATTTGTTTCTATTATATTACTATGATGGCTACAAAGTTAAAAAAATCTTACAAACCATCATTGTATTCAGCTCTTGAAAAGCCACATTTAGGGTGCAAGAATGATTATCTTACTCTCATCCTTACATGCACCTCTGGGTTATTGCTGGATATGTGGGAAGAATTTAAAGGGATATCTTGGAAATATCGAAATAAATAGACAGGGAGGAAATGAAAATACTTATCATCTATAACACCTAAGCATTTGGAAGAAAAAAAAATCCTACAGGAATGTTACTGTCAGTGCAGAGGAGGTTTTGACGTAATGGTTGGATTTCACAAACAGATGGAGTGCAATCATTTGCGTCTCAGGACACTGTGTCATTTTGAATGCACCATCGTACTTGAACAGTTTCTTTCCCCTAACCCACTCATGTCAATCACTCACCTTCTGGTACATCAGGGTTTCATTAGCTATATAACTGCCTGACCTTGTGCCAGACGTAAGTCGACAGGTAGTTCATAACCCTTTACTGTCAGAATTAGCATTCATGATACCACTTAAATGGTGGTGCAAACTTGGAGTTCATTATTAAATGAGGCATATGTTACTACACTTATAACTGATTCAGTCTGGTTATTTTTAGTTTGACCTTTTCTATATTCATCAAATCAGCTTTGAAATAGACATTGAGGTACCCTTTACTGTTAGTTATGGAACTCTCCATGGCTGATGTTTTATATGGAGTTTTCTGGCAAATTCTTCTGAGGTGTCTGTAGTTGCATGATAAATGTTATACCTCAATGTTAGTTTAAATAAAGACGAAGTCAGCTTGTATCCTTAAGATATTAATGATCTCCCCCCTATCCTCCCAAAGGGACAGCATCACTCTTCTAGCCTAACTGGATTTGAAGGAAAATACCTTCCCCTAGCTATTAAATGTGACAAAAGTAGGGCTAAAAGGAACAATGTATATTATGGATTATTATAAATGATTTATTTGGTTCTAACTCTCTTTCCTCTATTTAAGTTGGTGAAATGGGGAGAGGGATGAGAAATCAAAGAGATGATTAATGGTCAGAACCAAATGCATTTGCTTTCTTTCCCCTAAGTTTCTTAAACATTGATAAAATATGCTTAAATTTTGCTTTCTTCTTTTCCATATATGAATTCGTAAAGCATGTAATCAATACTTATTATCATGAAGGAGAAATAGAAATGGATAGTGACCTTGAGAAAGCTCAAGTTGAATCAGACACTTATGAGAAGTTAAGCAAATAAAGCAGAAGGAAATTATAAATTGTTGGAGATTATTAGAACTAGAAGAGACATTGAAGATTGTCTATTTTAAACCCATAATTTTCAAATAAGACAACTTAGAAAAGTCATTTTTTTCCTCAGGCATACTTCTAATTAGCAAGAGAGCAAAGCTGAAATTTGAACTCGGGTCTCCTCTCCTGATTCCTGAACCACTACTCATTTCCCTAAAACAGATTATGGAGTGCATCTTCATTTTTTTCTCTCATATTGATAGGGTGGGAGTGGGAGGGGATTCAAGGTGAAAAGCTGTTTCTGCTACTTTCCTCTATTAAAGACTGATATGGCAATTGTCTATTGTGGAACAGTATATCTGACCAACATCCATACTCAATGAAATATACCATAAATTGAAAGGATGCATGAAAAAAGAGATTGTTGTAACTCTGTCTCATCAGTGTTTATTTCCTTAAAAAATACTATATAGCAGTTGTAATATACTCATGTAAATCAAGTTGGTAGAAGTGGTAGGTAATTGGAAAAACTTGCAGAGAATTCTGAGAAAGTTTCTATGATCCAATAGGTGAGTTCTTTCACATAAAATAATAAGCAGATGCAGGGTTATGCTGCAACAATCTGCTTCTTCTGTAATGTCTTAATGACGATGTCAAAACTGGCTCACTGACTTGGGATCAAAAGAGGATGCATATAGAGGTCAATATTGTGTCTTTGCTGCTACTTTTCTCTGCTTAGACATCTGGTCAGTGGCATATCATCCAATTTCCATCTTGCAAAGAGGATTTTCTTGCTTTGGGGATAATATTAATCATGAACATGTGGCTTAAAATGTTAAACACATACAGATGAGAAGGTTTTTAATTGTAATTCCTAACATAGGAAAGAACAGAGGAGTAAAGACATATGCTTGATTTAAGGATTCTGTTTTTGTTAATTGGTTATTGAGCTTTTCTCCAAGGGCTGACTGAATCTCTGAAATGCTTCACTCCAAAACAGCAATATAACAGCAGGAGCTAAGAGCAATGACCTTTAGGAATCCCTTGTAACAGAATCTCTACAGTTGATGTGATGTGAGTGGATCTATATAAGTGGGGAAATGGTAAACACTTTCAGAGACTTCAGTGAGGTGGATAGGTGAGATAACTTATGGCTGCTGTAGAAAGCTCATCTTGTACAGAGTTGTAAGTATAAAAATAAACTTGATGCTTTAAAAGATACTAAGGTTATATAGAGTGTCAATGAAAGAATAAACTAGCAGGAGTCAAGAACAGCCTCAAGTAAGCTTCACTCGAGGGAGAAAGGGATAAATATTTCGGTATACACACACTCACACTAAACACATATATATTCAGACATATACATATGTTTTATGTAATCTTATACATATGAAGTTCAACATGATAATATAGCGGGATTCACTTCTTTAATCATTTCTCTCTTGTTTTCATGCTTTTGTATTTCCGTCTCAATTCTTCCATTCATTCATAGATATTGTACATTCATTTCAATCCCCAGATTATTAAATTCACAGGTTCAGACCTATGAATATGAATGGTCCATTACAGGTATATTTTTCTTATCTCTAACCCAGGACATCAAATTTTGTCTTTACTCTTTCAACATTTATGCCACTCCAGTGGTCAGAAAATGGTATTCTGTTAATTTAAAAAAATGATTAGCACTGAGAGATTGATTACATTTGCCTTTTGACTTCCATGTGCCAATCTTTCATGAGTTTCATATATCTTCTCCTGAAAATACAATATTTTCCATACTGAAAGTCACTATGAACATATGTAAACATATTTAGGTATGCATATATATACATATATATTTACATGTATCATTTTAAATTTATTTTTTAACATTCTTTTCTTTTTAGATTTTGTGTTTCAAATTCTTTTACTCAATCCCACTGAGAGTTTATTTCTCTTTCTGGAGGTGAATAGCATTTTTTTCCATCACACCTTCTTTGGAATTGTCTTGAACCATTATATAGACTGAAATAATCAAGTCTTTCACAGTTGTTCATCATTTCAAAAGTGATTTTACTGTGCACAATGATGCCCTGGTACTTTTCATTTCACTTTGCATCAGTTCATATAATTTTACCATGGTTTATTTCATTTTATTTTCTGAAATGATCCCTCAGGCTATTTCTTATAGCACAATAGTACTTTATCACAATCATAAGCCACAATTTGTTCATTTTCCAATTTATGAGCATTATTATATTTGTTATAGATAGATAGAGACATACACACACACATACATACATAAATACATACATACATAAATACATATAGGGGTTTTTCTTTTTCATTTTATCTCTCTGAGATATAGATCTAGTGATGGCATTGTTTGGTCAAAGGATTTGAAGAGTTTTGTAACCCTTTGATCATAATTCCAAATTGTTCTCCTTAATGATTGGACCAGTTCATAACTGTACAAAAAATCCATTAGTTTATGTATTTTGCTCTATCACCTTCAGCATTTGTAATTTCTCTTAGGTTTGAGGTTTAAGGTTCAAATTTTTGTTGATTTACATGAATCAAATCATTAGTGATTTAGAGCATTTTGTTAATTATAGACAGTTTTTATTTCTTCTTCTGGAAACTGCCTGTTCATATCCTTTGGCAATTTATCAATTCGAGAATAGTTTTTATTTTTATTACTTTAACATTTATATGAGAAATTATGCTTTTATTGGAGAAATTTGCTGTAATTTTTATATTATTTCATTGCCTATAGTACCTTTTAGCAAAAAATAAGTAGTTCAATGGATTATCTCTTTTAATCAGTTCTATTTTTGCTTTCTTTTTTTTTTGAGATCATAATTACTATCTGAACTTTTTTATTTCAGCTAAAGCTTATAAGATTCGGCTCTAGTCCTTTATTTTAATTCCATGTGTATTTTTTCTGTTTCAAATGTGTTTCATGAAAACAACATATTGTTGCATTCTAATTTCTACTTCACTCTGTTATCTGCCTCCATTTTATGGGTGAACTAATCTCATTCACATTCCCAGTTATGATTCATGAGTATTTAGCACTGTCCCATTTTCTTCTGTTGATATGTCTCTCTCTTTTTATCCTGTTCCTCTTCAAAAGTCTGTTTTCCCTCTAAATACTACCTCCATTTCTTCAGCCTCACTTTGATTATCCACCCACTTTATCTTATGCTCATGTCCTCCTATTACCCTACTGAATAAACTGGAATTCTCCTTACAATTGAGTATATAAATATAGTCTCCTGTCTTAGAATGAATTCCAGGTAAGAGTGAGGTTCATGCATTGCCCACTCACCCCTCATTTCCCCTTTCTCTATAAGATTCCTTTATTGTGTACCTATTTTACGTGAGAAAAAATTTCCCCATTTTGCCTCTCCCTTGTCTCTTCTCCCAGTTCATCCTCTTTCTATTTCATTTTTTTGAGTTTATCCTAACTTGATTAACTTACATTCATGTCTCCTGTCAGTAGATTCCTTCTTAATTCCCCCAAAGTGCTAAAGTTCTTAAGAAACACCACAATATATCATTGTTGTTATTAAGCTTTATTACTGTATTTTCCCAATTTTGTGTACATAAAAATTTTAATAAGTATTTTGGCATTCTGTAATCCAGTGATTCTCAAAGTGGGCATTACCACCCCTGGGTGGGTGCTGTAGCAATCCAGGTAGGCAGTGATGGCTACAGATGCATTTATCTTTCCTATTAATTGCTATTAAAATTTTTTAAAAATTAATTTCCGGGGGCTAAGTAATATTTTTTCTGGAAAGGGGGTGGTAGGCCAAAAAAGTTTGGGAACCACTGGACTGTAATCCATGTCTTCTCTCTTCTTCCCTCCCCTTCCCTTTTCCCTAAAGAGCAGAAAATATGATATAAGTAATGCATATACTATCATGCAATCCGCATTTCTATGTCTACCATGTTGTGGAAGACATATATCACACACACACACATACACACACAAAACTCATGAAGAAAATATACTGAAAAAATGTACGCTTAAACCTTCATTCAGACTGTCAGTCCCTTTTATGGCAGTAGAGAGCCATTTTTTTCATGTCTCATGAAGTTGTCATTGATCCTTGCATTGCTGATAATAGTTTTCATTCACAGTTCATTATCATACATTATTGCAGTTACTCTATACAATACTCTCCTTTGTTTTGTTCACTTCATTTTGCATTACTTCATAAAAGTCTTTTCAAGTTTGTTTTTTTTTGCGTGTGTGTGTGTGTGAGACTGTCCTATTCATCATTTCTAATGTTATACAGTGTTCCATTATAATCATAGACCACAACTTTTTCAATTATTCTCTAATTGATCGATATCTCTTCAGTTTCCAATTATTTGCCACCACAAAAAGAACTGCCATAAATACATCCTTTCCCCTTATATTTGATCTTTTGGTAGTCTTATTGCTGAGTAAAAGGATTTCAACAATTTTATGGCCTATATGTATAGTTCGAGATTGTTCTCCAGAATGGTTGTATCAGTTCAAAGATCCACCAAAAATGTATCATTGTCCTAATTTCTCCATATCCCCTCCAATATGTATCATCTTCCTTTTTTGACATATTAGTTAATCTGAAAGGTACGAGGGAATACCTCAGAGGTATTTGAGTTTGCAATTTTCTAAACAATAGTGATTTGGAATATTTTTATCTGACTAAAGATATTTTTTATTTCTTCTGAGAACTACTGGTCACTAACTTTAATCAAATGGGGAATGACTGGCATTCTTATACATTTGATTCAGTTCAGTATATATTTGAAAAGTAAGGTTTTTGTTAGACACTTGCTAAAAATCCCCCTCCTCATTTTGTTGTCTACCTCCTAATCTTGGTTTCATTGGTTTTGTTTATGCAAAAACTTATAAAATTTAATGTAAAGTTATCTATTTTGTGTCTTGTAATGTTCTCTACACAAAACATTCTTAATATGATTTAAGTAATTTTCTTAAAGCAATAGTCTTACCATAATGTGTTCTACTTTCCTATACAGTAAATTTCAATGGCTCCCTCTAAACTCTCAGAACAAATGTAAACTTTTTTGGGGGGGGAGGAATGGTAAGGGAATGTAAAGGCCTTCATTTCTGACTAATCTATCCAGCCTTATTATAAATTATTAACTTCCTGATTCCAATAACCCTAAATATTACTTTATTATCTTTTGCATACATTTTTGATATATTTTCATAACTTTATATTTGCCTATGTAAACAAGTATATAAATGTTTGTATATATAGCACTGTGTTTCATTTAACCAATTTATGTTAATTAGTTATAAAAGGATACTTACTGTGCAAATGAAGCAAGGAAAAAAGTTGAAAAATATTTTCTCCCATGTGTGGGGATACAATCTCTCTTATATAATTTATTTTTTCCATGAAAAGACTTAAAACAGTTGCTAATTTGCATTTCTTCCACCAAATTCATTTCCAAATGTGACATTGCTAAAGAATGAGTCCTCCTCTCAGCTACCACTGTGCTAGGTCATGAAGGTCATTTGCTAGATCTTTGCTGAAGGGCTGAATGACAATAAAATCTGGAGTCATTCCAGCTCTTTGATATCTGATGACTTCTCTTGAACTTTCAAAGATGATAATATTGCAGAGTCAGTCCATCAATAAGTATTTATTAAATGCCAACATGTGCCAGGCATTCTGCTAAACACTGGCAATAAAAAAAAACAAACAAAACAAAATAAAAAAGGAAAAAAACAAAAGCAAAAGTGAAGATAGTCTCTGGTCTTGAAGAGTTCATATTCTGATAGGGAAGACAGTATGCAATGAACTATATACAAAAAAGTATAAACAGTAAATTATAGATTCATTTAGAGTGGAGGTACTATCATTATTTTTTGAACCCTTACCTCTTGTCTTATAGTCGATATTAGGTATTGGTTCCAAAACAGAATAGTTTTAAGGGCAAGGCAATGGGGTTATGTAACTTGTCTAGGGTCACATAGCTTGGTCTGAGGGCAGATTTTAATTCAAGTCCTCTTGAATTTATGCCTGGCTCAGGCTCTTCATCCACCAACTACCTCCTTGGGTACTATCATTATTAATAAGAAATTAATTAAGGGGAGAGTAAGAAAGAATCAGAGGGAGGCTAAAAGAGACAGAGAAAATGCTCTGTGTGTGTCTGTGAGAATAACGATAACAATAATAATGACTCATATTTTTATCATGTCTTAAGATTTATAGGATAGCTAGATTACATAGTGGATAAAGTGCCAGGACAGGTGTCAGGAAGAATTGAGTTTAAATCCAGCTTGTTTGCCTCTGTTTCCTCAACTGTAAAATGAGCTGGAGAAGAAAATGTCAAAACACTACAACATTTTTGCCAAAAAACAACAAAAGAGAGGGTCACAGAGAATTGGATGCAACTGAAAAAACAACTGAGGAACAAGAAATTAAGATTTACAAAGTGAATTCTCCCAACATCCAAATAAGTAAGTAGAGGGGAAAAATAGGTGTGTGTGTGTGGGAAGCAGAGGGACCAATCTACACTAATATAAATATGTATACTTCCCTTTCTCTTACCATCATCACTTTCTTTCTGTCATTGCAGGTCAGTTCATAGTAGCTCTCTAGAGAATGGACATTGATTATGCTCTTCTCTGACAAATCCAGATTAGAGTTATGAATGACAAGCTTCCCAAGGATCTTAAATGATGTGAACCAAATTTCTCTTTTGTCAAAAGGTCAAAAGGATCAAAAGAGATGAGAGGAAGAGTATGTTAAAGGGGTGAGTCTTGTAGCATAGATATTGAAAAGTGAGAGGGATAAAGAAGAAAGGGAAATGGAATGAGGAAAAAACTAATATATAAAGGAATTATTATAAAGGAACAACAAAATGGCCTACTTATACTGAAAATACATACCATGTAACCATGGGAAAATCACTTAGCTTCTTAACATCATTATATTCACCCAGTATGCAAAATGATGGAGTTGAACTAAATTATTTCTAAAATACTGCCCTCATCTGAATCCTATGTTCCTTCAATGGTAAGAGTAATTGTTGGGTAAGCTATGGAAGGTTATATGCTTTCTGGTTAGCACATTGGTTAATGTTATACATAATGTATGTTTGAATTATGGATGAAATCTGTGCTTCTAACAAGCTAATAATGTACATATTCATTTAGAGTAGCTTCTGATTACTTACAGAAAGGCAAATTATTGGGCAAAAATGGGGAAACTTACATCTAAGTCCAGTAATATGAACAATTGGGGAAATTACTTCACATTGGAAATATATTTCTTTGGCAAAAAGACAAGTGAAGTTAAAAATAAAAATCAGGCTATGTCAAAATAAACAAATGACAATTGAAGCTGCTGAATAATAAGAGCCTTTATTTTTTCCCCAATACATCTCATTTTCTCAAACCAAATCACTCAGTTCTGTTCAGGGTATTTCACAAATTGGCAAAGAAAAAAAAATAAGACTTCCAAATGTTTAAAATGCCCTATAGTCTGTGCAGTCTGAGAAGTAAAAAGAGTCAGTTCACGTTTTACACATTTTAAAATCATCATCACAAATATCTGAGTAACCATGGGGAATTGGCAAGATATGGATAAGATGTGATCTCTGCCCTGAAGGAGATTCTAAGGTAAACGAAGGGAAAGGATAAACACAAACTCTATAGTAAATCCTCATTTATTCAAGATCTCAGTAACCAGAAATTTAATTGTTTCATTTTGCAGTTGTTTTGATTTTTGTACATATAGATCTCTTATTTTACTAAAAAGACATAAATGACAAACAAACAAATGGATAATAGAGATTTTCCCCCAAAAGCAACCTCTCTAGAGTATTGTATAAGGCTAGCACAGATTCATCCCAGTTTCTCAGCTTGTCTAGTTATAAAATGATTACAATGATAGCTAATACTCCTAACTTGGACCTTGAAAATGATTGGTCAGTGGAAGTGATACATAAAAAAAGATCAAAGATGTCATAATGATCTCTATGAACTATTCCCATGTGTATTCTTGAATGCAATTTTTTAAAGTTACTATAAAGTGGAGATATTTTATAACATAAAATCTAAAACACTGATGGATAAATAGAATATAGAGAGCTTTTTAATTTGAGGAATCAGTTTGATAAAAATAATAGTTAAGATTCATATGCCACTTTAGGTATGTTATCTTATTTTATCTCCACAACAACCCTGAGAGGATTATCATTTCCATTTTACAAATGAGGAAATTAGGTCATGAAGAATTACATAGCTAGTTAGACAGTTAGACAGCTAGTAAGTGCGTCAAAAAGGATCAGAAGTAAAGTATTTCTGATTCAAGTTCTATAATATTCTATCCACTATGTCTGAAGGAGATATTAAAATGACAACTATTTAAATTTGTTTTCTTTATGGATGGTATAGTTTTTGATGGGCTACCTTCTCTTCAGTGTGGTGACTAGTTCTTCACCAGCATAGGCTCAGGTTTGATCTTTGCAGACCAGGTTCTGGAAACTCTGGATATATCCCAGGGTCAAGTCTTTTGGCGCTAGCTCATATTTCTCAAAACACAGGAAATTTGGAAGGCAAAGAGGAAGTTACTAATATTTCCAATGCCTTTAAAAGAGACATAAATAAAACTGACAACAAATTGGATAGAGGAAAGAAAGAGAAAAAATAATTTTTGGATATTCTAGAATGACCATTAGCCAAAGATATGATAATATTGAGTGGGTTATACTTTAGTACCTCAATTTTGTGCATTTTAAGGTAATTATGTCTCTGGAGGAAAAGGGAAATTCAGGGATAAGCTTCACTAATATTCTGTTCAACATTTAGGGTTAATATGTCCCAAGAGATGAAATGAAGTTTGCAACTAAAACAAGAATAGTTTGTACTTCAGATAAATCCCTTATCTGGCAATGAACTTTTAAAAACTGGAATGTCTTTCCATATTCTTCTGTCCTTTTATTCAGTCTCCTGTAGTCTCAAGGACTAATCTGAGCCTTTCTTGCTCCAGAATGGATTGTTGAAATATACCATCTCAGAGTAATATCTTAACTCACTGAAATTCTACAGCACTTGATTATGTTATTCATTCAGACTTTAATCATAACTGTCCTATATTTTTCTCCATCCTTTTGTATCTTTAATATTCCTAAGACAGCTATCAGATAAGAATTATACAGGATTAAAAGGCATATGAAGTTGCATTTGAATTGTATATAGAGAGGTATGAAGTGACAGATCCATCATTGAATAAAAACATGTAAAATCCTTTAGGGCCTTCCAGACCAAGAACTTGGTTCATGTTCTCTACCTTTGATACAGACTTTCTATGTGAACCTGGGCAAGTCACTTGACATTTCATTGTCTAGGGACAAATGGGCATTATTAGACATTTCCTCATTTTGGAATTGCCAGTATCAAAGAAATCAAGATAATTAATTCCTGTCTGTATCTCAGTCAGAGACCATGCCCCCTCTCTCTGTGCGAAGCATGGTGTCCTTAATATATAAAATGCTTCATATCTTTTTTATTATGAAGATTGTAATGTTGAACACAATAATAAAGTCCATAGACCTTAGACAAATTCCCTTTCAGAAAGGAATTAAGAGAATCAAGAGGAAAGGAAACTTAGAATTCACTAATTACTGAGTAGAGCCAGAGTTAGTATTTTAAAAGTTGTTATTTAGAATGAGAGCTAGAAACCAAGGTTTGAAAACACAGGATAAGGCTACTTTATGAGTCAAAATAAGGAAAGAATGTTGTCATAGGAGAGATGTAGGAATGTAGTATTACTGCTGGCTACCATAGTCATTCAGTTATTGCCAGTTTTGCATATTAGATGGATTGATGGGCTCTGAAGACTGAAGAGACATAGGTTCAATCTGCAGTTCAATAATTTAGCATTCATTCTTGTTCACTACAAGCAAAACCAGAAATGCTATAAACTATAAGAAATACTTCAAGTTTCTTCATTTACGAAATGGAAATAATCATATTCATATGTATGACTTCATAGATTTGCTGTGAGAACTAAAGGCAATAATGAATTTGAAGTATTTTGTAAATTAGCCCTATTTATAAAATGAATTTTTCTATAATATATCATTGTTTTTAAAGGCAAAATGAAAGAATAAAGAATATATTCTAAATTAATTAATTAAATAAAATTTTAAAATGAATAAAGGATGTAGGGTAGCATGATGGGACAAAAACAAATCCTCTGTTTTGTTTTCCTTCATCTAAATCTCTTTTTTTCTCCCCAACATGCTCTTTGCTATCTTGTCGCATAAAGTATTTCAAAATATAGGCATTCTGTATCTAGAATCAAGATGTACATTCAAATCCTGGCTATCCCACTTAATATCTGTATGCTATTGTGCAAATTCCTTCCTCTCTCTGGGTCTGTTTATATCATCTATAAATTAAAGGTTGGATTTGATGATTCCAGACTGCTTCCAGTTTTAAATCCTTTAAATAATTTTTCTCTCTTCTCTCAAGTCTCCTGATTTAATATAAAATAAATAAGAAAGGAGTCAAAGAAATAACTACAAATTACAAAAATCATTTTACATGTATGAATTTATTTTTTCAGCAGTGTCTCATTAGAATCACAAAAGAATACATCTGTACCCTACACTGTATAATTTAATTCAATATCCCACACTTATGACCCTATCTCTAAAATAGCTGACCTAATATGTAGGCATTTGTAATTTTTCTTAAGTCCATCATTCAATTTCAAGATTTTGCAAAGTTTTTTGTTTTGTTTTGTTTTTTCCCCTGCCCCATCTTAGGGACACTTCACAGAGAAAAGTCCATCTATTGATGCAGATTTGCAAATGTTCTCTTACAGACTAGTCTGGGACATTGTAAAGTTAAATAAATTGTCCAGGGTCACAGTCAGTATGTGTAAGACTTGATTTAATTCCAAATCTTACTGATGCTATGGCCAGTTCTCTATCTTGTAAGACATGTCACTTTTCTACAGCATTCATTACATAAAGGAAAATAATGATTCACCAGTGTATCCCTAGCTTTCACACACACACACACACACACACACACACACACACACACACACACACACACACCTTGCATAGCTGAAGGAAACCTAAGGTTATACTTCACATCAGAAACATAATTTAATTCAGTATTTTGATCATGAGCATCAATGTATTGAGTCCTTTCTATTTTTCCTTCATTCTTCTGCCTTCACAAATGTAAAGTTTGCTTTTATTTTTTAAGGAATGAGTAGATCTGAGGCAATCCCATATCCATCTGTGAAACAGATCTACAGGTGTCCCTGAGGGCTAAATTGAGGTCTATAAGAATCATACCTTCAACTCAAGGTAAGCAGCCTTGGGTGACAGTCTTTGAAGTTTACTTTCAATGCAGTTTTAAAGAGAAAAGAGAGTTCAAACTATATATAGCACCCCGTCTCCATTGATGAGTGAATTTAAAAGTTTACCTTATCAGAAAAGAGGAGGAGGAAAGGGGAATTATTTTTTTTTTACATTTCTCTAATGACCACGGTTTCTCTTTGAAGTCTGGCTTCTAGACAAGTCATGTCAAAATCAAAGAGCCTGTCTAATTCGGAATATCTCAGCTTGGAAATACCAGGATAAATCTACATGATCTCTCCCTCTCTGAACTTTTAAAACTTGACAAATTCTTTAAAATCTCTAGGATTTAAAATGAGTAATTTAATGGTTTTACTTCTTGAGTTGAATGGGAATATGTAAATAGTGTTTAGTGGATATTTTTTGGAGGGGATTATCCAAATGGGCAGCCGTGACTGAAAAGTCCATTGCATACACATGACGATTAGCCTCTAATTCTGGCAAGTGAACTGACTACTGCTGTTGGCTACTCTTTCTGCCTTTCAGACTACATAAAATCTTCACCCAAAAAGCTGTCTTATCTCCTCTTGTCCTACGCCAGACTGCCCTGTCAGCCACGGTTGTGGGTCCTTTTCTCCATCACCAATCAGAGCTGTCCTGCCTGGCAGAGTTTTGTTATAACAATCGTGCTTATCAGGATGCTTGAAATGACTATGGAATAGCTATATTCTTATGGCATATAGGTGATCTTGATATTTATTTTTCATTTCAATATGCTTTTTTCATATTATTTAAAGAATAGGATGTGACACCTATAGCAGGTCTGTTAACTTTGTCTAAAATATTTATGATATTTTAACTAGGTAAAGGCTTCCATTGTAAATTTAAAAAACAGATAAATTATTGTTCCTCTCCTTGAGGGGGCTTCATATAAAAGAAATAATACACATATTTTTAAAAATCACACACATATAAAGAAGTATTTGTTAAGTGTTTATTATGGATCAGCACTGTACTAAGCACTAGGGGTACAAAATGAATGAAAAATCTGTATCCACACATTCTTGTACACATATGCATATTTGTGTACATGCCAAAATATACATACACTTAAATATAGATGTATAAAAACCTATGTGCATGTAAGATTGTTTCAGTCATATTGGATATATATGTGTATTTATTTGAGATGAGAGACAGAATTAAAGTAGCAATGTGACCACTATGTAAGTTGCAAGGAAGGGATTGATCTGTTATCATATAAGAAATTCCTCACTGGAAGCTACTTATACTCGAAGAAATAATATTTGGTTAAATCATAAACTTGTTCCTAGGTTCAAATATGATGCCAGACACTTCCTAGCTGTGTGACCCTGGGCAATTCACTTAACCCCCACTGCCTAGCCCTTACCACTCTTCTGCCTTAGAACCAAGATACACAGTATTGATTCCAAGACAGAAAGCAAGGGTTTAATTTTTTAATTAATTATTTTTAAAAATGTTTTTAGTTTAATTTTAAATTAAATTAACTTTAATTTAATTTTTAAAAATTAAATCATAAACATATATATATATAGACCAGTGATTCCCAAAGTAGGTGCTACCGCCCCATGGTGGATGCTGCAGCAATCTAGGGGAGCGGTGATGGTCACAGATGCATTTATCTTTCCTATTAATTGCTATTAAAATTTTTTTTAATTAATTTCCAGGGGGCTAAGTAATATTTTTTCTGGAAAGGGGGCAGTAGGCCAAAAAAGTTTGGGAACCACTGATACAGAAAAACATAGACACACCTCTCAGTACCCTAGGCAACTACCTGAAAATATAAGATTATAAGTCACAGAGGTGCCAACATTCAGTGGTAGATGAAGTTTCCTTACGTGTGAATTCCTGAAATCCATGAAATCAAGGTCTAGTTCTATCCTCCGACCATATCCCATATGCATATAGTTGTATGCATAAAATATTTATTTACATGTATGTGATGCATATAAACAATCATATAAAATGTACATTAAGGTGACTAATAATATAAAGTCTAGGCAAGGTATTGAGATGACATTTCTTTAACAATTACACCAGAAATTGCAACTCTGAATGAGAGCCATATTAAAGTATTATATACTCAGACAAATGATCCTGCCCATGTTAACACAATTTAGATGACTCACATTTTATAATTGGCGTCAAATACAATTTACAGTGACCAGGGTTTTGTCCTCGACCCTCATTGGTTCCCTCTCAATATTCTCTCACTTAGGGACTTTTTTAAGCTCCCAAAGGTTCAGCTATAATCTCTCTGCAGATGACACCCATATCTATATATCTTCCTCTGGTCTTTCTCATATGCACTTACTATAGAATAACTGGCAACTGAACATTTCCAAATGAATACCACATAACCACATTAAGTTCTATAAATCCAAAATAGAATGTCCTATCTTACCTTAACCCACTCTCCTGAAAATCATTCTATTCTTCATAGCCTAAATTCCTTAATTCCACGGAAATCATCACCATTTTTCTAATCTCTCAGATACACAATTTTAGTCCTCCTCATTCTTTTTTCCTCTCTTACTCCTCATACTCATTAAGTTTTCAAATATCATTGGATCTTCCTCCAAAATATAGCTGGCATGTGCCCTTTTCTCTATACTCATATAACTACCCTCTTAGTTTAGGTTTCACATGCCTCTAACCTAGAGTATTGTTATATCCACCTAATTGGGCTTTTTCATACAATTCCTTGGTTCTCCAATACATTATCCACCCAATTGCCCTAAAATATAAGTCTAACCATATCACAAGCCTACTTAAGAGACTTTTTTACCTCCTTCTTGCTTCCAGCATGAAAGGAAAGCTTTTTTCTTTAAATCTCTTCATAAATCTCTTTCAGTCACCTTTCCAGGTTTATTCTTCCCTCATGTAGTCTATGTTCCATCTGGAATGGCCTACTAGTTCTTCCCCATATTTAACATTCTACAAGCTGTCCCACAGGCTTTTTTCCCACCTTCACATCTCATTGGAATGCCTGGTTTCCTTCAAATATATTCAGTTGCCTTCTACAAGAAGAGTATCCTTATTCCCCTGATTACTTGTATCTTCCACCTGATACACATTTTTTTTGTTTAATATGGTTTTCTGCAAATCTATCATTTCCCCCCAATGTAGTGTAAGCTTCTTAAGGTCAAGGGTTGTTTGTAGTAGAAGATTAGGGATTGTCTATGTAGTCTAATAATTATAATGATATCTGGTACATGGGTTCAAACGTAAAAAAATACTTATTTCCATAGAGACAATTTCTTAAGTGTTATTGTATAAAATGTTTTCCTGATTCTTTTCATTTTTCATCAATTTATAAAAATCTTCAAATTGTTCATTTCTATCCATTCTTAATGCTCACAATGGAAAGATATAGACAGAGGGAAGGAAGCTAGTACTTACTGTTTGTATTCCAGTCACTGAGCTAACTTTAAAAACTTAATTTTGTTTGACCATTACAACAAGCCTAGAAGGTAGGTGATATTATTATCCCTATTTTGTATTTTATGAAACTGAGGTAGACTGAAATTACTGTGGGCCAATAGCTAATAAATTTTTGAGGGAGGATTGAATTCAGTTCTTCCTGAATACAAAACTAACACTTAGTTCATCACTAAACCTAACTACCTCTAGACTAAACTTTGAAATCCAGAAGTCACATGGAAACAACAGTCCTCATCTTAGAAATGAGGGAATTTAAATCCAGATTAGGAAAGTGACTTATCCAAGGTCACATAACTGTTATGGCAAGAGTCAGGATTCAAACCTCAGGCTTTGATTCTAAATCTAGTAATCTTTCCATTATGCTTTATTGCCTTCATTCAGCTGGAAGTATAAATATTGGTATGTTTGCTACCAATCATTTTATTATTTGATGAGCCTTGTTCACTGGGATTAATTTTCAAACAAATAGTGCAAAAAAAGAATTTGAAGAGTGAAAGGGGAAAGAAAGCTCATGGAAAAACTGGAGCTTTAGATATTTGAAGTATGGGTAGATTTGTAAATAATGTACAACAATAGATAGAGTCACAAATAAGGTTCAAAACTACCAATTATGTAAATGTTTAACTTCTTTCAGCACTTGGTGTTGGATACATTCAGGCTGTAGACTGATATTTGATGAAAACTTGTATTGACAGCATAAAACTGAAATTTGTCATCTAAATATGCTTGAGGGCAACATTTTGTTCAGTGAAGCCTTAATGGCTATAGATCCTGAAACCCGAAAGGACAGGACCCAAAAGTTGAAACCCTCCTGGTTATTGAAAGCCTGGTTTGAAATGTATTTTTTAAAGGGACTATGAAAATACAGAATGTTACTTTATTTGACATTTAGTTTACATTTAATTAAAATTTTATGTCATTGGCTATGTAAAGTTAATGTCCCATACCTCTTTTACTTTTTAACATTCAATAGTTACCTAATATTTCAAGATAAAATACAAAAACTTCTCTTTAGTTCTTCAAAAGCACTTCTCTACCCCATATTCCTATTCTTTTCTCCTTTCTAAATACTCTTTTCTAGAGTGGCCCTGGCTTCCTTGATCTTTTTTGAATGAGATACTCCATTTCTTGGCTTTAAGCATTTTCTCTGACTATTCCTTATACCTAGAATGCTCTCCTTCATCATATTTACCTACTGTCTTCCAAGGCTTCTTTAATGTCCCAAGTGAAATCCTATTCTCTACAATTATGGCATCAGATTCAAAGAGAAGTAGGAGCCACTAATCTGCATGTAAGGATCTTTGTGGGCAGTATGTTGACTTAACTTTCAAAAGCAAAATTTTCTGTCTCATTATATTGATATTTATTTTATTAAATATTTCCCAGTACATTTTAATCTAAAATTAAACTGTAATCAAGAGACAGTGAGATGGCTCCATGGATAGAGCTCTGGGCCTGGAGTCAGGAAAAAACTAAGTAAAAATCCAACCTCAGACTCTTACTAGTTATGTGTTCCTGGGTAAGTCACTTATCCTCTTTTTGCCACAATGTACTGGAGACAGAAATGGCAAACCACTCCAGCATCTTTTCCAAGAAAACCCTATATCTGTATCCTGTAACAAGAGTCAGATATTACTAAACAGGAACAAAAATATTTTAATCTAGTTTGGGCTTCAATAGTGAGTGCTCTGAGCCTCATTTTTTGTCAAATCTGCTCTATAGAAAACCTTTTCCAATCCCTCTTAATTCTATGACCTTCTCTCTTTTAATTGTTTCCCATGTATTCTATCTAAAGCTTGTTTGTATGTAATTCTATTCTTGTTGTCTCATTTGATTTCGAATTCCTTGAGGCAACATTATCTTTTGCCGCTTTTTGTATCATCCTGGTTCGCAGAGTATACACATGATAGGGATTTAATAAATATTTGATTGATGGATTATCTTTCCACTACTTCTGGAAAATTTGTAATAATAATATTTTCCAATTATTTTTGTTAGCCATTTTTGTTTTTTTTCATTCTGTCCAGGACAGTGCTTGTTGGAAAAATTCTTTGAATTTGTTTTAAAGTGTTGTTAATGTGAAAACCATGAATAGAATTAAATATGTTCTTTAAAACAAAGAAAATGTCTAATGTATTTTGTTCAAAATATACATTTCTCTTAAAATGCAGGCCAGAATGAAGAACAGGTTTTCTTCTTTCCCTGAATTTGGTCAGTTCATCTATGAAAGATTACCTTTAGTTTGCATAACTTCTCACCTCACTTGTTCTTTTAACCTCCAAATTCAAGAGCTCCAGATATATGGTCCTGCTGACCCTCTGTCCCCTTGTCCTACAATGAACTTTTGTAGATAAAAGAAATAAATGGGATGCACTTTAGAAATTATTCTGTTGTGGTTGTATACATGCATTTATAAGCTCTAAGAAAAGAGAGTGTACATTTTAAAGTAGTCTTTCAGGTACCTGTCAACTTGAATTTGTGTCACTTATATGGGTACTGATATGAACATCCATCTAAGGCATGGAATCATGTGGTATATTTCATTATAGGCCATCTTCTCTTTGAGGAAAGATATTTTCCTGACTTATTTGCCCTTTAACTACTGGAAATAGCCATACTTCATCTATGACATGTTATGAATATAAATCACCCCGTCTTTAAAGCTCAGTTACTTTCTTCACCCTTGTGTCTATAGACCTTATCCTGAGCATACTTTGTTCAACTGGTGAATTTCTGAGCACTAGACTCAAATATTTTGAAAAAAGTAGCACCACTGGGAAGAGAAAGCTGTGGTTCTCTTTTCAGAGAAAACACTTTGATATGATCTCCTCAGACTTGGAATCAGAAGAGAAAGTATTCAGTGCTACACCAAAATTCATGAGAGGCCACTGGGGTTAACATTAGTCACCTACTCATCTTTAGCCATCTGCCTACACTGTGGGATGGCATATTGGCAGAGTGAGCATTGCCAAGCCCTGAGGAAACGCCAAAAGGGAAGGCAGTCAAGCTAAAGCAATGGCTAGTGGAGAAAGAATTCCCTGACTTGGTGGGAAAACAGGACAGCTAGAGAAAAAAGTAAAACTGTTCTTAGAGAGGCACAAAAATAACTTTCAAATAATCCTTCTGGTCCACACAGTCTTCCCTTGGCTCTGGCTAGAATTAAGCTTCTTTCACCCAACCCCACCTCCTCATCCTATGATGTCTTATTATAAACTTAAAGAATGAATCACCAACTTACAATCAAATACCAGTTGTTTTCAACAGAGTTGTCACTAGTGCAAATATCAATAATGTGGAAATAGGTCTTTATCAATGACACATGTAAAACCCAGTAGAATTGTGTGTAGGCTACTGGAGGGGGTGGGGGAAGGGGAGGGAAAGAACATGAATCTTGTAACCATTTCAAAATATTCTAAATTAATTAATTAAATAAAGTTTTCAAAAAAAAAAACAAATAGGGTTGCCATGAAAATCAAATTCACTAAAAACGAAGTTCATATTTAATGTCTTAGGCATTCTGTCTGAACTCATCATGTCCATTTGTAGCCTCTGCACAGAGATATCTATTTTCACACCCACTTGAAGAAAAAGATCTGTGTCTACTAAATACACAAGGTTAATTCTAGAAAAGAGTAAGTTACTAGAGAGGTCAGACCTCAGAGTTGCAGTGACCTGGGCTTAAGTCTTGTCTCTCCTAGGATCAGCTCTATAGATAGCCCTGAGCAAATCACTCAACTCTAAATATTGTCCTTCAACAAACTTCAAAGATTAGAAATCTCACAGGAGGTGATGGTATCTACACATATTAGATTAAGCTTCTTCATCATTTTCCTATGCAAATGAAACCATGAAACTCCTCAAAAAAGAAAACCCATTTTACTTATTATTTAAACATTCATTTATCCATAAACTCATATTGGGTTTTGTCCTAATGTTGAACATTTATAAGAAAAATATAACATTCAATCAATCAATTATTTCGAAAAGGTTTAAGTCCTTCTTTGTCTTAGATCTTTGATAGCCCTTGTGGATCCCAAACCAAAAATAAACAGGTCACTGTCTTCAAGTAGTTTACATTCCATCTGGACTGAGGGAGAAATAACATATACACATGTAAGCATGTATAGCACACTTATCAAGTGGACACAAGGTAAAGTTGGCTGTAGTTAAGAAGTTTAAGAAAAAAAAAGTTCTGGAAGGAAATAACACATGAATTAAGTGTTAAAGGAAATCACAGATTCTAAGAAAGACAAATGAGCAGATTCCAAGAAGGAGAAGTGAGGAAGGACTGGATTCCAGGAAGCCAAGACAAAGACGCTGAAACAGGAGTATATATAATGTTTACAAGACTGCAAGTAGGCCAGTATAGCTGGAATAGAATTTTGCACAGAGGGGACTTATGTAAGGAAAATGTTGAAACTGGAAAGGGTCTTGTAATAAAGAATTTTGAAAGTGAAATATTTGACCCAAGAGGTAATAGGGAGTTTAGGAAGTCCTTAGAATTTATTGAGAGGGGGGTATATATGTATGTTTATGTAGGGGTGTGTGTGTGTGTGTGTGTGTGTGTGTGTGTGTGTGTGTTTGTGATTGTGTATGAGTCTGTGTGTGTGTATGACAGAGAGAAAAAAGACATAGCAACAGAGAGAAAGAGATCCTCCAGCAACTGATACCTTTGAACTCCTTTTTATTATCTTATCAATGAATTTTGTTACCCTACCTTCTCAGAGGCAGAGTCTTCTAACTTTCTACTTACCCCGTTTCAGTGTCATTTGGGGGATTGTTATCTGCATTTTTCAGGTAATGTCAAAAGGCCAAACAGTAAGGCTGTTTGTGTTGTTGTGAGGAAGATTAGTTAGTTAATTAAGTATTAAGGATGTACCTAGCAGGAAGGAGCTGGAGCTGGAGAATTCTAAGATGGAATGAAGGAGCAGAAAGAAGGTGCTTGTGCCCTGAGAGAGAGAGACTCCATTAAGGGTTGACAAAAACTGTTGTTAGCCCTGGGAAATCTCAGAGCAAAGGACACCCTGCATCCTGATTTCCCTGGGATCCTGCGTGGTGGTGGATTATAACAAAGAGGACAAGAACAACAGAGAAGCACCAAGAAGAGGAGAAGTTTGGCATCTGGTGGACAGCATCTCAAGCACACTCTTTCTTCTTGGATGTCTTGGACCACCTAGGATTTTGGCATCCTGTGAACCTCTTTGGAAACCTGTGAGAACCCTCAAAGCCACCCCTCTGATCCATAACTATGCTGTTCAAGTCTGTCTTGTTCCAGGCTTGAATAAGCTTCTCAGAGACTGCACTGCTCCTTGGGCCCTGCCTGATGGATCACTTAGATTAGAGTAGAATAAGTCCTCCCCTTGCCCTGTGGTTTTGCCCTTTAGATTTTAAGTATAGAAATCCCTTTCCCACCTTTTAGTTAAACATAATTAAAGCTGTTAAACCCTTTTACCTTGCCTGCTTGTTTCTAGACTCTGGCCTAGGGAGAGCAGGGTGACAGTTAAGACCAACTGCCATTCCTGTGATAAATCCAGTGAACTCCTTATCCTGGTCCAGTCTCTCCTACACCTCAGTGTGTGTATCCACAACTATTAGATTTATTGTAACATCCCTGGTGTCTCCATTATTTATTATCTTTTCTACAGTGTTCCTTCTAAATAGCCAATTATCCTCTACAAATTACATGTATTTCTATGTTATATATTTTGCACATATTTAAGCATATACATGTAGTTTTACTCAATAGATAGTAAACTCTCTGAATACTCACCACCTAAAATGATACCTGACATTGTTGATCTTTAAAAAAGTATTATTTAATAGGTTATCTTTGAAATATTTATTTTGTAAAAAGGACATTGAACTCTAAATTGGAATGAAAAATGAAAGGAAGAGAAATTCACTTCATTATTAAAGTTCATTTTTACCCTATCATATTAACTCTCATTTGACTCATGGACAATTCTGTTGAGTTTGATTCCATGTAATTGGGATTTCAAATTCAAGACAGTGAAATTCAATGTTGCAGAACTGTGAGAATCAGACACAATAATTCATTGCCGGTGGCATTATGGATTAGTGTGATAATTATGGAAAGCAATTTAGAATTATTTTGAAAGTTAGAAAGCTTTTTATGTCCTTTGAAGCAGAGTCCACTACTAGACATACACTCCCTTCAGGTTATCAACAATAAAAAAGTACTCATCTGTACATAAATATTCAAAGCAGCATTATTTGTCATATCAAAAAATTGGGTTTAAACTATGTGTTCAATGATTAGGAAGTCGCTGAACAAACTATGGCATATTAATGTAAAAGAATGTTAGTTTGCTAAAAGGAAGCATGACTATTCCACAAAACATCAGAAGACCTATATAGAATAAAAACCAATAAAGGAAACAGAGGCATAGGAACTATGAATTTAATAACTACTGCTACATCCCTATGTAATAAGTCTGGAAAGGTATGTTTTAAAGAATTTTCAATGACAAGCAAAAGTGATTACATTTGTTCTCTAGAGGTTATTGGGAGCTTCTGGAATAGGAGACAGTTGTCAGATGTGAAGGTTAGGCAAAGCCACTTAGGCAGTCATGTGTGGGGTACCTTGGAAAGGGGATAATCTTGAGGAAAGGAGACCAATTAGGAGATTTTTATTAAATCAGACAAAGAGGAAATCTGGGTAATATTCTTTTCTGTTATTTTGGAGGGATTCTTTCTCTTTACTTTTTTTCAAACTAGATAAATATAAGATTTTTTTCCTGTTACTATAGAATTATCTTTCAGCAGAAAGAATTCATAACTAGACAGCCATCTCATCACTCTCACCTATACTTTAATATAGTTCTCAAACTTTTCCCCAGTGGTAGAATTCTTGTCATAAAATCTTAGAAAATTATTGTATTTAATAATTACTAACAACAAGGTTCATTAGCAAAAAAAAAAAACTTGAGGCATTTCAGTATTCATTGAAGCATTGCAGAAAAACTAATTTAATGTACAGACAGTTCTTGCTTTACGTAAATTTGCATTATGCTAATTTGACTTCATGTAAAAAATTCTGAAATTAATCTGCTTTCCAAAAAAATTATGAAAAGTCCTTAAACAAAGCAGATGCTGTACAATGTGGGCAGCTTAAACGGTAGTTGGAAACTGAGAAGAGTCCCTAAGTCAGTTCCCAATTCTCTACAGACTGTGAGTGATACTGCATCTTCCCCTGTGTTCAATAGTGAGTCATATTTTTACCACGATTGGAGGCAAACATGCTCTGCAAGGCAAAAATAAACAATCTCATAAGCATAAGCCAATAAACTTGAAAATAAAAGTGAAAATAATTAGAAAACACAAAGGAAGTCAAAAATTCTTATTGTTGGCATGTATATGTAGTTTCCACTGTGGACACCATAGTGAAGGACGTTGCCCTGATGAAGGAGTGTGGGAAAGGTGTGCTAGCCTGAAGTTAACTTACATAAGGAAACAAAGAGAAGGTGTTCTCTTAGAGATGGGGAAAGTATTATTTATGTGATTAGGTCAGGTGAATATTCCTTTAAGACTGATGACAATTCAAACTAAGGCACAAAACTTCTTTGAAGATTTAAAGGAAAGGTACCCTGAAGGAACATGGGTATTTACAACAAGCTTTGGTTGGGTTGCAGGATTTAAAAATCACCCAGGATTACATAATGTTCAAGTGTCAGGAGAAATTGCTTGTGCAGACACTGAAGCAGCAAAGATGTTCCCAGATTTCCTGCAAAAAAAATTGGTAAAGGTTCTTATTTGCCCAACGAATTTATAATGTAGACAAAACTGGAATCTTTTTCTTTTTATCAAAGAATTATCTTGAATCTTCACTAAGGTGTAGGAAAAAGCAAAGGCAGGCATAAAACTTTGAAAAATAGTGTTACTTTCCTGCTTGGAGGGAATCATCTGGGACTTGCAAATTAAAACTTGTTCTTGTATACCACAGAGGAAATCCCTGAGTATTGAAAGGAAGCAGCAAGACAACACTAAGTGTATCTTCTTTCACTAACCCTAAGGCATGGATAACCCTTATCACTTTTTTTATAATGATGATGAGAAGTTGTTTAATAATATAATTCTTTTCAAGATTTCTTCTTATTTTTTAATAATACCCTAGAATACCCTCCCCATCTGGATGATTTTACTAAAAATACTAGGTGGTATAGTACATACATATAGTGAACCTTACCCTAAAATCAAGAAGACTCCTTTTCCTGAATTCAAATCTGGCCTCAAACAATTAACTAGCTATGTGACCTGAGGGAAGTCACTTAACCCTGTTTACCTCAGTTTCCTGTCTATAATATGAGTTAGAGAAGGAAATGGCAAACCACTCCACTATTTTTTGCCAAGAAAATTCCAAATGATATCATGAAGAGTTGGATACAAGAACAATAATAATAATGAAAGTGATCTACTTTCCGGCAAATACTATCTCATTTTTACAACTAGTGAATCAGTAAGATTGTGAATATTTATATATTACATTTACCCTGGCAATGCAACCTTTGATGCAGTTAAAATTTGATGCTGAGAGATTTCTTGAAAGTTGAATATAGGCCACATAAAATATGGAATATTGCTAAGTCATGAGAAGATGTAACAGAAAAACATGAGAGAGTTTGTGGAAAGAAATGTGCCTACAGTTTGTAGATATTTGTGGATTTGAAAAAAAAAGATAAAAGTAAAGAGGTAAGTGACAAAATTGTAAAATTTGTACACAAGAATTGGAGCTAGAAGTGGATGAGGAGGGACAGGTAGGTGGCTCAGAGGATGGAGCCAGACCTGCAGATGAGAGGTCATGGATTCAAATCTGGTCTCAGAGATTTCCTAACTGTGTGACCCTGGACAATTCACTTTTCTGCCTTAGAACTGATATTTAATATTGATTCTAAGATAGATGGTAAGGGTTAAAAAAGAAGCATATGAGAAGGTGAAGGAGTTGATTGAGAATCATGGAGAATTGTTGAATGAGCATCTGATAGCTATCTGCTATCTGCAAAGATTCCAGAAGAAATAAGGGAACTTTCAGAATCTGAGGTAAAACCAAAAAAGGTCCACAATCAAAAAGTTGGTGAAAACATTTCAACATCTGAGTAGATTTTTGTTCTTGTAATGAAAAGATAATCCAAATATTTTAATATTTTTAAAAGTTCTAAGACTAATTGAGAATACTATTATTTGCTGTCATATATATGAGAGAAAAAAAGAAAGTCATTCTCCAAATAGCACTTGATAGTTTCATAAAAAGCATTTAGCCAACAATTACTAATGATAAAGGCTAAGTACAGTGAGTAGGGAAGGAGTAACATACTGCGCACATATGTTAACTTGACTATACAGTACTATACAGGCTTCTTCATTAACTTTATCTTTCATTTCCTAATTCTACATATTACCTTGAAACACTATTTAATATGTCTACATTTTATTTCATTTCATGATTTATGTAGAGTTGTTATTTGTGTGTGCCTTTCTTATATAGGCCAAGTGAAATAAGAGACTAGGGACAAATTCACATTATATAAGGATCACTTTACATAGACTTCTGCAGAATGGTCCACTTTTGCAAAATAAGAACTGTTTGTATAAAAAGAGTTTAAGGGTTAAATGTAATGGTTGGACAATAATTTTATGAAGTGATGTGGTCATCAAAATTTATTATATCTTGAGTCAGAAATTTATTTACAAATATTTACAAAATGAAAAGGAAATAATAAAGGAGAGAAATGTGAAGAGCTTAGAGAGGTTATCTATTTTATCAACCTAAATGTTTACTCCAGGTCTGCTTAATCCAGGCAGAGATTAATTAGCTCTCAACCAGGAAGGCTGGTGATGAGTAACCATGCAGCCTCCTCCAAGATGAAAGCTAGTCTCTTCAGAAACTAGGAAAGGAGTCAACCTTTCCCTCACCCAACGAAGTAGTCCAGGAGTAAGAGTCTAAGTTGAAACCAAGCTCCAAGCCCAAGATCCAAGCTACAGTTTCCAGTGAAGCTTCCTTGAGGACTCTCTCCAGTCAGAAGACTATCTCCAAAAGACATCCTCTTCAGATTATCTTCGCCAAGACAATCTCCTCTGAGGGAGTTTGGGGCTTGCTTTTATGGTGACTTCTTGTCCCTACTCCTCTTCATAGGGGGCAATCACAGTTTCCAAACTGTCCAGCACTGTCCAGGGGACAATGTCTGTGGGATTCACACCTCTCATCCTCTGATGGTATCAACTCTTATCAAAGGCCTCTGAAGGTGTCAGCTCTGATCATAGGATTCACAAGTTTGGGACCAAGTTAAATGGGTGGAGTTCTCTAAGAAAGTGACTTGTGAATTCTTTAAATACATTGCTAGCTTCTCACCTAGTACTAAGAAGGGTGTTCAATCTTTTGTTGATTCAGTTTAAAAGTAGATAAAGGAGAGTTAATCCTATCTTCAGTCTAGTGAGCTACTAAGTAGGGGTACATAAGTTAGTGTTGACTCAAGATAGACAATAGAGTAGTGGTTCCCAAACATTTTTGGCCTACTGCCCCCTTTCCAGAAAAAAAATATTACTTAGCCCCCTGGAAATTATTTTTTTTAAATTTTAATAGCAATTAATAGGAAAGATAAATGCACCTGTGGCCATCACCACCCTCCGCGATCGCTGCAGCACCCACCAGGGGGCAGTAGTGCCCACTTTGGGAATCACTGCAATAGAGTAAAGAATCCTTTTTCAAAAGAGGTAAAAAGAATAAATGACAGGAGAGGGAAAACAGACCCAATTTATAATATTGGCTATAGAAAAAATGGAAAGGATGTGAGACACCTTTTGAAGGGAAAAACAGAAAGATTTGCTATCTAATTGGATAAGAGGTGAAAGGATTATGGACAATTTTAACCCACAGTAGTGAGCGAAGGCCTCAATAAAATCAGAGCCATCAGCTGCCTATAGCTAGGCACATATGATCTCACCCAAAGCACCTGATAAATTCTTGGCTGTTCCTGCTCTATTCACTGAAGCCAAAAATTTCCCTGAGAAACTTGGTTAGATGGTTATACACTGATATATTGATTTATTATCCTATAGAAAACTCTGTCTATGTTTTGGTGAGGTAAACTAAGTCATTGTACTAAGATTGTAAATCATTACTAAACACTGTCCATGTAAAAAGCTTACCTACTCCCTTAGCCTACATCACTTTCTCTTTAAAATACTAGCTGAGATCAATAAACCTTGCTCTCATTGATACCAGCTTTATTGGCCCTCCTGACATGTGTCATCCTTCTCCCCATGTCTCATTCTCCTCACCCTTTTGGGACTCCAGAATGTTTGTGAATCACTTAATAGACAATGTTATGGAAATTTATGTGTTAGGAGGCAAAAGATAACGTTCTTTATTGGGCTTTGGACACATCAACTTTGAGATTCCTGAAAAAAATCAAGTTCAAATCATCTAAAAGATCTTTAGGAAAGAAATTAGACTCAACTCAGGCAAAAATTATATAAAATTATTACTAATTTCTAAAGGAAAAAATGCTTTACATTTTTAATTTCCTCCACTTTAGAAGGGCTGTGTGAAAACACTTAAATGTCAATGTCATCTTATTTTGCTGAGGCATTCATCTTCTAAAGGGATTTGTTTTCTCTTTACATCTCTACATTATGAGTGAAAAGTAGAAATACTGATTAGATTCTAAGTATTGCCACATAAACTACATACATGAAAGATGTTTTCTAACAAAAAAATTGAAATACATGACACCTTAATTCCTACTAAAATTCTTGTATCCATTTCATCCTTATGTGAATTTGATTTGATGTGAAAAATAAGCTAAATAATTTCATAGTGAGCAATCCAAATTAAATGCATCTTAACTAAAAATTTCCATATATATTCTAGGTCATTGTTACTGGTTCTTTTTAAAAAATCATGAATAATAAGTCAATATATTGAAGATCAATAATTTTCTCAAACACACTCCAGAAAACAACCCATCTACAACTCAAAGTATGGTCACAAATTATTGTTTAGTGGATTTGTGACTTGCCAATGACTCCTTAAATACTGAAAAAGAAGTATCATTTAATTGATTCAATGTTTTCCCCTAATGATGTAGCTAATAAGCTATCCATTACTGCCCATTTTTGTGATGTCTTAAGGACATCTTTACTATGTTCTTCAAAATCTCACCACAATTCAAATTACAGAGGCCTTCTTCATTTTCTCCTGACAATGGAAAGGAAATGCCATTCTAGATGTCTGCCTGTAATCCTTCACCTTCTTCACATAACCAGGACAACTTCTCTATAATTTTATAATTTATTAATGATATCTTTTATTTTTGTTCTTCACTTTATGAAAAATGAGATACTCTGGAGTCTGCTTTCTTAGTTATATATTTTTAATATTGCCTAATATTTTTAAACTAGATGGCAGACTCCCAACATAGTCCAAACAGATGCTAAAATAACTAAGCAGGATCCACATGAGAAAGAGATGTGCACAAGATTAGCTGACCCACTAGGCATGGTGACAAAAAAAGGAAAAAAGCTTTTCTTCCTGTCCCAAAAGCTCCTCATCCAGTCTCTCATTATCACATCCTAAAAGATTTCTTAATGGACAGCAGCTCCACAGGAAATGAACTCAAGGGACTTCCTTGCAGAAAGTGTTAGGTTTTTTGGATTCTAATGCACACTTCCCTCCAATATGGTGGCTGCCCAGGTGATTATTTCACCCCATAAAAGAGTTCTTGTTTACAGATATTATTTTGTACCTTTTTTGGCCCCACAAAATGTCTTTTGGAAGTCTCTTGAATTCATTTCCTATGTGTTTTTTGTCCAATGAGAAATCTTTTGGGATGTGCTGGAAAGGGACTGAATGATTACATCAAGAAAAAATATGTTGGCTTTTTGGAAAAGATATAAGGCTTCCCCCCCCTTTTTATCCCCAAATTAAGTTGCTCAGTTGCTCTCACTCATGTCTCTTGCTCAGGTAGACCCCACTCAGTTATTTCAGCATCTACTTGGACTATGTAGGGAGCTTGTTGGATAGTTTAGAAATCTTGAGTGCTCTTTTAATAAAATAATATTGATAAGGAATGGCAGTGGTAAATGGTGCTTTGAGATCTTAGAAATTCTTTGAAATAATTTTAAGTGGTGCTTTTTGATCTTTATGCTTTTTACTAGGTGGCAAAATACATATTGAAACTGTGTGCTTTTTTCCTGTGCAAATTCCTACCAGTTGATAAGAGCTTACAATGCCAAGTCCAAAGAGAAGAGGGAGCATCCACATTAACTTGAGGGATGTTATGATTTTATTCCCTTTGATAAGAGTTTGTGGGCCTGAGAAGGGACACCTAAGCACCCAAACAACCTTTAGTAGACAGACAGATGATGTTAAGTAAGATATGGAAGGGAACATCAGACAGGCACATTGAGGATCTTTGAACCCCTTCCCTTCTCTTTATCCTGGAATGCCTCCTGGAACATCTATGGGAGGATTAATCTGAGGGAGGGTGGAGAATTCCCAGGATGGGAAGACGGAAATACCCCAGATCTGTAATAAGTCTGGCAACCTAAAATCCTGCTTTGGTTTTTCCCATTGCCCTAGGCTTTTCCATTTTTATTGGCCTAGCTACAATAGCACTATTGAATAAACACTTTCATGCATTTAGATGAAGGGGTCTGAACTATAACTCTTTGGGTGAGAACCAGCATTGCTCTCCTACAAAATTACTATCATTTTGTAACACTTGAAGAATTTTGTTATTTAGAAAATATGATTCTTTGCTTTAATGGGAAGCACAATTTATTAAAGAAAGTTGGTCATGCCTTGGAGATGACCTAGCCCTCCTTCTTATTATTATTCATTGCTGGGTCTAATTAATTTTCTATTTCTAGTATATCATCTAGAAAAAAATATACTGTTGGACAATCTCTTTAGGGTTATCTATCAAGAAGCCTGTGGAAAGCTGTAACAATTTTTTTATTCACTTGTTCTTTCTCGTATGATTATTCAGGACCTATTCAATGCCAGGATTTTGATTCAATCAATTTGATGTCATCCAAATATAAGAGCATTTAGAATATGTCACCATAAAATGGAGAATCTCACATTGACTCAACATGAACACTATATACATTGAATTTCCTCTAGAATGATGGGTACCTTTGGTGAACTTGTCTGATATTTTTGATCTCTGAATATAAACATTTCTATTTTGTGGGTTTCAAAAAATCCTAAATTCTTTTTTTGCATGGGAGACACTGTAGTAAAGAAATTTTCATGGGTAAGAGACGTTTTAAAGTTATCTATAAGGTTGCAGTTTTTTCTAACAAAAACTTACTTTTGTAAGAAAAAAAGCAGTAAAAACAGAGGAATTTGAACTCAAAGTCCTGATTCAAAATCTAGTACTTTACTCTGGGATGCCACATTATCAAAAATAGATATTTTAAACTTCCATGTTCCCACTAAGTATTGAAAAAAGAATTGAAAATAATTACCAAAATTTTAGTCAGATAAATTATAAGATATTTTGTTTCTGCATCATTGAAACTTTCTCCAGATGGAGATCCAAAATGCGCCGCAGATTCAAAATGGGAATTCAGTCAAATCGATGAAATCATCCTAATACTCTGGCACAGTAGAACAATAGGAATCAGTTGTCAAAGCTACATTTTAAGCAGTACATCTATTATTATACTAATGATTACAAACCATATGGTGTAACCAATAGGGCTGTCTTTAAATTCACTAATTACAACAAGTGCAAGCAATAAAACAGGTGCTAAAACAGTATTTTCTCACATTGTTGCTCAATTACAGCTTCCTAGTAGACCTTTAATATAGAGCATGAAATTCCAGTCCTTTTCCTATTGACTTTCAATTGATACTAAAGGACGAAACATGGTCACCCAGTCAGGTTCACTTCAAACAATAGTCAACAATGTACTACTGTTTAGAAGGGGAAGAATCAATTTTGTGATTTGTTTGTGTGCTCAAAATATTATTGTCGTTGTTGTTTTTAAACAAAAGAGAAACATAAGAGTACATCCTTTCATACATGGGCTCCTTAGACAGACCGAGTTTGAGACATGATGTGAATCAACATTTATTCGTTCCTCTTCAGCCACAACCACTATGTTTAATTTTTCTTTTTAGCCAGAAAATAAAGGGTTTAAATAAAAAAAAAACATTTAATCAGAAAGCCTAGTAAGAAGAGTAGCAATAACATACCCCACCCCAACCTCTACCACAAACATGAACCATGAGCTCTCATAAATAAATACTCCCTCATTGAGAATGGTGACTATACACAAGTAACATATGAAATTACATTTAGTCATCATCTATGGCTAGCATATGTAAATGAAGAGAGACATCAATATTGAATATGAGTATTTAGGACACATATGGGGAAGTTGAATCCTTCAAGATTGCAGGAACACTAATGTATTCTGGTGATCACAAAATAATAGAAATTTAGTCTGACAAATATCCTTAACAGTCATCTAGTAATTTATATTACAATATATCCAACAATGAGATGTCCAGACTCAGACCGAAGATCTTAAATAATGGGAAACAAACCATCATGAGAGGTAGCTCACTCCAGTTTTACAGAGTTTTAATTGTTAAGGAGATTTTGTTATTATTTTGTTTTGTTTCGTTATGTTTTCATTAAATCATGCCTATATTTCATATTCTCATATCATATTTCATGAACACTCCAAGTTTGGGCATTTTAGACAAAACAAGCCATCTCTTCCCTCTGTCAGATGATAATACTTTAAATGCTTGATGGAATCTCTTATATTCTTCCATGAATCCTTTCTTTTATTATGAAATATTCCCATTTCTTTAACTGATCATCTTTCTCTGGGTGCCCATCACAGTACACATTCCAGCTCCTTAATATTTTTCTTGATCAATTACACCCATATATGAATACATATACTCCAAATGTGGTCCAACAAGGGCATATACCTCATGAATAATCACATCATTTTTTCCCCTGGAAGATCTGCCACCTCTTAAGGTAGTCAAAGATCATAGAATCATATATTAAAGCTGTTACATATTCTCAGGGTTCCCTAGATTTATTTTTTTAATCTACATATAAGACTTTACATTTTACCTTATTCAATGTCATCTTAGATCTGGTCCTGATCAATTTGAGTCCTAATTCCCTATATTGTACTATGTTATCAAGTTGTCTCTCACAGCTTAGTACCATCTACAGATATGATAAGCATGCTCTCTAGGACTATTTCCAAGTCATTGGGAATTCTAAGTATTGAAATTTTCCAAAAATATTATAACACAATAAACATTTTTAAGTGCCTGCTATGTTCCAAGCAATGGAAGGTGCAAATAAGCTGGAGATACAAGTAAGAAAAAGAAACATAGTCCCTATATTCAAGAAGCTTATAATTTAATTGAAGAATATAAATCCACAAAAGGGAGCTAAAAGTAGCAGGACTGAGGGAGGGAAGGAGAAGATATTCAGCACATGAGGACAAGAAAACGGTGTACTGGAATTCAAAGATGGAATAAATGAACCAAAAATGAAGTGTTTTCTGGATTTCTGAGTCCTCTTTTTATGGAAGCTCTGGGAAGATTGTTTTGCTTTTGTCTTCAGTTGAACAATGCCAGACAGAGCCAGTTACTTCACCTGTTATATTGACACCAATTACTGGCTACTCTGTGATTTTAGCCCATTCTACCAATCTGAAGGGGAGTTCTTCCACACTCAGACATCATACTGGGGAAAAAACAGTTTTATATTCATAAAGAGAAAGAACAATCACTATCTTGATTCTTAAATCCAAGTAAGTGTTTTTTCTTTTATTGTTTGGGAGATAAATTAGATGAAACACCTAAATAATTAAGTACAGTGATACCTCTGTTTTCATTGACATCATTTTATCATTGTTTTTTCCTTGAAAAATATGTCTTGATTGCTTCAGATTTCCTACCTACATGCCCTCTCTGCTAATTTTGCAAAAACAAAGAACAACACACACATTTTCTTGCTCAGTGTGGCATTGTTTATCTTTGTGTGAGCATCACCCCTCCTGTCTAGCCAAAAAATTGCACTGCTTTTCAGTGTTTTGGGGCTGAACTTTCAGATGACCTTGAGCCGCTCCTCATCTGCCTCCATGCAGATGCTGTCATGGATCCTCTTCAGGTCCTTGGAGTTGGGGAAGTCATTGCTGCCAAGGACAGGCAAAAGGTTGGCAGCCACGGAGTGCATCCTGATGATCTGGGTTCCACTCAGGTGCTCATTTATTCTTTACATTAGTATTTTTTATTCATTTTATATAATTTCTTATTGTTTATCATATTAAACATTATATTTATTCTCTATGAAATGTGTTTTAAGCATGTATTTTGGAGTGTCTAGAATGAATTAATTGGATTTACCATAAAAGTTTCCATCAGTTTTGATTTTGTCAATTGTTTTCATATGGATTATCGATGAAAACCAATGTATTACTGTACTGAAATCATTGAGTTTTCATTGAACTCATTTCTTGGAACTAACTTCATCAAAGTGTAGTTCTTAAATCTTCATCTAGTTTAGGGTTAGATTATCTCCATTTCACTCTAATTCATCTTAACAAATCATTTCAGTAATTGCAATCTAATAGTATACACGCATACACACACATACACACACACACACATACAGAGTAAGAGAGAAAGAGAGAGAGAGAGAGAGAGAGAGAGAGAGAGAGAGAGAGAGAGAGAGAGAGAGAGAGAGCAGCAGTTACTTGGGTTTGAGGCAGTAATGTGTCTTCTTTTGCAAATGAATCGGTGGGGTAAGGTAAGAACAAAAATGACTTGGTAGATATTCAGAGAGGATGTTTAAAGACTATTGCAAAATCTTTTGTTACACCTAAAGTACTTCCTTTTCCTGCCTAACTTTTTTCTGCCTAATATGACCAAGAACAAAATTTTTAAGGGTTGTTCTAATATGAAAGTAAAATAAAATGAAACCATTTTATAATTTATTAAGTTTTAAAATCAAGTGAAGAAAATGAATATGCAAATAGCCTAGTATTAATAGTAGACTATGTTCATCTATTTGTATCACTGCCAATATAAATTGTTTAAGCTGTACTGTATGTTGATTTAATATGTAAGTGATCTGACTTAGAGAACATGGTGTGGCACAATTGAAAAACCAGGAGATTAGTCAGTGGAGGTTTGGATTCTGTTTCTGAGATGTCATTGACACTAACTAGTTACATGACTTTGATATTTCTCTTAATTTTAGGATTCCTTACTTATATTTAAAATTTTTTAAAAGTTTGATCTAGACTCTAGATGATATCTAAAGTCCTTTTCAACTTCAGCATTCTGAGTCTATAAGTATATATACTAAAATTGTATTCATTAGAAAGAAGGGGGGAAAATCATATTTCTCTTTAAAAAAACAAAAGCCTTTAAACTTAATCCAAAATTTCCATCAAATTAGAGAAGTAGGAATTAAAAACAGTTATTAAGGACATTACCACTTAGAAAGATATTGAAATGCAAAAATACTAAGTACTTAAATTATAAACTAAGACATAGCTTTGATGTGGGTAGTAAATGGCATGTTGAGAGAAAACAAGGTATCAGTTAAGTAAGCATTTAAAACACATTCAAAGATCTATCATCACATTATGCACTCTGCATGCCTTATATTCCTAGGAGCATAGTCTATTAGAACTAAAATGGAGCCTAAACACATAGTTAAATTAATTTATTTTGTAAAGAAACTAAGGCTCCTAGATGTGGGCTTCTAGTGAGAGAGACATCTACATACTTCTAAAAGGCAACCACCACTACTGCCACCACCACCACCATCACTACCATTGCTACCACCACATACTGACATTCAAGTTCATCTAAATGTTTTTTTTCTAAAATTCCGTGTCAAACAGCACAGTTGGTATTTGGAGAGAGATGAACAAAGGGCCTAGTGTTGGTTGAAAATGGGGAAAGTGAGAGAAAATGTAGAAGATCAGAATATCAGAAATAGCATTGTGAATACCCTGTGTCTTGGGCTCTTCTGGTAGTAAATGGAGAAATTTTATCTAACCCATATGGAAAAAAATGGATAATTGCTTAGCAAAACTTTCTAAGTAGTACAGATTTGGAATCGAGAAGATTTTTTTCCCTAATCTTGTATCATTTTACTTTCTAAATTTTAAATTGAACCTTAGATCTGTCTTTCAAACCTCTTTTCTCACTACAGGGGATACTTTCCACATATCCTACTACAGAAAATCTTCTGAATTACAGCAATTGAAAAGTGAGATTCAGAGTTCCAATTTGCCCAGTAAATGACAACTTGCTTAAGCTAAGTATGTCTGGAGGGCAGAAGGGTTGTATTCTTTGATCCCTTATCGAAATGAACTATGGAGGTTAAAACTAACCATGGCCCAACTTGATATTTTTTTCTATGTCACCAAAGGCTATTAAAAATCTTATGACCATTATTTTCTCACTACCACAAATGAATCAGGGAAGGACCAACCGAAAATAATTCTTCTTCATTATTAGGTATCAACTAATTAAAAATATCTAGGAGAGGGCTGAATTGTATTTAATGAACTCAACCAAGATGCTGTATGTCTTAGTTTTTGAACAATGAGAAATATCATTGATCAATTTTTCTTGTTTATTGCTAGCCTAATCAATAAATTGATTTTTTAACCAGAACCCAGTCTCTTATATTATTTCGTCACAAAATTATTTACTCAGTGAGGCTTCCTCCAAGGGGAATTTCCTAGATACGTGGCTGGGAAACATTTAGTGGGTTGAGGTACAGTGCAAATCTTACTATCAATACCGACTGTGGGTTAGGCTACGTGCAAGAAGTTAATTATTATATAGTAAACTATTAAAGGTTATTCTAATTCATCATGAATAACTCATGACTGTACTAGCAGCATCAACTTCTGTTTTGCAGTAATAAGATCCATGGCATTGATATTGCTCATCATCACCAGCATGATACATCAGTAGATGTACTGTGAACTTCAAAGATTTGCTATCACAACATGAACTAGATATCATCCAATGCTAATGACTCCCAAATGCAGCTCTCCTAGCCCAACCTCTCTACTGACCTACACTATCACATTTCCAACTGCCTTTCAGACATCTCAAACTGAATTTCTGGCAGAGATCTTAAACTAAATATGTACAAAACAAATAATTTGTTTAACCCAAGCCCTCTCCCATTAATACCTCTCTATTACTATAGGTGGCAAAACCATCTTTCTAGTCTCTCAGGCTTATAACTCTGAGTCATCTTTGACTCTTCACTATATCTTCTTGAGCCCTCTTCAATTTTGTTGTTCCTCTTCTCCTGTAACACACTGCCAGGGCTCCGAAATAGGTTCAAGCCTGGATTACTGAAGTAGCCTGCTAATGTGTCTATCTCAAGTCTCTTCCTACTCCAACCCATCTTCCATTCAGTCATCAAAGTGAGTTTCCTAAAATACAAGTCTAAACATGTCATTCCCTTACTCCATAAATTCGATGGCCTCTAGTATAAAAAAATCTTCTATTTAGGATTTAAAGGCCTTCCTAACCAGCCCCTTCCAATCTTCCTGTCTTCTGATACTTTATCACACATTATGCACTCTTCAGTCCAAAGGCTCTGGCCTCCTACCTGTTCCACAGAATGCACACTCCCTATCTGGGTTCCATACAATTTCTCTTACTGTCTTCCAGGTCTTGAATGTGTGTCACTTAAAATGATTGTAAGCCTTGGAGACTACAACTCCAAGGGCTACCTACTACAACTTCCCCTGACACCTCCCACTTCCTTTGTGGGAGGTGGCAGAAAAAGTATAAAAGAGAAATTTTGGCGGCTTTTTGCTCTCTCTGGAGCCTGGAGGCTCTCAGATCCTAAGCTCTCTCTAGGCCCCTTTTCCCCTTCTTTCTACTTCCTAGTTTTCCCTAGACCTTCCCTTTTCTAATTTAAGTAAAATCTAGCTATTCTAAACCCTAAGTTGCTCTCTGATCTTTTATTTGAGCCCTGAAGGGCTCTGGTCAATTTTCCCCTGCCAGGGCTGAAATAGCTACCTTTACCTTTCCTGTACCTTCCTCTCTCCTTTCTCCCATCCATCCTTCCTTTTACCTTCTTATCTTTAACCCCTCACAAATGGTACTCCTCCTCAACTCTGCCTACTTACTTTCCTGGCTTTCTAGTCCCAAATAAAATCCCATCTTTTATAAGAAGTCTTTAATATCCTTTTAATTCTAGTACCTTCTCTGATAGTTATTTCTTTTTTATCTTGTGTATATCTTGTTTGTGTCTCTTGGTTCTCTTCCATATTTGGTCATGCCTTCAGCAGACATTACATTTTTTTTAGTTTTATTTTAAATCATTTTTCATTCTTTATCTTTTTCCCTAAGCACTTCTTAGGACATGCTCCTCAGATCTCTGAGATGAAGGGGTTTTTTGGTAATGGTCCTAATTTCATATGGTGGAAAGTTTTCTAAAAGACTTTTAGAATATTTACTAAAGGATGGGATGAGAAAGTCCAGATTCTTGTTTTTATGTTTGATTTCTACTCCACTACCATGTGGATGATGGCAATTGCTTGAATTGCTGTTGCAAAAAATAAAAAAAAGTAAAAATAAAACAGTACATATTTACCTGTCTGGTATTACAGCTTGAGGAAGTTTGACAGACCTTCTCCTTAGATAATAGACATTTAGTTTATTGTCAAACTCAAATTTGAAGATTTTTCAACTTGGGAGAACTTGCAAGAGCTTGTATACTTTTGCATAGCTTTTGAGAAGCAAAGTGCAGACTTTCTAGGTCATGTGATAAACAATAAGGAAGATTAGACATCTTCTCTGAGTTCTTTAGTCTTTCAAAGCTCTCAAAAACAGAAATTGTATACTAAAGAATATAAAAAACACAATTTTAATTTTTTTCTATGATTTGGCATACATGGCATCCAAAATAAAAGGTAAAATAAAAACAATTGACACATGGTCAAAGGACATGAACAGACAATTCTCAGATTAAGAAAATGAAACCATCTTTAGTCACATGAAAAATGTCCCAAATCACTATTGTTTAGTGAAATATAAATTAAAGAGGCACCACCTCAAACCCATCAGACTTGATAATATGACAAAAATGGAAAACAACAAATGCTGGAGAGAATGTGGAAAACTGGGACACTAAAACACTGCTGGTGGAGCTGGGAAATGATACCATCATTCTTGAGAGCAATCTGTATTGATGCCCAAAGGGCCATAAAACTGTGCATACCCTTTGATGCATCAATACCTCTAAAAGGTCTGTAGCCCAAAGAGATGAAAGATAGTGGGAAAATAACTACCCATACAAAAATATTTAGAGCAGCTTTTTTTGTGTTGGAAAAGAACTGAAAATTGAAGGGATATCCATTAATTGGGGAATGACTGAACAAGCTGAGGTATATGCTTTAAATTTTTTTTTTATTTTTATTTTTTAAACCCTTAACTTCTGTGTATTGGCTCATAGGTGGAAGAGTGGTAAGGGAGGCCAATGGGGGTCAAGTGACTTGCCCAGGGTCACACAGCTGGGAAGTGTCTGAGGCCAGATTTGAACCTAGGACCTCCCGTCTCTAGGTCTGACTCTCAATCCACTGAGCTACCCAACTGTCCCCTGTGGTATATCCTTTTAATGGAATTCTATTGTGCCATAAAAAATAATAAGATGATCACAAAACAACTTGGAAATACTTATATGAAATGTTGCAAAACAAAGTGAGAAGAAGGTGAATTTTGTAAATAGTAATAACAATAATGTATGATGAAAAACTATGAATGAAAACTATAATCCACAAGGCAAGAATCTGGATAACTCCAAGAGATTCATAACCAAAAAAAAAAAAAAAAAGGATAGCAATTGTCACATACGGAACAGATGGAATCTGAATACAAATTGAAACATATACCCTTTACTTTTCTCTCCATGATGTTTTCACTAGTGTAGATAATGTGTGTCTTGGTTCACAAAATGATGAACATGGAAATATATATTGTATGACACTATATGTACTATGCAGATCACATTGCTTGCCTTCTTGAGGAGTTGGAAGAGCTGGGTGGGAAAGAGAGAGAGCATGGACTGCAAAATGCCAGAGAGTGAATATTTTTTTAAAATATATTAACATATAACCAAGAAAAAAATTTAGTTACAAAAAATAAAAATATAAACAAGCAACTCCATTCATGAACTGACTTCTACAATAAGTTCCCCTCAGTACCTTTCACTCATCCCATGTACAAAAAGTGAACCTGAACTAGCTTATCCACACGAAGTCTTAACAAAACTCAACCTTCCGCCTGAGTCTCCCTGTATGCTACAAAATATTTAAAGCACCATCTTTTGAACTAGCTACAAATTGCAAACAAATTAGTTCTACATCCACTAAACGTAGTGGATTACAGTGATGTCAGAAATGAAGTGTGATGAATACAGAGAAGCATGGAACGACACAAAGGAACTGATACAGATTGAAATATAAAGAACCAACAAAACAATACAAGAAAACTACAACAATACAATTGAAAGGAAGACTACACAAAAAATCATTAAAAATGAGTAACAAAATCTATAAAAATCAAGCAAAACTTGAATGAAGAGATATGAGAAGATACCATTTAATGGAAGTGAGAGGTCTACAGATGTTATATATTGCACGTTTTCAAACTTTTTCAGTTTTGAAGAGATTTATTGATTATTTATTTCTTCCTAAAAAGGATTATTTGTTACATGGATAGATTTCTGGGACACTTGGAGAGATATATACTTCAACATTCTATGATAATATAAGAAATAGAAAGTATCAATAAAAACATAAGAAAAGACAGTCTCCTCTAAAATATGGTAAGATATATCAGACAGTGTCTTTATTGGGAACCTAATATTACTACTTGACATAAGATCAGAAGATGACATAACATCAGAATAGTATGTGATGGCTACATTCTTTTTGGTTTTACAAAAGCTTTTTAGTTTTTTTTTTAATTAGACATTAATTAATATTCGTTTTTAATTTGTTTACATACTTTATGCCCATACTTTCCCCTTCACCCCCCCCTATCCCCCACCCATGGCCAACGCACATTTCCACTGGTTGTAACATGTGTCCTTGTTCAGGGTCTATTTCCCATTCATGTCCACCTCAGTCCATGCATTCAAGCAATTGTTTATCTTATATGTTTCCTCTCCTGCAGTCCTTCCTCTGAATGTGGGTAGCATCTTTACCATAAATCCCTCAGAGCTGTCTTGTGTCATTGCAGTGCTGCTGGTACAGGAGCCCATTACATTCGATTTTACCACAGTATATCAGTCTCTGTGTACAATGTTCTTCTGGCTCTGCTCCTTTCGCTCTGCATCAGTTCCTGGAGGTCTCTCCAGTTCGCCTGGAACTCCTCCAGTTTATTATTCCTTTTAGCACAATAGTATTCCATCACCCGCATATACCACAATTTGTTCAGCCATTCCCCAAATGAAGGACATCCCCTCATTTTCCAGTTTTTTGCCACTACAAAAAGCGCAGCTATAAATATTTTCGTACAAGTCTATTTATCTATGATCTGTTTGGGGTACAAACCCAGCAATGGTATGGCTGGATCAAAGGGCAGGCAGTCTTTTATAGCCCTTTGGGCATAGTTCCAAATTGCCAGCCAGAATGGCCGGATCATTTCACAACTCCACCAGCAATGCATCAATGTCCCAATTTTGCCACATCCCCTCCAACATTCATTACTCTCCCCTTCTTTCATTTTAGCCAATCTGCTAGGTGTGAGGTGATACCTCAGAGTTGTTTTGATTTGTATATCTCTAATTATTAGAGATTTAGAACACTTTCTCATGTGCTTATTGATACTTTTGATTTCTTTACCTGAACATTGCCTATTCATGTCTCTTGCCCATTTATCAATTTGGGAATGGCTTGATTTTTTATACAATTGCTTTAACTCCTTGTATATTTGAGTGATTAGACCCCTGTCAGAGTTTTTCGTTATAAAGATTTTTTCCCAATTTGTTGTTTCCCTTCTGATTTTGACTACATTGTTTTTGTTTGTACAAAAGCTTTTTAGCTTAATATAATCAAAACCATTACATTTACAATTTGTAATTTTCTCTAACTCTTGCTTGGTTTTAAAATCTTTCCTTTCCCAGAGATCTGACAAGTATACTATTCTGTGTTCACTTAACTTATTTATAGTTTCCCTCTTTATATTCAAGTCATTCACCCATTCTGAATTTATCTTGGTGTAGGGTGTGAGATGTTCATCTAAACTTAATCTCTCCCATATTGTTTTCCAAATTTCCCAGCAGTTTTTGTCAAATAGTGGATTCATGTCCCAAAAGTTGGGCTCTTTGGGTTTATCATACACTGTCTTGCTGACATCATTAACCCCGAGTCTATTCCACTGATCCTCCCTTCTATCTCTTAGCCAGTACCATATTGATTTAATGACTGCTGCTTTATAGTATAGTTTGATATCTGGTACTGCTAGGCCCCCTTCCTTCACATTTTTTTCATTATTTCCTTTGATATTCTTGATCTTTTGTTATTCCAAATGAAATTTGTTATAGTTTTTCCTAATTCAGTAAAGAAGTTTTTTGGTAATTTGATAAGTATGGCACTAAATAGGTAAATTAATTTGGGTAGGATGTTCATTTTTATTATGTTAGCTCATCCTACCCATGAACAGTTAATGGCTTTCCAATTGTTGAGGTCCAGTTTTTTTTGTTTGGAAAGTGTTTTGTAGTTGTTTTCGTATAATAGCTGTGTTTGTTTGATATGATTAAAATCATTTATTTTACATTTTGTAATTTTCTCTAACTCTTGCTTGGTTTTAAAAATCTTTATAACAAAAAACTCTGACAGGTGTCTAATTACTCAAATATACAAGGAGTTAAACCAATTGTATAAAAAATCAAGCCATTCCCAAACTGATAAATGGGCAAGAGAGATGAATAGGCAATTTTCAGATAAAGAAATCAAAAGTATCAATAAGCACATGAGAAAGTGTTCTAAATCTCTAATAATTAGATAAATACAAATCAAAACAACTCTGAGGTATCACCTCACACCTAGCAGATTGGCTAAAATAAAAGAATGGGAGAGTAATGAATGCTGGAGGGGATGTGACAAAACTGGTACATTAATGCATTGCTGGTGGGGTTGTGAACTGATACAACCATTCTGGATGGCAATTTGGAACTATGCTCAAAGGGCATAAAAGAATGTCTGCCCTTTGATCCAGCCATACCATTGTTGGGTTTGTACCCCAAAGAGATCAAAGATTAACAGACTTGTACAAAAATATTTATAGCCACGCTTTTTGTGGTGGCAAAAAACTGGAAAATGAGGGTGTCCTTCAATTGGGGAATGGCTGAACAAATTGTGGTATATGCTGGTGATGGAATAGTATTTTCTCAAAGGAATAATAAACTGGAGGAGTTCCATGTGAACTGGAAAGACCTCCAAGAATTGATGCAGAGTGAAAGGAGCAGAGCCAGAAGAACATTGTACCCAGAGAGCAATACACTGTGGTAAAATAGAATGTAATGGACTTCTGTACTATCAGCAATGCAATGACCCAGGACAATTCTGAGGGATTTATGGAAAAGAACACTACCCACATTCAGAGGAAGAACTACAGGAGTGGAAACAGAAGAAAAGCAACTGCTTGAACACATGGGTTGAGGCAGACATGATTGGGGATGTAGACTTGAAACCACCATACCAATGCAACTATCAACAATTTGGAAATAGATCTTGATCAAGGACACATGTTAAAACCAGTGGAAATACACATCAGCCATGGGTGGGGAGAGCTCGGGCGGTGAAGGGGAAGGTAAAAGCATGAATTATTTAACTATGTTAACTTTTCTAAAAATAAACATTAATAAATGTTTAAAAAAAGAATAGTATGTGATGGATCTAATAAAAGAGAACCTGACTAATTTAAGAAAACCCACTGCAAGTGAAAAAATATCTCTAGATTTCTCTTTGCAATGCATAAGTAAGCATTTAATCATTTAACTACTAGTGCTATGGACTCTGTTGCCCCTGATGATACAGCAACAAAAATTGAATAATCTGTGCCCTGAAATAGCTTTCATTCCATTGAAGAAGAAAATGTGTATCTGGATGAATTTATATAAAATAAAAATGAAATAGTTTTGGAGGAAGGACAGGACTAATTGAAGGGATCAGAAAAAGACTACAAGTTGAAGAGGATGCTTGAGCAGTGTCTGGAAAGGAAAAAAGAGATTTCAAGAGGCAAAAGTATAAAAGAGAATATTTCAGACCTGGAAGATGGGCAATGGAAAGGCATGTAATTAGGAGATGGAGGGAAGTAGGATAGAAATATGTGTAAAACAAACAAACCAACCAACCAACAAAAAGACCAATTTAGTTTCACTCTAGAGCAGGGGTCGGCAACGCATGGCTCTAGAGCCATATCTGGCTCTTTTGAGGGCCAGATATGGCTCTTTCTGTAGGAACCATAAAATCATTTTTTTTCAGGAGCTGTTACAGGAGTGCACACTGTGAGCACTGTACGGCTCTCACAAAATTACATTTTAAAAAATGTGACATTCATGGCTCTCATGGCCAAAAAGGTTTCCAACCCCTGCTGTAGAGTAAAAGAATGCAAGTAATGGATAAGGATGGAAAAGTAGGTTGGGACAAAGTTGTAAAGTATGTCAGATATTCAAGAGAGAAATTAGTATTTTGCTCTGTAGATAATAGCAGCAAACTAGATAAATGGTGATAAAGCTATCCAATAGTAAAACAATTACCAATAGTCAATTAACCTTAGGAAGCAATTGATTTCCCTATGGTAGTCTTTAAGCGAAAGCACAGAAGAAGCTGGATGACACAGTGCTCTACCTAGAGTGAGGAAGTCATGAGTTCAAATCTATCCTCAGAAACTAAATGGCAGGTCACTTAACTGCTTTTTGCCTTCGTCTCTTCTTTTACAAAATATGAATATTAGTTGTACCTACCTTCCAGGTATATTGTAAGAATTAAATAAGTTAATATTTGTAAGGTGCTTAGTACACTACCCATATATATTAGGTACTCTATAAATGTTAGCATTAATTTATCTCTGCCCACCTTAATTTTTTCATCTAGAAAATGGAGATAATAATCCCACCAATAACAACAACCCTTTCCAGAGTTACTGTGAATATAAAATGAATTAACATTTGTAAAACCTTTAGCAGAGACCTGGAACAAAATGGACTCTGTAAAATGTTAGGTATCATTAATATTATTAACCTTGTCTAGCTCAGTTTACTTATCTGTAACATAATGATAATAATAGAACCTTTCTATCAGGATTGCTTTAAGGATCAAATGAGACAATATTTATGAAGAGCTTTCTAAATCTTAAAGTCTTTTATCAATGCTAGCTTTTATTATATTGATGTAGAGAGTATTTGTATTCACCTATAGTGGTAGAAGGGATGCTATCTGAGTTTCCTCCTAATTCTGAGATTATTTAATTTCACTTCTCTCATAGGAAAAGCTTAGAGCAATCTTATTTCCACATTTGCTGGTTAATATAACTGTATTTTTCCACACAGAGATAGCTCTCTATTTTTCTCAAAACTAGTCATGCTGTTTTGAGGAACAAAGTTGCCAAGTGGTCTTGATTACAAAATATCTGAGATATCAATCTCAGATTAGGCTTTCAAGTTTGTAAATTGCCAGATCACATGGCTTTTCTTAAATTGGGATGATTGGTTTTAGTATAATGAAACTACTAAATCAACAGCAGGTCATGCAATGGATGCTTTAGCATCATTCTAGGACATAATTTAAAGCATGAAGCATCTGATATAGAAAGGAAAAACTTTTCAGTGAGGCCATATACATTTACTAGCTGAGTGACCCTTAGCAAGTCATTCGACCTCTAATACTCTGTTTCTTCCTCTCTAAAATGAGGGCAATAACTCCCAGTAATTCACTTGGTTATTGTGACGCTCACATGAGACAATACATAAAAAGGGAATTGCAAACATCAAAGCATTATATAAATGAGAACAATTATTATTAGTGAGGGTGGAAAAGTGGTCAGAAGAATGAATTTGGAATCAAGAGGCAAAGGTTCAAATACTGGTTTTGCTTCTTAATACCTGTGTCACCTTAGGCAAATCACTTATTTGTCTGATTTATCATTTTTGTATGAAAAAATAAAGCACTTGGGCAAGGAAGGAACCAAGAATTGATTAAGTGATTTGTTATGTGCCAAACCCTGTGCTAAATGTTAAGCCCAGAGGACCTCTAAAATTCCTTACAGATCTAAAATTATGTTTTATCTACTAGTTCCAATTCATCCAGAACATATTCTTCTTTTTGTTGTCTTTAGAAATTTTAAGCCAATCTTTTTTCTTTTTTTTATTAAATAACATAATCATTTGACAGAAAGGGACTGAGGAACAAGCACTTGAATTAATTAGGAATAACTGTTTCATGCCCCATGATACTAATGAACTAGTCTGATTGAACTTGTTACTTTTCAACTGATACTTTTGGCATTGTGTAGACATAGCCTGAAACTATCATAGACAAAGGATATCAAATCTATTTTTAAAAACTCCACATAATGTAATTATTCTATCTGACTAAATAGCCTAGGTCATGCTATCAAAACGAAAGACAGAAAGAGAAATGAAGGAAGGAAGGAAGGAAAGAAGGAAGAAAAGAAGAAAGGAAAGTGAGAAAAGAGGAAAGAAAAGACAAAATAATAAAGAAAAGAAGGAAAAGATAACCTGTATTTCTAAAACTACATTTTTGTGACTAAAATCTATTTGTTTTCTCACTGACATAAGTAGTTGGTCATCATCTTTGGACTAGTATGTCAATTCATAAAAATGCCAAGAGACCTAGATATAATATGGTATTAGTGCTTTGGCTATGTTTTTCATTTCTAGCTATATATATATATATATATATATATATATATATATATATATATATATATTCACCCGCTACATAATTTATTTATTTAAAACCCTTACCTTCCCCCTTCCTACTACATATTGGTTCTAAGGCAGAAGAGTGGTAAGGGCTAGGCAATGGGAGTTAAGTGATTTGCCCAGGGTCACACAGCTAGGAAGTGTCTGAGGTCACATTTAAACCTAGGATCTCCTGTCTCTGGGCCTGGCTCTCAATCCAATGAGCTACCCGTATGTCTCCTCCTTTACATCATTTAGATCTCATTTTATTCCCTCTAGTCCTTTAGCCCAGGGCCCTGTGATAATAGGTGTAGCTAACTTATTATAATTAAAATTCATACAAATAAATTTTCATTTGTATCTAACAATTAATCATCAGGATGAATTCTATTTATGACCAGAAGCTAGTTCAATTGAAGCTCTCAAACATCTCTCTACAGGCTGCTCCAGCCAAGGCTGGCTCCTTGCCTCAAATTTGAAAACCCCAGGCCCATATACTCAGATCAACTTCTGATCATTAATATAAGAGCCACTTTATATGCCCCTTCCAGATGGTGGTCAAATAACACTTTTCCCAGTTTTTCTTTTCACAATGAGGGCAGATTCATTACCATGACCTGGATCTCTTAGAAATGGGGGAAATGTTGTGGATTCCTCCTCATTTGGCCATAATGAATACAAATACAAACACACACATGCACATCTGCTCAAATCTTCAGTGAATTATATCTGACGATGTGTGGTCTAATTTTTTTATACAATCCAGTAGAGTTATTAGAGTAAAACTTTGCTTTTTTATTTTCAAAATTCATTACTTCCAGGAATCAGACTTGCATTTAGAAAATCAAGTATGTACAATTATCAGTACCTCAATATCCTAAGAACATTCATTGTAAAAGTAAGAGGGATACTCCCATAAAACAGTTCAATTTATTTGTCTCAATAAAGAATGTTTTTTGTTCCTGCTTTTTGCTTCTGCTGCTCTTTTTCTCTCTCCCTCTTCCTGCCTTACCCATCAGCTGAGCCTCTCCACTCAGGGGCTTAGCTGCAGCCCCCATTACCCCCCCCCCCAACTTTATCCCTCCCCACCCAGGGAATCCCTGGGCTCCCTGCTCCTGCTCCTGCCTGATCCCTGCCCAGCCTACAACCTTTGCTTGCCTGCCACTGGACCTCCTGCTGAGAGTTATTCAGAAGTAGGTAAAATATACATCCTTTCTCCCATCTCCTAGCACAGAGGCACTTGTTTATCCCCCCACCAGTGTGGATTTTTCAAACTCTCCCCACCCCCATGCAACCTCCAATTTTTTGCCTAACCCCATCCCTGGACTCTTGCCTGCGTGCAGTTTGCACCTGCACCTGATTTTTTTTTGTTTCTTTGTTTTGTGCCTGAAAATAAAACACAATGTTATAGACTATAATAGCAACCTTGATCAACATCCTTTTGTCCCTAGGGGTTTTTGAAAACCTTAGAGGTTCAGACTGGCTCTTTCTTTTACTAATATTAGGAGGTTTTCTTTTTCTAAACCTCATTAATAAATGTCAGATAGCCATCCTGTAGGCCCAAATGTAGGTTTTAAAGAGATCCTTGCCTAATCTCAAGATACAACAGGAAGATGCCTCTCCACCTCTACCTCAGGGGGAAGATCCTTCCCTACCTGTGCCTCAGATGGAATTTCTCCTCTCTTGACTTGTACAGCTCCTGGCCACTCTGTTCTCCCCTGCACCTTCTCCCAGAGCCCTACCATCTCTTGTCCCTTGTCTCAGCCCTCAGCCCACAGCCCTGCCCATCCCCAGACCCAGAACCTCTCCTTCCCCTTACATTCTTGATATTGAGGCAAACATCCACAAAAAAGACTAGGACCATGAATTAATCATATGAAGGCCTTTTATCCTTAAGGGAAGTGCCCATATTAAGGAAAAATGGGAACCTTAATGCCTTTTACTCCCCAGGGCATAAAAAAAATTCTAACAGAATGTCCCCTCATTCAAGGACGAATCAATTGTAGTTATCAAGACCCTGGATAATATATTCTGTACATATGATCCTGCTTATCAGTATGTACAAAACTTGCACCAGGCCTTTTTGATTGAAAAGAAGAAAGGCAAAATTATTTCTACTGTTAATAGAGCTAGAGGAAGGAATGAAGTTCATTGTCCAGAACATGACCCAAAATGAAATATAAATGATGAAGACAGATATTTACAACCATGCCATGTTAGAGAAACATTGCTAAGGGCAATGAGAAAATGTTCCAACAGGCCAAGTACATGAACCAAACTTTAGAGCCTTAAGCAATTGGAAGAAGACACCCTCACAATTTATGGACAGACTTATTGAGCTCAGAGGAAGGTATGTAGACCTTGACCTCAATAGAGAAAGTGATGTATGGCAATTAAGGAGCCAATTTGTGAACAACTGCTACAAAGTAGTCCAGAAATATTTTAAAACTGCCCAAACTGACCTAATATGGACCTTGAGGAATTGTGCAAGGTCGCTATGTACTTATCAAAAATCCATGAACAAAAAAATGTGGAAACACATGATTTGGTAGCAGAATTAAGGAAAGAACTAAAAACCTTAACAGAAAGACTTGATAAACAAGAGAAAGAAAGTCAAGCAGTGGCCATTTCCCCTTTGCAGGAATCCATATGTCAATCACTCACATGTCACACCTGTGTAAAAAAAGAGTCACATAATGATGAATTGTAGGAATTAGAAACAAGCAATTAGCAATAATAACTTTAGAAATAATAGCTTCAGAAATTACAACTATAGAAATAATACCAATTATAGAAATAATAAAATTATGTAAATAATACTCCACATTTAAATCCAATTCAGGCAAACAATAACATACTAAAATACCCAACAAAAATATATCCAAAGTGGACCTCGCCCACACTATACTCAGCCCAGAGGGACCTAAGGAAATTCCCCAAACACACCAAATACACAAAGATATTTATGAAGGTATGAAGGGAAAGGGACTGGAATCAGAGGGTACAATCTTAGATTTCTCAGACCCTGATATCTTAATGCCAGAAATTGAAAAGGAATATTTCCCTTCCAATAAAATATTGCAAGTATATACATGAGTTTATTAATGCCTGTCATTGAAAAGATTCTCTTAGAATGTTAAGCACTAGTTAATAAGCACAATGAAATATCCAAATATTCATTTGGAACATTATTAAAGTTAACTCAATTTTGCAAATATATATTTTGTACCTCTAAATGACTTACAGTATTTGGAGCTTTATAATAAATATAATATCTATATTTTTTTAAAACAGACACTACACTATCATTGATATAAATCTTTTGAAGGTAAAATTTGTGGCTCCATATGGTTAATATATACATATATACATACATACATACATATATATATATATATTGCTGTTACCTTATATCATTCTCAACTTGCTATTGGATATATATATATATATATATATATATATATATTCTGTTGCACTATTTTTATTTGTACCATCCTATATTTGACCCTAAGCATATACTTTTGTGGAAATGCATAAATTAGTTGGCCAGAAAACTTGTGAAATTTGAAAATTTGAAATTTTTATTTGAACGTGTCTTACCCATTGCCTCTTGTTTTGTAAAACTTTACTTTGAAAAACTCATTGGCACTCACACTGTGGATCTTGGCTAAGTTAAGAAGGAGATGGATCTCGATTTTTGGGTAAGAAACATTGATATTCTATCTCTCCTTGTGTGGTACAGTGTGTCACTGATTGTAACATATATTTTTGATTATCACTGATTGTAAGATATATTTTTGATTTTAGAACATCTTTTATAATTGCATGTGCAATTTGAGTTTTCTGAAGTGTGTCATGAATATTTAGAACATTTTTAAAAAATCTTACACTTGTGTAGGATTAGAATGTCCATTAGTCCTAACTGTAACTGCATTCCCAACAGCCTTTTACTGTGGAGACTGCCACTGGTTATTTAACTTGGGACTTTGCTTTGTGAATGTAGTCTGATTCAAGGAAATGGGATCAAAGAAGAAGCATAGACTTCACCTGCTCAATGCCAAAGAAGCATGGACTTAACCTGAATAGTGCCAAAAGAGCACACAGGCCAAAAAGAAACCAATCCAGGTAGTATTGATGAGAGTCTGTGCCAATATGAAAGGACTTGAACTGTGTGTGAGGCTGGAGGTTGTGGCACTTGACATATGTTAAGATGCAGGACTCCTTGTACTATTCTCCTTGTGAAATACTTTCTATCAAGTACCTAACAATTGACTACTCTGGCTCCCCTATCCCTGAGAACCAATGAACAATCAGACCAAGGAATAAAATCTAGTCACTTTTTACATCTTTCATTCTCTGGTGGTTGACTGTGATCCTGGCTGCTAAGTGGATAAGTCATGAGGTTGGACATGGATTGCTTTACTTGGACCATGATTCAAGGACCTGTTGTGATTTTATTTTTCCTTACTTAGGATTTATTTTTACATATCATATTTAGATGTGGATATTTTATATTTCATCCAGTAATTACTTTATTTGGATTTTTGTGATATTTTCTGATAGTTTTATTTGGAAATGATTTATATGCTTCATACCTCAGCAATGTATCCCTGTGTGATTTCAGTGTTTCTTTATGTCCTCCTCAGTGGGAAATGTGTTGTTGTTTTGTAGTAAAAAGTTTAAGTTCTTTTAAAAAGCAATTTTTAGGGCAAGAAATTTGCTGCTTCCCAGAATCCAGAGACTGAATTCCTTGAGGAAGATGCCGCAGAGAGCACATGCTACACCAGGAGATCCTGAGCCAAACAGATGCATAGAATTGAACTTTGTGGGATTGAATACATTTGTTTTATATGTGCTTTGTTGTATAAAAGGGGACTGCCCCCTGCTTGCTTTTGTTCTTGTTTCTCTTTTGTCTCATTGTCCCCAAGTTATTGTATGTATGTGTATATATATACACATATAAATCACCTTTTAGGAAGAGGAAATATATACATACATATATATGTATATATTTCCTCTTCCTAAAAGGTGATTTCAGACAGTTCTTTGTGGTTTGTTGTTCTTCCTTAGTTTTGAAAGAGAACCAATAATATCACAAATTGATGTTTTGACTTGGATGGGCATTGATTTTAAGGTGAGGCAGAGTTGCACAAATTTTTCAGCCTCACTCTTTTTCAAAGTCATCAAAGTTCAGTGGCAAGATGAAAAAAAAGTCAAGATGACTAATGACTGGCAGGATTCATTAGATGACTTTAGTCTTTGGTCTTTGACCAAACTCTATGTGCTCCATTGCACCTGCTTCAGCTGCCTTCTTGGTTTGCATCCAACTGTTCTGCCAGGAGGATACTTTGGTTGCTTAGGATAGACATCCCCCTAGGACTACCACCAGGCTGAAGGTAACCGGCATCCCTGTCTATTTTGTCAGCTGAGATGGTTTTTCCCAAGGTATGGCTGGTATGTGTGATACAGCTTCCTGGAGACACAGGTGAAAGTGGGAGAAAGGTAGACAAGTGGATGAGCTGCCTTGAAAAAGGCTTGACAACCCCTCACATGAGAGGTGCTAACTCTCCCTGACACCAAATGCAGACCTCTATGTTGTAGTTCAGATTTAAAGGTAAAGTGTCTGTAGTAAAACAAAAACATTGTTTTGTTCTTTGAAATAATAAAGACTTAAACACAGATGTTGAGTAATTGAGCAATCATAAGTTTCATTAAAACAATGACTAAAATGTGGAATAGTTAGTTATGGGCTAATATTTTTCCTGACTTTCAAGATCATGCATGAAATAACAATATCCTTCTGAATCACTGCCTCGTCAAGACAGAGAGGATTGCATGGCTCTAAGAAATTATGAGCTATGTTGTATAGTAAGTAACTAGAAACACAGGTCATAGTGGAGAATTCTGACAAAAGGTGATCCACTGGTGAAGGAAATAGTACACCACTCCAGTATCTTTGCCAAGAAAACCCTGATGTGTTATGGTCCACAAGTTCACAAAACATCTGAATAAATGAACAATAATGGAATAATAAATAAGGGACTGTGATGACTTTCATGGTTCTATCATGGACTTGAGACTTTGGACAACTAATTTATGTTATTCTCTTAGTTGGTCTCTTCCCTCTAGTCATATGGCCATTTCTCTAGTTTAGGTCATTATATTTTTCCTTACTATTTCAATAGCCTCCTAGTTGATCTTTATTTTTTTCCAGATTATTTGTCAATATAAATTTAATAATTGTTTTCTGACACTTTGCGATCCATCTTCTCTTCACACCTGCAACCCTTACCTGCTCCTGGAAACAGCAGACAAGATAATATAGGAGGTTTTACTATCCTGCAATAGATTTTTCCACGATCATTAAAACTGTGAAAGAGGATACGTATTACTCATACTAGAGAAACATTCATGAAGGAAATAAAGAATGAATATACAAACTGTATTCAGACTTCATTAATTCATTCTATGCAGTGCTTAGCCTTTTTCAGCATGAGTCTCTTCAAGTTGTCTTGAATCCTTGAATTGCTGATAATAATTAAGGCATTCACAGTTTATCATTGTAAATTATTGTTGTTTCAATAAACAATGTTCTCTTCATTCTACTCATTTAACCTTATATCTCTTCTTATGTCTTTTCAGTGTTTGTTTGGTTTTTTTTTTGGTGGTGGTGATGGTGGTGTGGCTTATGTGTGATTGTCCTGTTCATCATTTCTTATGTCACAGTAGTATTCTATTATAATCATATTCCATTCTGTCTTATTCAAACACTTTAAGATTATTAGATATTCAATTTTCTGAATTACATCTTTGCTTCCCTCCAGCTATTCAGATTTGAATGTCAAGGTTGGGATTGAAATATACCTTACTAAGACTCTAAGTGCCCCTGGGAGGATTTCTTCTATTGCTCTCCTTGTTGCTACTTCTATTTGGTAATTCATTTAATTACTTTGCTTAGATAATGCTTCTAATAAATTTCAACAAAAAAGCAATATTTGGCTTCTTTCTTCCTCTTTATGACTGAACATTATATTTACATACTGCTTGTTTTTCTAAAGTTTGTTACCTCTTCCCAAACTGAAGCAAAAACTACTAACTGGCAATTTTTGAGTGACAACCTCAAGTTCCATTTCTGTGATTATTAGCTCCCAAACAAGATCAGGCCTTGGGCCAATCTTGCATATATTTCCAGACTTATCACCAGAGATTTATAGAACATTAAGCATCTATTTCCAAACACAACAACAAATATTTACTCTAGGTTTATGTGAAAATTTTCCTTTCTTTTCACTGATGATTAAAATAAGATTTTTGCGAATTGAAAAAGCTTTAAAAGATCTTAGAAATAGTCTATAATGGTTTGTAAATTATTTTGGAAAAATTATATATATATATGTATATATATATATATATATAAATGACTTGATTTCTTGACAATCATAGTGATTCTCTTTGTATTTTTTTGGCACTAAACTAAATCAGAAGCCTCACCTTGTATGGGGTATTTCTGTTCTTGCAGTTGGTTTTCTTTCAACTGAGTGCTGGATTTCATGACCTATACATATTTTAAGATTCTCTTTTTTTATTTAAAATGCTGTGGTTTTTGAGAATGAATATTACTTCAAGGAAATAACTGTAAGCTGTATTTCTTATGGAGCATTCTTCAAAAGCTTTTAAAGATATTACAAAAGGCTATTAGTGAGAATTCAAGCATTGCAATGGTCATTCAAGCCTAGGATGAAAAAATTTTAGTTGTATAAAATGAAGAATAAAGGAATATTTTATCAAAATTATTTTAAATCACAAGAACTGACAAACTATTGCTGCTAAATAGCTAATTAATCCCTAGCAAGCAAGGGAAGATTTTCAAAGATCTAATAGCTTGAAAGGTCATTTGTGATTCCTCTGCAATGAGGTGAGGTATGTACTTTATGAAGTTAGAAGTACAGTGAGAACGCTAAAAAACTAGCTACTAATAGTTGCTATGAAAAATTTTTAAAAGTTGTTCATGGACACTGGAGTATTAAAGATTAGGAAAAAATATTCAATGTTACAGAAAAGTAGAATTTTTCTGTGATTTAAAGAATCCACAAAACTGGATGTTCATCAGGTTACAATCACAAAGTATTAAGAAATTAATCTAAGAAAATGGTGGTGGGGGAATCATATCTTATTGGTTTAGGAATTCATCTGAATAAATACCCATAAAAATCTATTGATGCTGATCAAGAGTAGACTTGGGAAATTGGAATGTTTGTGAAATGTCTACTTCTTTCTAATGTAATGGACAAGTAGTTTTATGATGGAGTATTTTAAGAATACTGTATGTGTCAAAATCTTGGTAACAGTACAAAATCATGTTAAACATGTGACTTCAAACAAGGAGGAAAAGTTCATATTAAAAAATTTTTAAAGGTATAAAACTCTGTAAAGATTATTACATTTCAATCCCTTTCATTATTTTATTGTGTACCAAATATTTTGGATGCCATTATTGCACTAAACCTTCTAAAACAAAAACAAGGAGAATGATAATAATAATAATAAGACAAGGACTAGAGAAGCCGAGAATCTTGCCCAAGGCCAGAGTCTAATTAATATTAGACATGCCAATGAAAATTAAACTCCAAAGGTTTTCTGATTCCCAATGTAGTATTCCTGCTACTATACCATGGCATAGCTCCTACTAATTTTCATCCATTCTAGACTGTTCCTTTTAGGGATAATTGTAAAATTTTTCATAGAGGACTTCTTTTTAAAAAAATATTACAAATCTTTAGTACATTCTAAAACATGAGTTTTAAAAGAAAAAAGAACTGAACGATGTCAGCACTCCAAGTAGATTTTTTAAGTAAATAGAGTAAAATAGTATTAGTTAAGATAGAGTAGGTGGAAGTTCAGAAACATCTAAAATATGAAAACAAATTGATAGATGAAGGGTTCATTAGGATGCTCAGGTACTGGATTTTTTTTTATTTTTCAGGGTTAACCAGAAAACACTAAACTTGTTCTAAATCTTTTTAAAAATGCATTTGTCTTCTGTTTGGTTCAATAAATCTAGCCAAGTAATTCAGTGATTAAGATTTTGGAGTGTCCCTGGGTTAGCATTCTGAATATCAAGTTATAAGTTGTAATACTGTAAATTTTAAAGGTATAGGAATCAAGTCAAGACAACCCATTAAGTTCCTTCTATATGCCAGTAACTCTGTGGTAAGGGTTAAAAATGCAAAGAAAGCTTAAAAAAAATTATCCCAGTCCTCAAGAAGCTCACATTTGAATGGGTCAAACAACAAAGAGGGAAAACCCTTTGGGTAAGGAGGCTTTTTGCAGAAGGCAAGATTTAAGGTTCCCCAAAAAGTTAGTGACGTCTAGGAATTAAGACTAGAAATGATAGCAGTGAAAATGCCCAATTAGGAGAGAAGGTGACTTATGTGAGGAATAGTGAAGAGGTCACTGTCACTGTTATAAATACATGATCTTCCAGTCTCCACTGGAACTTTCAAAACCCCATAGATGGGGAATTCATTACCTTATAGAGTTTTCTTCTTTCAGAGTTCTGAATTATTGCAGTGTTTTTCCTTAAATTAAGTTGAAATTTGTCAGTTTAAATTTTACCCTTGTTCTTCTTTTTGAGCCCAAGGAAAAGAATCTAGTCTCACTTTCATACAATGCTTTTTTAAAAACATTTTCTTTCTTTCTTAGAATTTATTCTTAGTATGGATTCTAAGGCAAAAGAGCAGTAAGGGATTTAAATCTAGGTCTTCCTGATGCCCTGCCTGGCACTCTATCTACTGAGCCACTTACCTGCTCCTTCATGTAATACTTCTTTAAATTCTTGAAGATTATTAGCATGCATTTCTATGCTACCGTCTATTTTTCTGTTCTTTAGACTAAGAAACCAATTTTTCAGTTGATTGACTAATTATGTAATTGATATTTAATCCCCATTTCTTTGGACAAAGATTCCAAGACTGCTTTTGTGTAAGACAATTTTGAGCCATCCTGATCACTCTTCTCTGAACGCGCCTCATTTTGTCAAACCTATCTGAAACATGTTGTATAAATATGAGTACAACATTCCAGTTGAGGTAAAAGGACTGAAGACTGATGGATCCTTCATATGATTCTATTAATTCAATATAAGATTTGTTTTGTTTGTTTGTTTGTTTGTTTTGCTTCTACAAATTTTATTGAGCTGGTAGTTCAATAAAGATCACAAATATTTTGTGTATGAACTGTTTTCTAGGCATAACCCTCTTCTTTTATACTTGCACTGCTGATTTTAGAGTACAAGTGGAAGATTTTTTTATTGTGATTAAATTTCATCTTGTTAGATTCAGCCTGTCCTTCAAAACTGCCAACATCTTTTAAAATCCATATTTTGTCATCCAAATTGTTTACTATCCAACATAGAATACAGCCATCCACAGCATGCCATCTGTGATTTAGCTAAGCCATGGGTAAAAATGTGAAAATAAAATAAGGCCAAGGACAGATCACAGGAACCCACTCCCCCAGAGATCTCCCTTGAATCTTGGCTTTCGACACATGAATTACTATTGTTTCGATCTGGACATGATACCAGTTCTGAACCCATTTAACAATTATAGGCATACAGGCCACATCTTTCCCATATTGTACACAATAATTTCACAAGAAACTGTGATGTGGATGAAATTCAGATATTCTCTTTCTATGTAACTTTCTAGTAACTGTCAAAAAGGGAAATGAAGTCAGTCTAGCATATTATGTTCTTGATAAGTCTGTGCTTCTTTTTGATGATTTTCCCTTTCCATAAATATATAAACCATATCTTATAAAATGAACTGGCAAAAATTAAGTTCACTAGGAAGAATGAAAGAATTCACATCCCCACCCCCTTAAACCAGGAAATTTGCCCATTTCTAACTCTGTGGAACATTTCCCAGTAGTCATATTTGTTCATGGATCCTAAACAGTTACTCCAAAGTTTCATTTGCTGCTTCCTTTGGTACTCTTGAATGTAGTTTTAACTAGGTTGGGTGAAATGAACTCAGTGAGGACAGCTAAACATTCTTATCATTTCCCCACTTTTCTTGGTTTTCAACTCTATGTAAACCATTTTCCTTGACAGAGAAAACAGAAGGCAAAGAGATTTGAATAAGAATAGTTCTGTCTTTCTTGACATTTTTACTTGTTATATCTGCCTGAACAGTGGCCTTCTACTTTATCTGGCCGAAATGATGATGACACCATAATTAAATACTCTATTGTCTTCCTCTTGATTTTATTATTACTGTACATATCTAGTCTCAACTGATTGTTATCTTTGGTATTCCTGATGCATTTCTTATAGGAAGATGCCATTTATTTATACCTTTTGGGTACTGTAGGATTAGAGAAACTGTAAGATGGCAACAAGGTCTCCCCAGTCCCTGGTCTTTAGAGAAGCAGGCAGACTTGACTGAATGGGAGGGGCAGGAGCCTGTGGAGTACTACTTCACTTCCCCCCACCCAATAAGCAGTTGGAAATCAGTTAACTGTCTGGTTATGGAGGTTGTACAAGTTTGGTAACTTCTGGGCCAAGATGATAAGTGGTTAGGGACTAAACCCCTTGTGAAGATAACTTTCTTTGTTTGAATTACTCTCTCACAGAATGGAAATGTATGAGATTAAAGTCTTCAGCAAATCTCACCACAGTCCTCCAGGAAAAAGGCAGTTACAGCCCCTGCTTAAATGAAATACTTGGCTTGATGAAAGGAAGGTAGTAAGTATAATCCCCAGCTAACTGTACAGGAGCTCTATCTTTTCACAAACTAAATGTATTTAATGATTTCAGGGAACAGGAGAAAGAAATCAGTTTAAGGAAAGAGGAGGGAAGGTAATTTGGCTAAACTGTTAACTGTAGGCTGACAATACATTCCCCCTGGGGGAGGGAATGTAACTTGAATGGCTGAACTCTAATCCAAGCCTTTAAATAATCTTCCTTCTAAAACCTAAACTGCTAAACTGAAGGTAGACTGAGATCTTGCTTGAAGGTTTATCTTAGAGGTTGCTATCAAGGTAAACCCTAGCTGTCAGTGACTGAATGTCCCAGCCCAGAACTACACAGAGTGTCCCTCTACTCAAAGCCAGGGGCCAAGAGTCAGGATCCTTGCAAGAGGGGTGACCTGGCTTTTATACCAGGAATCCAACTGCCTTTAACTGCCCCCTCTCTTAGAGTTCTGGGGTCACTATGGAATTCTGTGATGCAGCTTGAACCCCTCTCAGAAATATGGATCTCACAATACCTGCTCTTGATTACATCTTCTTTATGATATATGGATAGATAGATATAGATGTGTATTTATGTCTATTTTAATATTTGTTGTTATTTTTCAGTTGTGTTCAACTCTTTGTGACCCCAATTGAGTTTTCTTGGTCAAGATAATGGAGTGACTTAACATTTCCTTCTATAGTTCATTTTACAGATCAGAAACTGAGTTAAGTAGTGTTAACTGACTTATCCAGGGTCATACAACTAGCAGATAAGACTTTCTGACTGCAAACCTAGTACTCTATCCACTTCATCACATAATCATATATGTCAATGTGTCTGTGTATACATACTCACAACTTATAAAATGGATAGATAGATAGTTTATTAAATTGCCTGTACATTTCAGACAGTTTAACCTTATCTTCCTTATTAGGATTAATCTATATTTTTGCTAGAATAAGCCTGCAATATATCATACCCTGCCTCAAGTTTGCTTTTAATATACATTCCAAACATCAACTTATTTTCTTATATGTTTCTTTATCTTAAATGCTTAGAGCAGACAAAATTCTGATCATTTGAGAGTTCCATTTAGTTAGGTGCTGGTTAATTAAAGTTTTATAGTACATGGAATCTGATGAAAACCAGTAGAAAGACTGAAAATAGGAGAGATTATTGCTTCATTAAGTTGATTTCTAAATTCTGAATAAGCATACTCTGATTTATATTAAGCCCAAAGCATATGTATTTATGACTAATTTTTATAATAAATTTGCTTTTGAATTCAATTCTTGTTTTTAAAAACCCTACTTCAGTTTCCTTTGCTTGATAAAATGTCAAAGATGGACGCCAAGGAGAAAGGGGAGGGCATCTATGCTTCTGATCCTGCAGAAATTGAGAATTTAACAGTTGATTACCTAGTAGAGTGTCTTGGTCGTTCCCCAGTGTGTTAAACTTCTTGCTGCTTAATTAATGGTTCACTCTGCCTTTTAATTTGCCTCCAATGGATCATTAGCAAAGTAGCTTTGTTTGTTTAGAGAAACGAACAAAGCCAATTCCTTTTTTTTTTTTTCTTGGGGTGGCCAATAGATAAGATGTATTTGAATTTCTAATGCATGTCCTGTTAATTACATATTGCTAAAATGAATATCTTTTTGCTATGGTTGCACAGGTTGGCATTAACTGTTTCCTAGGTTGTCCAGACTTTTTAATTCTGCGGAGACACTTTGGACTTTGATTTTCTGAAACAGACAATTTATTGAATAGCTACAGGTGAAAAGAATGAACTAAACTGTTTTCCCAGGGAAAACAAAAGTGTCTATTCAATTACCAAAATGGATATGGGTAAGGATAGGTGCATGGCTAGTAGCTCTAAACACCCAAATGTACTTTCCTTACATCTATTTAAGAGACACAGATGGGAGTTTAAATTTGTCCATGCCATATTTAATACTGCTATTTATGTTCCCCCTCTCCTTAAATACTCTCCTTAGTCCTACTCATAGTCTCAGTCAGTCAATAAATACTCATAAAGTACCTACCATGTGTCTAGGACTATAATGAGTGCTGGGAAAGAAAGAAAGGAAAATAAGACTCTTATTTTTTGTCAGGATTTAAGACAGGAAATTTTCTGAGGTTGTGAAATAAAATGTTTTTTCCCCAAAATGTATTTGGAGACGTTATAGGTTTTTCTGAATTGCTTCAACTGTTATGAAAGTATTCAGAGGCTATTCATTAGATTTTGTTTTCCCTTCAAAATAGAGTCCCACGGACTTGGCAACATATAGGCTATCTTCTAGAACAGTTTGCAATTTGGAATTCCATAGAAGAAGGAATTATTTTTGATATGGAGGTATGGACTTCCCGTAGATACCCCAAAACCCCAGAAAGTGTGCCAAATCAGAGAGTACATTCATTTTCCCTTATATTCCTGCAGAGCTGAGGGAGGGTGACTTTGAGCAGAGAGGAATGTCTGCTCTTAGCTCTCCCCTCATTCTTCATGAGCAGAGGCGCCTCCCAGTTTGCTGCTTCTGATAAGCATCTGTTTTATATCCCAGATAGCTAATTATCCCCTAAACTGGACAGTTCACCCCCTCTTGACTTGGAGGAATAGGGCATAACTACATGACCTATTTTGGGTCCCAGAGTCCCAAAAGACAGGTCATCCCACCATCATCCCATCTCTAGTCATCTTAAGGCCCTATTGTAAAGAGGATATTTCAAACTCCATCTCCTCTGGAATGCGGTATTCTATCTTCATACTGTTTTCCTTGGCCATTTGACTTCTTACTTCAACTTACATTCAAATTAATAAATCTATGTTTATTTTTAAGCTAATTATTGTAGTTGTCATTCTTGAAAAGGGCACCCATGAAAAGGAATCCAGGGCTCCACCTCAAAGCTCCCCCACATCAATTTCTATTGGCTATTGTGAAATCCTTATTTGTTTTTTCAAATGAATGTGGGCACTCAAAAACTGTGCAAAAACCCATTTTATATCAAAAGAAATATTCCACAAGTAAAATCAAGTAGGTGAGCATTTATTGAGTACTTACAATGTTTCAGCCATTGTGTTAAACATTGGAAATAAAATTTAAGCAGAAAGCCCTCAAGAAGCTTACATTCCAGCTGGGAAAGACAGAAATTTGAGTATGCCTACACGTGGATATTTTAATGAAAGTAGAGAAATTCCAGACTGCAGCTGGAGAAAAAGAAAGATGACTGACCTGAGTGTAATCCTTAAAATAGCTTCCTGGAAGAATCAGGCAATAGCATAGCTTCTAGACTTGGTGTCAGGAAGATATGAGATCATATCCTGCCTCAAGCAATTACTAATTCATGAGATCATGAGCACTTAAGTAACTTACATCTCCAAACTTCAGTTTTCTCATTCGCAAAATGAGTTTAACCATACCTGGAATGTTTAACTGATACAGCTCAAATAAGATGGCTTAGGTGAAATACTTTTCAGATTTTAAAATGATGTATAAATTCTATTAGCATTATTTACATTTTCAGGTAACTAAATGTATGTAATCATGTCCCAGGTCACATTTTATATAGTGAAAATTAAGAACGGCCCATCTACCTTTCCTCTGCTTTGTGAAAAAAATGTTATTTGATTTTACTAAAAAGAGTTACATGAAATTGTAGTAAGTTCCTCTTACTATTTTTACTAACCTGAAATCTTGTAAAAAATCTGGGTCCATTATATGTGTGTGTGTGTGATTTATTTTTCACAATGGTTTCTGCATATGTTACATATTATTTCTCTAAAGTTCTTTCTGAAATCATTTGATTAGTATTTAACTATCACATATTGTCTCTTGTAATTATTGTTTGTTCATTTACTGACCTGAGCTGTTAGATGTAAGAAAGTCTCAATAAGAGTGTCAGTAATAAGCTCAATAATCATTTTTCAAGGTTTACAATATATGGGATATCTAAAGTAATAGGTCTTTTGATCTCTCAGAAGAAACAGCATTGATAAGGAACTTTGTGGCAATTTTCCAGTCTGAAAGCTTGTGCCTGTTAACAATTGTCACTTCAAAGGAGTCTTTGACAGCAGAGGTGGTGACAGCTAAGAGTGTATCTGAAGGAGAGTTTAGAGTAAACAAATTTCTCCTTTGATGCAAATCTGGGTTTTTAAAGACACTAGTTATTGCTGGAGGGGTTTTCAAAAGCTGGTTGTCTCAAGTGTGTTAGGAGAAATTGTCCTTTTTGAATTACATAGATGCCCATTTTTGAGTATGCAAAATGGGCCATTTTCCCTTGCTAATGGATAATTATACCTCTAGGAGTGCTCAAGTTTTGTAATGTGCAATGAGAATAATGCTTAGATGTGGTCCAGATAATAAGACTTGATTGATGCTTTAAGTCAATCTATATAAGGAGATAATTGACTCTGCTGTAAGAGAAATTAAGTCCATCTCCATTTCCTAGATGCAGATTTTCCAAGTGGAGAACTGAACTTCCTCTTCCTATCTTCCTCTTCCTATCCCCTATATGACCTGAGGCCATGTTTCCAACCCCTCTGTAGTAGAATGTGAAATCCTTTAATTGCTTCAGGTCTCTTCTCAAAGGTCTGATACATCCATGTACAATACTTGTGTGTGAGGGGGAAATATTTCCTCAAAATCTGCTTGGCATCTTCTTTTTCTTCTCTCCTTACTGAATGAAGAGAGTTTCTTTTTCCCAACTCCTGTCTCAAAAGTCTGTATCATCATCTGTGGTATTCTACTAGAGCAGTGATGGGCAAACATTTTAAAAAGGGGGCCAAAGGAAAGGAAATGCTTATCTGTCAGTCTGTTTCTAAGGAAACTCTTTCAAAGCTTCATTGCATTGTATCCTACTCATCGTATTCGTCAGATTAGGAATAATGTTGCGCACCAGGATAGAACATTTCAGGGGGCCCCATCTGGCCCAGAGGCTGTAGTTTGCCCATCACTGTGCTAGAAGAATCCAATTGGCATAATCATATAATGCACAAGAGAATAATATTTGTCACTAAGTGTATGACCATATGCTTAGTTAGGTGGAATTGATGTGGGACCCTAGTTTTACTTTGCACCCCCAAATCATAGAAGTGTTTCAGGCCAAACTGTAAACTGGAAAATTCCTTTGATTCCTTGTATTCTTATTAAGGCCTGGACTTCAAAGGCTAATGATAAGAAAGACCCTTGAGAGAATTATTCTCCTTGGATTTTCCTTTAGGTTTTAAGATGATCAAGGAGTATATCTCTGATTCCATCTAGGAGGCAGCTTTCCATATATGCTGTCCTCCCAGCCAAATTCAACATGAATTCCAAATTAATACATTTCTCTTTTATATTTTTAAGCTAAGTTTTGGAGTCTTGCATTCTTGCAAAGGGTACCCTTTCCTAATCCAGGGGGTTCACCTCAAGCCCTCCACAACAGAATGATATAGTGACATGATAGATTTGAAAGATGTATTTGGGAAGATTATGGATGGCATTCAGTGCCAAGAAAAGGAAATCGACCTATTAGAGGAAGACTGACAAATGAATGGTTTTGAGCTGATGTTGATTCCAGGAAAGTGATATTCTTAGAAGTGGTCCTTAGGGGGTCATCTAGATGGCTCATTGGATAGAGAGTCAGTTTGGAGATGGTTGTCCTGGTTTCAAATCTGATCTCAAACACTTCCTAGCTATATGACCCTGGGTAAGTCACTTAGCCTGACCCTTATCACTCCTTTGCTTTGGAACCAATATTTAATATAATTTCTTTTTTTTTGGATGAGGAAGGTTTTTATTTATCAAAAATAGTGAATAATCTCATTAGTTCTTAGTGTTTATCATAGTTCTTGCCCTCTGAATGGATATCCAGAGATAATTCCTTGAATAACTTAATCCATTCAACTTTGGAATTTCTGTGTTTAGGCCAAACTGTTCTGATTTGAGAGTCAATACGATATTACATATTCCATAAAATCTAGCCAGTCCTTGACCATATCAATCAAATCTTACTTTTATATCCCTTCCTGCCATCCACCGTAAACATCTACTTGCCATCACATTCCTACTCAGTTACCCATTCCTTCATTTTACATCTCTTCCTCTTATAAGTAAAAGCAGATTAGTACTACTATTGTTTCTTGAGGTGTGTCAATTTAATCTCTAAAGGGAGCGCCCACCTTTTATGTCCCTTCATAGAGAAAAAAAAAACCTTCCTTAGTCAGAAAAATTTAAAAATTAATTTTTGTTAGATTGGACCTCTGACCTTGATGGTCCAACCTATAAATGAAAAAAAAAAACTTTTACCTTAATATATCTGACAGATGGTTAGACAAACACCTGTTGTCTATCCTTAAAGACCTCCAATTTGGAGAGACTACTGTATATTGAGATAGGACATTTCATTTTTTGGACATTTTTAGGAAGTTTCTCCTACCTCCTTTCATCCAGGCAATCTTTCTTTCCTTGCGATTTCCATTCCCTGATACTGGTCCTTTCCCTTGTAGTCAATCAGAATAATATAATCACTCTTCATCAGATATGCCTTCTAGAACTTAAAGAGTTCCAAAGATAAGTTCTGATGAATTTTAGTTTTTTTAATGTCCTAAACAAATACAAACTATATTTTCTTTTAACTGCTACTAAGAAGCATCTAATAAAACCTGATTGAGTATTCTTATTTATTTTCTTGAGGATAAGAAGAAAAAGCTTATAAGTAGAACAAAATAGCAAATAAAAATGATGGATGTCTGAAGGGTAAAAAGCTTTGGATCTTCTGGTATTAAATCAAGTCTTCTGAAGAAGTACTCCTGTACAGTTCAAATGATCCTCACATGAAATGGAAACAATTTTGTTGTTGTTGTTGTTGTTCCATCAAAAATATGTTTTTTCCTTGTTTACACATGGTTTATTCTTTGATTTAATTAATTAACTTAATGCAGAATCCAGGTAAGCTTCACTCATACATAAATGAAGAAACTGAGTACAGGAAAAAGAAGGTTTTCTTTTTAATCTCAAAGGACACAGTGGCACTCAAGCCTAGAGTGAAGGTCTTTTGGCTCTCATTCAGTACTCTGCATAGTATGCTCTTAGGTTAGGCCACCCATCAAAAATATTTCCTGGACCAGGAAAAGATGGATAGTTAGATATTGATGTTGTTGATGATGATGTTGATGACACTGATGTTGATGATGATGTTGTTGATGCTGCTGCTGACGATGTTGATATTGATGATGATATTGATGATGATGTAGTTGATGATGATGTTGATAATGATGATGATTGAATTTGGATTTGGAGGTTTTCCTTCCATTTAAACCTTTCTGACCCTTCCTACTGGAATAAATAAATTTTTTTTGCAGATCATCTCCAACCTCTTTCACCTTTCCATTTTATTGGTCTACTTTCCCATTCTTTATGAAATATAAAATTACCCCATTTTATTTCTTTTCCTATTTCTCCTCGTATTAATCTCTTTTTTTACCCCATCTATATATGTACATATACATACAGATATAGATATATATTTGACATTTCATCCTATACAATTTGTCACAGTTCCCTCTAACAATACTTCTTCTAGCTACTCTTATGATAACAGTTTTTTTCCTTTTTTAAATTTATTTTTTGAATAATTTTTAATTTTTAGAAAAATTATCATGTTTACATGATTCATGTTCTTACTTTCCCCTTCACCCACCAACCTCCCCCCAAATAGCCAATGTGCATTTCCACTGCTTTTAACACGTGTCATCGATCAAGAGATATTTCCAAATTGTTGATAGTTGCATTGGTGTGGTAGTTTCAAGTCTACATCTCCAATCATGACCTCCTCAACCCCTGTGTTCAAACAGTTGCTTTACTTCTGTGTTTCCTCTCTTGTAGTTCTTCCTCTGAATTTGGGTAGCGGTCTTTACCATAAATCACTCAGAACTTTCCTGTGTCATTACATTGCTGCAAGTACAGAAGTCAATTATATTCTATTTTACCACACTGTATTGGTCTCTGTGCACAATATTCTTCTGGCCCTGCTCTTTCACTCTGCATCAATTCCTGGAGGTCATTTCCAATTCACGCGGAATTCCTCCAGTTTATTATTCCTTTGAGCACAATAGTATTCCATCACCCGCATATACCACAATTTGTTCAGTCATTCCCCAATTGAAGGGCATACCCTCGTTTTCCAGTTTTTTGCCACAACGAAAAGCTCAGCTAAAAATATTTTAGTACAAGTCTGTTTATCTAAGATCTCTTTGGGGTACAAACCCCAACAATGGTATGGTTGGATCAGAGGTCAGTCAATCTTTTATAGCCCTTTGAGCATAGTTCCAAATTGCCATCCAGAATGGTTGTATCAGTTCACAACTCCATCAGCAATGTAGTAATGTCCCAGTTTTGCCACATCCCCTCCAACATTCATTACTCTCCCCTTCTTTCATTTTACCCAATCTGCTAGGTGTGAGGTGATACCTCAGAGTTGTTTTCATTTGCATTTCTCTAATTATTAGAGATTCAGAACACTTTCTCATGTGCTTATTGATACTTTTGATTTCTTTATCTGAAAATTGCCTATTCATGTCTCTTGCCCATTTATCAATTGGGGAATGGCTTGATTTTTTATACAATTGATTTAACTCCTTGTATATTTGAGTAATTAGACCCCTGTCAGAGTTTTTTGTTATAAAGATTTTTTCCCAATTTGTTATTTCCCTTCTGATTTTGACTACATTGTTTTTGTTTATACAAAAGCTTTTCAGTTTAATATAATCAAAACCATTTAATTTACATTTTCTAACTTTCTGTAACTCTTGCTTGGTTTTAAAATAGTTCCTTTCCCAGAGATCTGACAAGTATACTATTCTGTGTTCACTTAACTTATATATATTATATATTTCCCTCTTTATATTCAAGTCATTCACCCATTCTGAATTTATCTTGTTGTAGGGTGTGAGATGTTGATCTAAACCGAATCTCTCCCATATTGTTTTCCAAATTTCCCAGCAGTTTTTATCAAATAGTGGATTCATGTCCCAAAAGTTGGGCCCTTTTGGTTTATGATACCCTGTCTTACTGATGTCATTTACCCCGAGTCTATTCTACTGATCCTCCCTTCTGTCTCTTAGCCAGTACCATATTGTTTTGATGACGGCTGCTTTATAGTATAGTTTGATATCTGGTACTGC